>NC_052312.1:39956692-40268775 GCF_016432855.1 Salvelinus namaycush
AAATCACCTTTGGCAGCGATTACAGTTGAGTCTTTCTCTAAGAGCTTTGCACACCTCGATTGTACAATATTCTTCAAGTTCTGTCAAGTTGGTTGTTGATCATTGCTAGACAGCAATTTTCAAGTCTTGCCATAGATTTTTAAGCGCATTTAGGTCAAATCTGTAACTAGGCCACTCGGGAACATTCAATGTCATCTTAGTAAACAACCAGTGTATATTTGGCCTTGTTTTTTAGGTTGTTGTCCTGCTGATAGGTGAATGTGTCTCCCAGTGTCTGTTGGAAAGCAGATGGAATCAGGTTTTCCCTCTAGGATTTTGCCTGAGCTTAGCTCTATTCCGGTATTTATTTTTGTATCCTAAAAACTCCCTTTTCCTTGCCGATGACAAGCATAGCCATAACATGATGCAGCCAACACGGTGCTTGACAATATGAAGAGTGGTACTCCCTGATGTGTTGTGTTGGATTTGCCCCAAACATAACACTTTCTATTGAGGACATAAAGTGAATTTCTTTGCCAAATTTTTCGAAGTTTTACTTTAGTGCCTTATTGCAAACAGTATGCATGTTTTGGAATATTTCTATTCTGTACAGTCGTTGCCAAAAGTTTTGAGAATGACACAAATATTAATTTTCAAAGTCTGCTGCCTCAGTGTCTTTAGATATTTTTGTCAGATGTTACTATGGAATACTGAAGTATAATTATAAGCATTTCATAAGTGTCAAAGGCTTTTATTGACAATTACATGAAGTTGATGCAAAGAGTCAATATTTGCAGTGTTGACCCTTCTTTTTCAAGACCTCTGCAATCCGCTCTGGCATGCTGTCAATTAACTTCTGGGCCACATCCTGACTGATGGCAGTCCATTCTTGCATAATCAATGCTTGGAGTTTGTCAGAATTTGTGGGTTTTTGTTTGTCCACCCGCCTCTTGAGGATTGAACACAAGTTCTCAATGGGATTAAGGTCTGGGGAGTTTCCTGGCCATGGATCCAAAATATTGATGTTTTGTTCCCCGAGACACTTAATTATCACTTTTGCCTTATGGCAAGGTGCTCCATCATGCTGGAAAAGGCATTGTTCGTCACCAAACTGTTCCTGGATGGTTGGGAGAAGTTGCTCTCGGAGGATGTGTTGGTACCATTCTTTATTCATGGCTGTGTTCTTAGGCAAAATTGTGAGTGAGCCCACTCACTTGGCTGAGAAGCAACCCCACACATGAATGGTCTCAGGATGCTTTACTGTTGGCATGACACAGGACTGATGGTCCTGTCTTCACCGGACAAGCTTTTTTCCAGATGCCCCAAACAATAAAAAGGGGATTCATCAGAGAAAATGACTTTACTACAGACCTCAGCAGTCCAATCACTGTACCTTTTGCAGAATATGTCTGTCCCTGATGTTTTTCCTGGAGAGAAGTGGCTTCTTTGCTGCCCTTCTTGACACCAGGCCATCCTTCAAAAGTCTTCGCCTCACTGTGCGTGCAGATGCACTCACACCTGCCTGCTGCCATTCCTGAGCAAGCTCTGTACTGGTGGTGCCCCGATCCCGCAGCTGAATCAACTTTAGGAGACGGTCCTGGCGCTTGCTGGACTTTCTTGGGCGCCCTGAAGCCTTCTTCACAACAATTGAACCGCTCTCCTTGAAGTTCTTGATGATCCGATAAATGGTTGATTTAGGTGCAATCTTACTAGTGTAACGGATGTGAAATGGCTAGCTAGTTAGCGGGTACGCGCTAGTAGCGTTTCAATCAGTTACGTCACTTGCTCTGAAACCTATTAGTAGTGTTGCCCCTTGCTCTGCAAGGGCCGTGGCTTTTGTGGAGCGATGGGTAACGACGCTTCGTGGGTGACTGTTGTTGATGTGTGCAGAAGGTCCCTGGTTCGCGCCCGTGTCGGGGCGAGGGGACGTACTAAAGTTATACTGTTACATTGGTGCCGTGACCCGGATCACTGGTTGCTGCGGAAAAAGGAGGAGGTTGAAAGGGGGGTGAGTGTAACGGATGTGAAATGGCTAGCTAGTTAGCGGGTACGCGCTAGTAGCGTTTCAATCAGTTACGTCACTTGCTCTGAAACCTATTAGTAGTGTTGCCCCTTGCTCTGCAAGGGCCGCGGCTTTTGTGGAGCGATGGGTAACGACGCTTCGTGGGTGACTGTTGTTGATGTGTGCAGAAGGTCCCTGGTTCGCGCCCGTGTCGGGGCGAGGGGACGTACTAAAGTTATACTGTTACACTGGCAGCAATATCCTTGCCTGTGAAGCCCTTTTGGTGTAAAGCAATGATTACGGCACGTGTTTCCTTGCAGGTAACCATGTTTGACAGAGGAAGAACAGTGATTCCAAGCACCACCCTCCTTTTGAAGCTTCCAGTCTGTTATTCAAACTCAATCAGCATGACAGAATGATCTCCAGCCTTGTCCTCGTCAACACTCACACCTGTGTTAACGAGAGAATCACTGACATGATGTCAGCTGGTCCTTTTCTGGCAGGGCTGACACGCAGTGGAAATGTTTTTGGGGGATTCAGTTCATGTGCATGGCAAAGAGGGACTTTGCAATTAATTGCAATTTCATCTGATCACTCTTCATAACATTCTGGAGTATGTGCAAATTGCCATCATACAAACTGAGGCAGCAGACTTTGTGAAAATTAATATTTGTGTCATTCTCAAAACTTTTGGCCACGACTGTACAGGCTTCCTTTTTTCCACTCTGTCATTTAGGTTAATATTGTGGAGTAACTACAATGTTGTTGAAACACCCTAAGTTTTCTATTACAGCCCTTAAACTCGGTAACTGTTTTAAAGTCACTTTTGGCCTCATGGTTTCCTTCCTCCCCAGAAACTGAGTTAGGAAGGACTCATGCATCTTTGTAGTGACTGGGTATATTGATATACCATCCAAAGTTTAATGAATAACTTCACCATGCTCAAAGGGATGTTCAATGTCTGCTTTTTTATTATTACCCCTCTACCATTAGGTGCTCTTTGTGAGACATTGGGAAAACCTCCCTGGTCTTTGTGGTTGAATCTGTGTTTGAAATTCACTGCTCGACTGAGGGTCCTTACAGATAATTGTATGTGTGGGGTACAGAGATGAGGTAATCATTCAAAAATCATGATAACCACTATTAATCGCACACAGAGTGAGTCCATGCAACTTATTATGTGACTTGTTAAGCACATTTTTACTGCGGACATTTCAGCTTTTAATTTTTTATTCATTTGTAAAAATGTCTAAAAACATAATTCCCCTGACATTATGGGGTATTGCGCATAGGACAGTGACACACAATCTCAATTTAATCCATTTTAAATTCAGGCTGTAACAAAAAAATGTGGACAAGTCAAGGGGTGTGAATACTTTGTGAAGGTACTGTAGATTCTTTCCAACATAGATGGTTCCAGATTTGGGAGAGAGCATGAATGTTATGGTACAGTACTGTAACTTAAACAAAGCCTAGTACATGAACATGATGACAGGTTTGATTGGATCCAGCCCCTTGTGTCACACAGAACTTTCACATGGGCTGGAGCATTACACAAGATTGCTAGTTGTTGGATACATTTATAAAAAAAAAAAAATTGCTCACCAATGTCTAATATATATATATATATATTTGTAATCATTTTCAGGTCCTGTTGACATGTTGAAGCGAGTTACAGTAGTGACCGCACGCACACACACTTTTTCTTATTAATCCAAATTCCATTGACATTCAAAGTGACAAGGTATTCTGCAACCAGTCCAGATAGTCCAGAGATTTGTTTAGGTCACATAGTCTACTGAAGGGGGCCCTACATCCATAGGCTATTCAATTAGGGGAAATTCCCCTAATCCCATCTGGCAATATTTTTTATGTGATCAGACTTTTTTTTACAACCCTAACTTAATATTTGAGGCCACCCAAACTGTATGTGGGTGTATATTTCTCTTGGTAGAAATAACATAGATGAATTAACTTAGAGAGAATGAAAATGCATGGCTATACCACAGGCAATTTTACATTTGCAGCTATAGGCACCATCATACTTGAGTTATGGTGGGCTCTTTTTTTCGCTCTTAACGCTGTACTGCGAAGTGGGCTTTGGCATTGACTGCGCCTATTGCAAAAATCCATTTACCTCTTTCCAGCCGCAGTCCTCCGGCTAAAAGTGTATGAGAAACTCCCCTCTTTCTCTGGTCCCACTCTGAATTCGCTCAGGCATTCAATCGGGTGATAGATAATTGTTCTCTGCTGTTTATTTTATCGCATAATCCAAAGGTTTATATATTGTGCAAATAGGCTACCTAATTAAAGTTCGCACTCTGCATATCCACGCGTGTTTACTGTGCAATCTGTTGTAGGACATCTGATTCCAGCTCCTTTTTGTGTAATGTTGGCAGCTTTAAGGGGACCGCAGAGTATCACTTCTGGGTAAATTCCTTCAGCCTTCACAATAAAGGTTCCTCATATAATATTTAAAAACCGTTTACAATATTAAGCTATCTTCTCACCAGTCACCTCATCATAGTTAAGCTTAAGTGGAGGAAATAAAGGTAGACTACACTTGCTGATACAGCTGTCTGCTTTAGATAGAGCTTCTGGGTAGATCCCTACTTTCATTGACGCACAATTCATTTGTTGCACAGTTCAATATGTTATTGCAATACAACAAAATACAAATTACATTTTAATATGATAATGTAGAAATTAAATTGAGATTAAACTGCGGCCTGGACTCAAACTCAGGCCCCAGTCTAGTTCTAAGGGTAGGTAGCCTACAGTGGTGGCTGGTGGCACTTAAAATGGGGAGGACGGCTCTTTGTAATGGCTGGAACAGAATAAATGGAATGGTCTCAAACACATCAAACACCTGGTTTCTGGGTTCTATGTGTCCGTTCACTCCATTCCATTCATTATTATAAGCCGTCCTCCCCTCATCAGCCTCCTCTGGTAGCCTACCCTTAGAACTAGAGGGACCTGAGTTTGAGTCCAGGGCGCAAGCTAGGATCGTTACACCACCCCACTCCTTTGGGATGTGCAGACTGTATCAAAGTGAGCCTTTATTAAAAACATGGATTTCCTATAATTTACTAAGCAGTTTCACTGGGGACTTTTATTTTGATGGCAGTTATCAGAATAAGAAGTTATATTATTGCCAGTTGTTGGTTATTGTTGCCAGGATTACAGATCTCTCATTGCACAAGCTTATAAATTACATTGTAATGTAGATGGGACACTGCAAGGCATTGTGGACAGGTTTAAAGCCACACATACCAATTGAATCCGCAGATCCACTTTTCCTCAGGTTCTGAGCACTTAACAGTCAGCAATGTGCAGGAATGTGCTGTGTTTATCAGTAAACTCATTAACTGTCTCATCTGCATCACCCTAAAATTGTTTTCTAACACAAAATAAACGTGTGTGGTGAACTTTGGTTGATGATGTAAAATGACCTACAACCCTACCAATGTTCTGCTTTTGAGGACACCCGCCTTTAGCTAATAGGCCTTTGTGATTCTCTGCAACCATTTTTGTTAAATAAAAAGCTATCAGGAGGTGTGTGTGAGGGGGGGGGGGGTTGTTCAAAGCCTAAAATGAAACAAATGATATACATAGGACAATTTGGAGGTACCTAGAAGGCACAACCATATATGCCTTTTTTTAAGAACAACATTTGTCTCTCTCTTTCTGTAAACAGACCAGGCTCCAGTCTCCAGTCTACCATCACTGCTCAGGATGGAAGCACTATAATTGCTCCAGTAATCAACAACTCATTGTAGGAGATTCCCTTAACATTCTCTCTCTCTCTCTCTCTCTCTCTCTCTCTCTCTCTCTCTCTCTCTCTCTCTCTCTCACTGACTCTCTCTCTCTCTCTCTCACTGACTCTCTCTCTCTCTCTCTCTCTCTCTCTCTCTCTCTCTCTCTCTCTCTCTCTCTCTCTCTCTCTCTCTCTCTCTCTCTCTCTCTCTCTCTCTCTCTCTCTCTCTCTCTCTCTCTCTCTCTCTCTCTCTCTCTCTCTCTCTCTCTCTCTCTCTCTCTCTCTCTCTCTCTCTCTCTCTCTCTCTCTCTCTCTCTCTCTCTCTCTCTCTCTCTCTCTCTCTCTCTCTCTCTCTGCAGTGTGTTGCGTGAGTTGGTCCATTTTACTTACCCCGAGTGTGTGTAACGGATGTGAAATGGCTAGCTAGTTAGCGGGTACGCGCTAATAGCGTTTCAATCAGTTACGTCACTTGCTCTGAAACCTAGAAGTAGTGTTGCCCCTTGCTCTGCAAGGGCCGCGGCCTTTGTGGGGCGATGGGTAACGATGCTTCGTGGGCGACCGGTGTTGATGTGTGCAGAGGGTCCCTGGTTCGCGCCCGTGTCGGGGCGAGGGGACGGTTTAAAGTTATACTGTTACATTGATGCTGTTGACCCGGATCACTGGTTGCTGTGGAAAAGGAGGAGGTTGAAAGGGGGGTGAGTGTAACTGATGTGAAATGGCTAGCTAGTTAGCGGGTACGCGCTAATAGCGTTTCAATCAGTGTGTGACCTTAGTGTGTGTTATTTTTTAAATTCACTTTGACACTTTGATGCATCAATACGGTGCAAGACACAACAGCATTGGGGACAAACATATGACACTCTGTATGAATTATATTTTCTTTGCTTCTATAGATTGTTTAGACATAGTCTTTCAGTTGAGAGCTGTGAATCACTGGCCTTCATACTCCAATCAGCAGACTCACTTCTAAAAGAGCTGGACCTGAGGAGAGCTATGGTGAGGGCAGACTGTGTTCTCTTAGCTGGACTGAAGCAATCACACTGTAAACTAGGGACATTGAGGTCAGTACTTTTGAAATTTTGAGTGGTCTCGCAATTATGACTCAGTGGCCTTGTGGTTAGAGCATCCACCCTCAGATTGGAAGGTTGTGAGTTTGATGCCTGGCTGAGTCATCCCAAAGACTGTAAAAATGGGACCTGATGTGTCTGCTTGGCATTAATGAGACAGATTCATGGTAAGGCCCTGCGATAGACTAGTGTCCTGTCCAGGGGGTGTGCTTCTACATAAAGCGGCCTCACGTTATAGAAACAGGAGATAGGATCCTGCCATATGAACTGGTCTGGCTCGCATAAGGCTACTTACTTCACATTATGATAGCCTATAGATGTCTTAATTGTTGGACAGTTTGTTGGGGTCAAAATGTCTCCTGTTTTGTTCTAATAATTATTTTAATTGGTACTCACACACCTACAGTCACATGCATACAATGAGTGTATAAAACATTAGGAACACTTGCTCTTTCCATGACATAGACTGACCAGGTGAATCCAGGAAAGCTATGATCCCTTATTGATGTTGCTTGTTAAATCCACTTCAATCAGTGTAGATGAAGGGGAGGAGACAGGTTAAAGAAGGATTTTTAAGCCTTGAGACATGGATTGTGTGTCTGCTATTCAAAAGTTTTTAAGTGTCATTGAACGGGGTATGGTAATAGGTGCCGGGCACAGCGGCTTGTGTCAAGAACTGCAACACTGGTGGGTTTTTCACGCAGTTTCCCGTGTGTATCAAGAATGGTCCACCATAAGGAGTGGGCTGGATGGGGGGGGGTCTGAATACATTTCACGAAATGAATATGATTTTGGAATGTATTGTCCCTTTAATTGTTCTATCTCTAATAATAGACACATCAACATTGGATTTCACTCATTGTATTAAATGTAACATTTAGGTTTTATCCATAGGATCAGATGGTTGATTAGCACAAGTTGGCAGGTAAAAGATGGCACCAATGGCAGTAGGGGTGTGGGTCAGCATACAGTATGTAGGCTGCTGTAAATCAAATCATAAACCCTCTATTGTTGCTTGGTCTTATGGACTTCAAGCTGCCACATGGCAACGACAAACAAGCCCTTGACAAAGAAACTCCTGCAGCATGGAAACACAGAGAGAGAGGTCCAGAAAACAAGGCGCACATTAACGTTACATTACAAAGTGCCTGGAAATATCTCACACATACTGGTGAGTTTGACCTTTTCAATCGCCTTACAGAAACATGACTCTTTTTGTCAAGCCTTTCTAAGAGAGAGAAAGATTCGGTTCTTCTTCAGTCACACTGTTCATATAAAGGGAGACGGACATGTAAGCACAAAAACTTAAACAGTTTTGAATATTTAATCTCTGAAAATTATGAAATTATATTATACCGAAATTATGTTCTTTATATAGACTTCAATGTTTACATGGGTGGATAATTTTGGTCTATTTTCAGTATTCATTTCAGTTTCATTAGGAGCAATCTGTAGCATGACCAGTGAAATGTGGTGTATCAGGGGAGGAGGAAAATATCCATCTATCTTGTCCTCCACTCTAGAGTGGTTATTAGAGTCTTGGTCAGAGCAGGAGGGCTCTTCTACTCATTACAGTATACAGTACATTGACTCTTAAGGTAGGGTCAGGGTGATACCAAAACATGACTTTATGCTGTGTACTGTAGTATTGTGTTTAGTGTTCTGTTTAGATGCTAAGTTAGCCTGATCCACCAGCCTGACCACTGCGCTGAACTTTCCTTTCACTTCATGTAAGTTTGCGAGGTCAGGATGGTCGCGCGAGGCTAACACTACTGTAAGTAGACACTAAACATTGTTGTGACACTGTCATAAGAATGACTATATACCTGACAGTACATGAAATGACAAGCAATGACACTGAAGTGATTTCCTCTGAAGCATCATGGCAGTTTCTTAAGAGTGTTCGTAAGGAACACTAGGAACCAGCTGGATTGCATCCACAAAGAGGGACCTTTTGGCTTGCACCTTAGGAATCCATCAATCCAAGCAACCACAGTTGTAGCTTTAGCAATGTGCCCTTAACTGACCCTTTAGAGTGGTTGTTTTATTACTGGGAAATATATTTAATCCTGGCTATATCACTGATCCTAAAGCATGATAAAAGATGATCAACACAACATGACAGTGTTAGATTTGAAGGAGAGTGTATTTCCACTGTAAACTCTGAGACTGGTAACTAGATTGAGGGACGTAGAAAGCAATTGTCATTCTAGAGTAGTATGAGCATTAATCATGAGCACTGCTGTGGTGCTGATCAGGCAGAATCCCTAATCACTTCTCTCGCTCCCCTCATTTCCGCTCATCCAGCCCACTCCCTATACATGCGTAAGCAGAGAAAGAGAGGGTGTGGGAGTATGCTGTGGTGATTAAGAGCACTTGGAGGAAATCAATATATTACACAGGACAATACATATATAAAAAATAAAAAAAACTGGGGGAATAATATTTACTTTTTTAAAATGTTTTACATTTTATTTTTTTAAACGAACAACAACTTACAGACACACACAAACATTGACTACATCTCATCTGCCCACAAGTTCAGAGGTGCCCTAGTGCTTGCATTATTGTTTGCCACTTGGCCTTAGATTGTACCAATCTGTTTTTCTCGGTCGTTACATATTGTATCAAGCAAGATGTTTATTAAGGACACCCCATCGAGGTTGTTCAGGTATTCACAATGACCTGTGTTAAGTTCCAATAGGGTAGGAGGGATTTGATTTGACCTCACCCTCTGAACCTTCAGGAATTAAAATGCTCCATGTTCTGACCTTCATGCCTAACCAGATGAAGCCTCTAGGATCTTTGACAGATGTTTGTCTACAGCTTTCAGGATTTAGTCAATGTTGCAAAATAACGGACTACTCGAGACTTAAATACCTCTTATCAATTACCTGGTCATTTGAAATTACGCCAGTCTTCCAATCAAATAAAATTGTATTTGTCACATACTTCGTAAAAAACTGTTGTAGACTAACAGTGAAATGCATACTTGAAGTTTCTTCCCAACAATGCAGAGAGAAAGAAAATAGCTAGATAATAGAAATGTAATAACACGTAATAGTAAAAGTAATAATAAATACACAATGAGTAACGATAACTTGTCTATGTACACAAGGTACCATTACGGAGTCGATCTGCAGGGGTAAGTGCATTGGCTATGATGTCATTATGGTACAAAGTCCATGATCAGCGCTTTCATTTGGAAACTAGGCTCGGATTTGGATTACGACATTGGATGATGTTTTATCCTGTTTGCCATTATAGAAGATCCCAATGGCAATATGCAATACCATCTGTTGGCTATTACAGTATTGTTGCACGTTAATACTGTGGGTGGATTTAGTATTTCATTTGATTTATTTAGTGGATTTAGTATCTACTGTTGGTTGACACAAGGACAGACGTGGTATATAACAGTTCACTAAAGCCAGATACAGACATAGAGTAACTCTAAAGCAAATCCACAGAGCCAGAAATCCATGCATATGTTAAAATATTTTTGCTATTTATATACATGGTACACCACAAGTGATAAACAAATTAAAAAATAAGATATTCAAGTTGTGGCTTGTGAGACTCCCTGAGAATTTTATATGGTATATGAAATTACTTTAAGCTTGTCCATTAACTTGATTTGTGACTGAAATGTCCTGCCTTTGTGACTCCCATTTTGGAGGAGAGACAGATGAGAGACGGAAGAGTCACTGACCTACTCTATTCACACAAACAAGAAAGAGTCTGTGTAAGTCACTGACCTACTCTACTCACAAAAACAAGATAGCGTGTGTAAGTCAAACCTTATTTTATCAACTATTCTGTATAGGATAGCTTGCTTTGTATGATAGTTTCAATATCGTGTTTTTGTGATGTGTGTGTGTGTGTGTGTGTGTGTGTGTGTGTGTGTGTGTGTGTGTGTGTGTGTGTGTGTGTGTGTGTGTGTGTGTGTGTGTGTGTGTGTGTGTGTGTGTGTGTGTGTGTGTGTGTGTGTGTGTGTGTGTGTGTGTGTGTGTGTAAATCACTGTGCTCGGAAAGAGCTGGACTGAAAAGAAGGGATGTGGGGAGGACACACTGATTCATAGTATAATCGACAATCTGTGGTCAAGCCCGCCGGGAAGAAACGGTGACCTCAACAAGATGATATGGTGTTTAAAAACACTTTCAAACCCCCTCTCAAAAAGGTTCTCGACAAAGAACAAAAACTTTAGCATACTTAGCGGTTGCCATGGCACGGCCTCACAATGTTTGTTACATCATAGAGGGTGTTACTACATTCCATACATTCTTAAGAGATCAGAGGGATATTTTGGCATGTAATATGGGCTCCACCTCATGAAGCTGATATATGGAACCACTCTCCACAGCGCTGGGGTGAGTGCTGCATAGTACAGGTCTCAATGGCTTCATTATCTTCCAGAGTCCTTCTCTGCGTGAACGTACTTCAGTGGATGATAATTCCCTCTATTGCAGAACACCACTAACAATGAGATGCAATGTGGGGGATTAGGAAAAGAGACAAGACACTGCAAATTGACTCTGCATGCCTTGGCTTTAATTGCTGGTTGCCTTTCAAAAGATCCCAAAAATACAATTTTTATTATGTCTGAGAGTTGAATAACAACTACAAAGCAGGGGTGGAAAAAGTACCCAACTGTTATACTTCAGTAAAAGTAAACATACCTTAATAGAAAATGACCCAGTAAAATACTACTTGAGTAGTAGCATTCTAAAAGTATTTGGTTTTAAATATACTTAAAGCATCAAAAGTAAGTGTACAGTAATTACGATAATATACTTAAGTATCAAAAGTAAAAGTAGAAATCATTTCAAATTCCTTATATTAAGCAAACTTGACGGCACCATTTTCTTGTTTTTTTATTTATTTACAGATAGCTAGGAGTACACTAAAACACTCAGATATAATTTACAAACAAAGCATGTGTGTTTAGTGAGTCTGCCAGATCAGAGGCAGTAGGGATGACCAGGGATGTTCTCTTGAGAAGTGCGTGAATTGGACAATTTTTCTGTCCTGCTAAGCATTCAAAATGTATCAAGTACTTTTGGGTGTCAGGGGAAATGTATAGAGTAAAAAGTACATTATTTTATTTTGGAATGTAGTGCAGTAAAAGTAAAAGTTGTAAAAAATATAAATAGTAAAGTACAGATACCCACAAAAACTACTTACGTATTACTTTAAAAAATGTTTACACCACTGCTACAAAGACAGTGCTCCACCCAAGCAAACTAGATACCCACTAGATACTTGACTGAAAACATCTGGCGCTTATTTAATGTAGACATCTTGAGGGAGTGCCAGTTATGACAAGTTGTTGACCTTAGAGATGTGAAGTAATGCTTCAACATAATGGTTGTGTTTACATCACTTCTCGCATAGTCAAGTCAAGCACATGTTCATGGAATGCTTTCAGTCATGTAATGGATATAGACACAGAAGGCTACTGCACAACATTAACTAGCCAAACACAAAGACTGCTCTTCACGTTCCAAAAGTTCTTAGAACATCCAAATTGGAGCATCAAATGAACACATTCATTGTGGTATCAGTAACAAGTCATATGAGAGTTGACTTTAAAGTATAACTTGAGCATGATATCAAAGGTTTGGTGTTATAGGTATGTAGATACTAGAAAAGTGCCTGCAAGAGCATTTGATTTATTTTTTACCTTACTAGGAAAGTCCTTTTAGAAACAATTCTTATTTTCAATGATGACTTAGGAACAGTGGGTTTACTGTCTTGTTCAGGGGCAGAATGACATATTTTTACCTTGTCAGCTCGAGGATTCAATCTTGCAACCTTTCGGTTACTAGTCCAACACTCTAACCACTAGGCTACCTGCCGCACCAATGGGGATGTGACTGAATAAACGTAAAGGTCCCGAGTGTGCTCATGCAGTTGGTGAGGTAACGTTGTCGGCTAATTGTATTAGATTACATCAGTCAATACAGATCAATCCATTTAGAGCTATGTGGAATGATTACAGGGGTTAGACATTAACCTCAAGGAACATGTCTGTAGCCTAAATAATGTATCACTTTCTGAGGAATGATAAAACAAGATAACACCTTATTTGATTGGAAGAATGATAGGTGGTGATAAAGTAATTAGCCCACCCTAAAGTTTACCAAAATTAGTTGTGTTGTTTTGCTTTGTAAAACGGTTCAAGGCACAGATGCTGATGTTAAGTGGCAGTGTATATTATTGTTGCAACATTGCCCTCTGTAGGAAATATTTAGGAATGCCTGATATTTAGGAATGCCTGACTAGAAAAATACCATTGTGTCAGTTCTGCATGTTACATTTCTATGTCCAGATCTCCAAACTAAAAGGAAGTTTCATAATCTTTTTAAAGGAATACTGTATTAGCTGTATGACTGTTTCTGTTGATGCTCCAGCTTGGTCTTTTGAAGTGAATTTGAACAAATAAATAAAGCGAAGCCAGTTCAGAAAGGAAACCCGAGTGTGTTGGCACCACATCAAATCAAACTATGAATACAACAAGTGTAGACCTTACCGTGAAATGCTTACTTACAAGCCCTTAACCAACAGTACAGTTCAAGAAGAGTTAGGAAAATATTTACCAAATAAACTAAAGTAAAAAATAAGAAGTAACACAATAACATAACAATAACGAGGCTATGTACAGGGGGTACCGGTACCAAGTCACTGTGCGGGGGTACAGGTTAGTTAGGTAATTGGTACATAGGGGTGAAGTGACTATGCATAGATAATAAACAGCGAGTAGCAGCAGTGTAGAAAACAAATGGTGGCCATTTGATTAGTTGTTCAGCATTCTTATGGCTTGGGGGTAGAAGCTGTTAAGGAGCCTTTTGGTCCTAGACTTGGCGCTCCGGTACGCTTGCCATGTGGTAGCTGAGAAAACAGTCTATGACTTGGGTGACTGGAGTCTCTGACAATTTAATGGGCTTTCCTCTGACACCGCCTATTACAGTTGAAGTCGGAAGTTTACATACACTTATGTTGGAGTCATTAAAACTAGTTTTTCAACCACTCCACAAATTTCTTGTTAACAAACTATAGTTTTGGCAAGTCAGTTAGGACGTCTACTTTGTGCATGACACAAGTCATTTTTCCAACAATTGTTTACAGACAGATTATTTCACTTTTAATTCACTGTATCACAATTCCAGTGCGTCAGAAGTTTACATACACTAAGTTGACTGTGCCTTTAAACAGCTTGGAAAATTCCAGAAAACAATGTCATGGCTTTAGAAGCTTCTGAGAGGCTAATTGATATCATTTGAGTCAATTGGAGGTGTATCTGTGGATGTATTTCAAGGCCTACCTTCAAACTCATTGCCTCTTTGCTTGACATTATGGGAAAATCAAAAGAAATCAGCTAAGACCTCATAAAAAAACACTGTAGACCTCCATAAGTCTGGTTCATCCTTGGGAGCAATTTCCAAATGCCTGAAGGTACCACGTTCATCTGTACAAACAATAGTATGCAAGTATCAACACCATGGGACCACGCAGCCATCATACCGCTCAGGAAGGAGACGCGTTCTGTCTCCTAGAGACAACAGCAAAGGACCTTGTGAAGATGCCGGAGGAAACAAATCAAATCAAAAAATTTATTTGTCACATACACATGGTTAGCAGATGTTAATGCGAGTGTAGCGAAATGCTCTCAAGTATAACAGTATCTATATCCACAGTAAAACAAGTCCTATATCGACATAACCTGAAAGGCCGCTCAGCAAGGAAGAAGCCACTGCGCCAAAACTGCAATAAAAAAGCCAGACCACGGTTTGCAACTGCACATGGGGACAAAGATCGTACAGTTTGGAGAAATGTCCTCTGGTCTGATGAAACAAATAGAACTGTTTGGCCATAATGACCATCGTTATGTTTGGAGGAAAAAAGGGGGAGGCTTGCAAGCCGAAGAACACCATCCCAACCGTGAAGCATGGGGGTGGCAGCATCATGTTGTGGGGGTGCTTTGCTGCAGGAGGGACTGGTGCACTTCACAAAATAGATGGCATCATGAGGATGGACAATGATGTGGATATATTGAAGCAACATCAAGACATCAGTCAGGAAGTTGAAGCTTGGTCGCAAATGGGTCTTCCAAATGGACAAAATAACCCAAGCATACTTCCAAAGTTGTGGCAAATGGCTTAAGGACAACAAAGTCAAGGTATTGGAGTGGCCATCACAAAGCCCTGACACTCAATCCTAAAGAAAATTTGTGGGCAGAACTGAAAAAGCATGTGCGAGCAAGGAGGCCTACAAACCTGACTCAGTTACACCAGCTCTGTCAGGAGGAATGGGCCAAATTCACCAAACTTATTGTGGGAAGCTTGTGGAAGGCTACCCGAAACATTTGACCCAAGTTAAACAATTTAAAGGCAATGCTACCAAATACGAATTGAGTGTATGTAAACTTCTGACCCACTGGGAATGTGATGAAAGAAATAAAAGCTGAAATAAATCATTCTCTCTACTATTATTTTGACATTCCACATTCTTAAAATAAAGTGGTGATCTTAACTGACCTAAAACAGGGAATTTTTACTTGGATTAAATGTCAGGAATTGTGAAACTGAGTATAAATGTATTTGGCTGAGGTGTATGTGAACTTCTAACTTCAACTGTATATAGGTCCTGGATGGTAGGAAGCTTGTACTGGGCCGTACGCACTACCCTCTGTAGCGCCTTACGGTCAGATGCCGAGCAGTTGCCATACCAGGCGGTGATGCAACCGGTCAGGATGCTCTCGATGGTGCAGCTGTAGAACTTTTTGAGGATCTGGGGACCCATGCCAAATCTTTTTAGTCTCCTGAGGGGGAAAACGTCTTGGTGTGTTTGGACCATGATAATTCGTTGGTAATGTGGACACCAAGGAACTTGAAACTCTCGACCCACTCTATTATAGCCCCGTTGATGTTAATGGGGGCCTTTTTGGCCAGCCCTTTAATGTAGTCCACGATCAGCTCCTTTGTCTTGCTCACATTGAGGGAGAGGTTATTGTCCTGGCATCACACTGCCAGTTCTCTGACCTCCTCCCTATAGGCTGTCTCATCGTTGTCGGTGATCAGGCCTACCACTGTTGTGTCGTCAACAAACTTAATGATGGTGTTGGAGTCTTGTTTGACCACGCAGTCGTGGGTGAACAGGAAGTACAGGATGGGATTAAGTGCGCACCTCTGAGGGGCCCCAGTGTTGAGGATCAGCGTGGCAGACGTTTTGTTGCCTACCCTTACCATCTGGAGACGGCCCGTCAGTAAGTCCAGGATCCAGTTGCAGAGAGAGGTGTTTAGTCCCAGGGTACTTAGCTTAGTGATGAGCTTTGAGGGCACTATGGTGTTGAACACTGAGCTGTAGTCAATGAACAGCATTCTCACATAAGTGTTCCTTTTGTCCAGGTGGGAAAGGCAGTGTGGAATGCGATTGAGATTGCGTCATCTGTGGATCTGTTGGGGCGGTATGCGAATTGGAGGGGGTGTAGGGCAGTGGTTCCCAAACTTTTTATAGTTCCGTACCCCTTCAAACATTCAACCTCCAGCTGCATACCCCCTCTAGCACCAGGGTCAGCGTACTCTCAAATTTTGTTTTTTGGCCATCATTGTAAGCCTGCCACACACACACTATGCGATACATTTACTAAACATAAGAATGAGTGGGAGTTTTTGTCACAACCCGGCTCGTGGGAAGTGACAAAGAGCTCTTATAGGACCAGAGCACAAATCATTATATAATAATAATCAATAATTTTGCTCTTTATTTAACCATCTTACATATAAAACCTTATTTGTTATTGGAAAATTGTGAATAACTCACCACAGGTTAATGAGAAGGTTATGCTGGAAAGGACGCACATAACTCTGCAATGTTGGGTTGTATTGGAGAGAGTCTCAGTCTTAAATCATTTTTCACACACAGTCTGTGCCTGTATTTAGTTGTCATGCTAGTGAGGGCCGAGAATCCACTCTCACATAGGTACGTGGTTGCAAAGGGCATCAGTGTCTTAACAGCGCGATTTGCCAAGGCAGGATACTCTGAGCCCAGCCCAATCCAGAAATCTGGCAGTGGCTTCTGATTAAATTCAATTTTCTCAGAACCGCTTGTTGCAATTGTGATGAGGCTCTCTTGTTCAGATATCAGAAAGTACTTGCGCACCCAACTCACTCAGGTGCTTCGCCATATCACATTTGACATTGTCCGTAAGCTTGAGTTAATTTGCACACAAAAAATCATACAATGATGGAAACACCTGTGTGTTGTCCTTGTTAATGCAGACAGAGAAGAGCTCCAACTTCTTAATCATAGCCTCAATTTTGTCCCGCACATTGAATATAGTTGCGGAGAGTCCCTATAATCCTAGATTCAGATCATTCAGGCGAGAAAAAACATCACCCAGATAGGCCAGTCGTTTGAGAAACTCGTCATCATGCAAGCGGTCAGACAAGTGAAATGATGGTCAGTAAAGAAAACTTTAAGCTCGTCTCTCAATTTTTAAAAAAACGTGTCAATACTTTGTCCCTTGATAACCAGCGCACTTCTGTATATTGTAAAAGCATTATATAGTCGCTGCCCATATCATTGCATAATGTAGAAAATACACGAGTGTTCAGGGGCCTTGCTTTAAGAAAGTTAACCATTTTTACTGTAGTGTCCAAAACGTCTTTCAAGCTGTCAGGCTTTTCCCTCTCGGTGGATGCTGCAGTGTACCCAAGTGGCGTCAGGAGCAACTGCTTGCACGCGCATTACCACTCCACTATGTCTCCCTGTCATGGCTTTTGCGCCATCAGTACAGATACCAACACATCTTGACCACCAAAGTCCATTTAATGTCACATGTCCAGTACTTTAAAAATATCCTCTCCTTTTTTCCTGGTTTCCAGAAGAGGATGGCTTCCTTAATTGACCCGCCATAAACATAACAGACATATACCAGGAGCTGTGCCAGGCCTGCCAGCTGTAATGCATAGAATTCACTGGCTTGAATGCAAAGCAGTAATTGTTTCAAAACATCTCCTGCCATGTCACTGATGCGTCGTGAAACAGTGTTGTTCGATGAAGGCATTGTCTGTATAGTTTCTTTGGCCTTTTCCCCCAGCATTGTCCCAGCCATATCCACGGCAGCAGGAAGAATTAAGTCCTCCACAATACTATGGGGCTTGCCTGTCCTAGCCACTCAGTAGCTCGCCATATAAGATGCTTATAGCCCCTTGTTATTAATGGTATCTGTTGCGTTTAAACATGTCTTACTACTCGAAAATCGTCTTAATTCTCGCTCAAAAAACTCCTGACTTATTTTTCAAATTGACGTTTCTAAATGTCTGCGCAAGATTGATGGTTTCATCGAGTTGTGAGATAGTACTTTGGCACATATAACACACTATGGCTGAGGAAAGGCACTACTCCCAGTATAAGTGAACTCCAAATCAATGAAGTTTTCATCATATTTGTGCCTCTTCGATGGTCCAACGTCCCTGTCTCTTGTTCGGTGCTTTCCCAGGTAGCTCTTCAGCTGCATCAGATTCCCAACTGTCAGTGTCCATGCTAGCTGGGCTAACAACAAATGTAGAATTACTGATTCTAACATTGGATGTGCTCGTGGAAGCAGAACAACTTGTGTCGTCGACAGGTGCAGGTGTAGTAGTGCTGGTAGTAGCAGTACTACCAGTAGAGCTGGTATGTGTCTCTATGGATGCGGGCATACATTTTTTTTAACCATTTATCAATTTTAGAGCAAACAGAATGAGCAGCAGCTACGTTTGGCTACATACGGACCGTTAGTGGAATTCCCGCAAGAGAGTAACGGTTAATGTGATTGGATGTTACTTATTTGACTTGCCTACCTGTATTTGACATTGTGTTGTTATTTCGCTGAACACTAGATGGTTTAATTTTATTTTTGGCAGTGAAACAAGGCTACTCAGGCGAGAAAAAAAACTCACCCAAAAGTATAGACCTGTTGTAAAATATAAATGGACTGTTTGAAAATGTTAAGAATACATATATTTTTTTAATATATGTTTTTATGTGAATCACAATTTTATTTGGCGTACCCCTGATGGCATTGTGCGTACCCCTGGGGGTACGTGTACCCCAGTTTGGGAATACCTGGTCTAGGGTATCCGGGAGGATGCTGTTGATGTGAGCCATGACCAGCCTTTCAAGCACTTCATGGCTACCGACGTGAGTGCTACGGGGCGATAATCATTTAGGCAGGTTACCTTCGCTTCTTTGGGCGCAGGGACTATGGTGGTCTGCTTGAAACATGTAGGTATTACAGACTCAGTCAGGGAGAGGTTGAAAATGTCAGTGAAGACACTTGCCAGTTGGTCCACACATGTTTTGAGTACACGTCCTGGTAATCCAATCCAATCTTAATCCTGTATTGATGCTTTGCTTGTTTGATGGTTCGTCTGAGGGCATAGCGGGATTTCTTATAAGCGTCCGGATTAGTATCCCACTCCTTGAAAGCGGCAGCTCTAGCCTTTAGCTTGATGCGGATGTTGCCTGTAATCCATGGCTTCTGGTTGGGGTACGTACGGTCACTGTGGGGACGACGTTGTCGATGCACTTATTGATGAAGCCGATGACTGAGGTGGTATACTCCTCAATGCCATTGGATGAATCCCAGAACATATTCCAGTCTGTGCTAGCAAAACAGTCCTGTAGCGTAGCATCCGCATCATCCAACCACTTCCGTATTGAGCGAGCCACTGGTACTTCCTGCTTTAGTTTTTTCTTGTAAACAGGAATCAGGAGGATATAATTATGGTCAGATTTGCCAAATGGAGGGCGTGGTAGAGCTTTGTATGCATCTCTGTGTGTGGAGTAAAGGTGGTCTAGAGTTTTTTCCCTCTGGTTGCACATGTGACATGCTGGTAAAAATTTGGAAAAACTGATTTAAGTTTGCCTGCATTAAAGTCCACGGCCACTAGGAGCGCTGCTTCTGGATGAGCATTTTCTTGTTTGCTTATGGCCTTATAGAGTTGGTTGAGTACGGTCTTAGTGCCAGCATCGGACTGTGGTGGTAAATAGACGGCTACGAATAATATAGATGAGAACTCTTGGTAGATAGTGTGGTCTACAGCTTATCCTAAGGTACTCTACCTCAGGCGAGCAATACCTCGAGACTTCTTTAGTATTACACATTGCGCACCAGCTGTTACATCAGAGAATATTGCATCAATTGGATTCGCACTCTACTTATATGCCGTCCATGTAAACTGACCAGTTCTACACATGCTACCTCGATGCCGGATGTCGCGTGCATGTGCTGGTGTCTCTTGTTGCTATAACTAGCTGTTACTCGCTATGCTTGCTGTTTTCTGATATCCCAGGGTTCTGTGTTTCTTCATTCAGGGGATTTGGTATAGCATATTGTGCTCACTACCTGTAGTTATTTGATCATCTTTATATGACGCTTCACTCTGGCAGTGAGCTACCCTGAAGGAGCAGAGCCCAATGCCAAGACAATGCATTGTACTTTTTTCTAATATATAATTAAATGGTTAAACGGACACATGGTGTTTCCTTTCTGAACTAGGCCTTACTGACACACATTAAATCAAGTTGACATACAGTATTTGAGAGAAGTGTTTGTCTTATCAAGGATTTTTTTTTTTAACTGTAGCAGACCTATTTCAGTATATAGATGGAATATAATCTCTTCCACACAGGCAATGTGGAAGGTGTCCTGGGATACCCATGGGACTTCAGCATTGGTCCCCAGGTAGGAAAGACTGGCCACATAACATATAAAGATGTATGTGTATTTGTATGTGTGTACAAATGTAACGCCTGTCGTCGGAAAGGAGTGGACCAAAGCGCAGCGTGGTAAGTGTTCATGATTTTATTTATTATCAAAAAACACTCAAACAAAGTAACAAAACAAAAGCGAACAGTTCTGTCAGGTAACAGAGACTAAACAGAAAATAACTACCCACAAAACACAGGTGGGAAAAAGGCTACCTAAGTATGATCCCAATCAGAGACAAAGACAGCTGCCTCTGATTGGGAACCACACTCGGCCAAAAACAAAGAAATAGGAAACATAGAATGCCCACCCTATTCACACCCTGACCTAACCAAATAGAGAAATAAAACGTCTCTCTAAGGTCTGGGCGTGACAACAAAGTTTCAAGTTTTCCACCTGGTCCATCCCCAAAGACAGGCCCATGCGAAGAGAACTTTTACAGCTGCAGACATCTACTCCAGAAAACTGCATCAGGGAGCAGATAGCAGTATGTATTTTTACATTTGAATATAGGTATAGAGAAGTAGACTAAAACATTCAGGCAACAAGTCAAGTACTGTCATATTATAACAAACTATAGGTTTAGTTTCTATACATTGTTCTTCTGCTTTCAATACCTAAACCGAGTGTGTGTGAAAGACAGCCAGGCAACACAGGCATGAATACTCCAGGTATGACCCTTGAACACAATCAGTTTGGGAGTAGGAAAGTGTCAAGTCATGCCAAGGTGACTGTGGTGCAGATCTGCATACTCTGGTGGGTGGCTAGGCCATAGCATGGTACACACCTGCACGCTGTACTGGGATAAAGCCACACCAGGCCTGGGCTGAGCATCATGAAAAAGTGGAGAGCTGCAGAGAGGACACTTTGTCCTGTGAAGAGGAAAGCATCCCTGCTACAGAGATCAACTGCCCTGACAACACACCCTTTCTTCTGATTAAAAGGTCATTTGTGTATTCAAATGAAACATTCAAGTCATGCTCTGTTGAGGTACCATTAGAATAAGAATTGATTGAAGCATCACATAAAGTGATACTATTTATTTAATGCTAGTGGTTTAATTTTCCTACAGGAAGAAGCATGTGTTTAGGGTGTGCCACAGTCCGTGGTCCCAGAACCCTTCATCCATAACCCATCCTTCCTGCTTCCCCTCTGCTAGACTTCCGGGCCCAGCCGCAGAGCAACCCTGCAAGGCCACACACACAGGTACAGACCTCCATAGTTAAAGTCAGAACTCTTACTCCGTCATTGAATTTAATTCCTTTTTTTTCTGATTCCTTAATTGAATTTAGAACGCGTGACACATTGAACTTGAGAGATAAGTGTATCATAGTATGGTTCTCAAAGTCAAACTATGTGTGTACCATCACATGCAGCCGGAGTCCAGGCCAGAAGACCTGCCACCCTACGTTCCCAGCGGACTGGAGTGGGGGGAGGGCCTGTTCAATCAGCAGGGGTATGTAAATATTACACATGCTATTTTTTTTTTGCTGCTGACACTGAACAATGTAACCGGTCATTTTGTGGATAGAGAAACTATATGATTCAGTAGGGGACAATTCAAAGTCAGTGTTAGTAACATCCCACTGGGCACAGATATAAATTCAATGTTTATTTAACTGAAATGAAGTGGAAACAATGTTTATTTAACCAGTGTGTGCCGAGTGGGATGACCATTACCCAGAGTACAGTAAACATATGGTTGCTTTGTGTGTTGTTTGTCAGCCCTGTGTAGGAGGCATGATGTTCCTTGGCCCTCAGCCCCCCTGCGCCTCCCCCCTCCAGCAGTACCGCACTGCAGCTACAATCCACACCACAACAGGGTTATCACTGCTTAGATGCATGAAAGTCAAGAGGTAGCTACTGCTGCACAGGCACATGACTCTCCAAGGACTACAGACATGAGACTGAAACCACCTTGGGCAAGCAGCAGAAACAGAGCCCCACTCTAATCTTCATCTGTCCTCCTACAGTTTCATTAGATCTATTTTACAGAAGATCCGCTGTACTGTCAGCTTTGGCATCTATTGGTTGCCTGTTGGTTGCCTGTTTAAATACATTGTACATGGTTAAATGGTCACAAATGTCAACATTACTCAATTGGATAAACGAGAAAAAAAAAGATTTTTTTTTTTTTTTTTTTTTTTAAATAGGCAGGTTGCAAGTTGGGATGTATTTTATTTTCCTCCAGGTCAAAGAGGTGTAAGAAATTCAAATGTATTATTCTCAGTAAAAGGTCTTACTAAAACCTGTTCTTTATCGAAAAGCATTCCATGTAATTTAAAAAGAGAGTCAACTGACAAGGTCAAGGTGCTTCTACATCTGCATTGCTTGCTGTTTGGGGTTTTAGGCTGGGTTTCTGTATAGCACTTTGTGACATCTGCTGATGTAAAAAGGGCTTTATAAATACATTTGATTAATTGATTGAACCAAACCAAGACAAAAACACAGGGGATGGAACAGGGTCGAGGGGAAGCACTACAACAGTGTAAGTGGATCTAGAGCTGTTCCCCACCACATCAATCATCCAAATTCCATCTCCTGGTTTTTCTCACGTAACAAAACAACAACTCCCCAATACTAACTCTAACCCCCCTCTCAGGAACTTAGTTTTGTTCTTTATTTTATCAAGTTAGAAATGATACTACAAACAAAAATGATTTATTTTGTTTATTGTAATCTTTAAAACAATGGCCCCACCTCTCCCCGTTAGTAAAGCTGGAATCAAACATTGTAGATAAAGAGCGGCTTCGCAGCGGGACTCCTAAATGAAGGGTCAACTCCCTTCATCCAGGTCACGATCTTAAGCAAATCAACTTCCTCCAACTTTCCCAAGTGATTGGTCTTATATTTCCTTCCTATTTGTCACTGGGGCCGAGCTCCCTGCCATCCAGGATCTCTATACCAGGCGGTGTCAGAGGAATTCCCTAAACATTTTCAGCGACTCCAGCCACCCAAGTCATAGACTGTTCTCTCTGCTACCGCACGAGTTACAGGAGGGCCAAGTCTGGGACCAAAGGGCTCCTGAACAGCTTCTACCCCCAAGCCATAAGACTGCTGAACAATTCATCAAATGGCTACCCGCACTATTTTCATTGACCCCCTTGTGCATAGCGCACTGGCTCTCACTGGACTCACTGGACTCTACCCACACACTCACACATACTACACTGACACTCCAACACACACACGCATATTGATGCCACACACTCACACAGACACACTTTCACACTCTTCGCATACACTGCTGCTACTCTGTTTATTATCTATCCTGATTGCCTAGTCACTTTTACCCTTCCCTACATATACATATTACCTCGTACCCCTGCACATTGAGGCAGTTTTTTTTATTTATTTTACCTTTATTTAACTAGGCAAGTCAGTTAAGAACAAATTCTTATTTTCAATGACGGCCTAGGAACAGTGGGTTAACTGCCTTGTTCAGGGGCAGAACGACAGATTTGTACCTTGTCAGCTCGGGGATTCGATCTTGCAACCTTTCGGTTACTAGTCCAACACTAACTACTAGGCTACAGGTACTCCTTGTATATAACCTCGTCATTTTATTGTCTTACTGTTTCCTTAATTTTTTCCCTACTTTTTAACTAGGTATTGTTGGGAAAGGGCTCGTAAGTAAGCACAGTAAAGCCTACACCTGTTGTATTCGGCGCATTTGAGAAATACAATTTGATTTGAAATACACTTGATTCTATGACGTTCAGTCAACACAGAGCCACAGATGATCCACAACCAGGACCAACCCAAAACCCAGCACAGAGGTCATCAGTGAATGTGGTCTGGACTCTGTGGAGGAGGGTCATTGTATCCGAGACGCTGTAGAAGGCCAGAGTCCCTGCCCTGCTGTCCAGATACACTCCTACTCTGGTGGAGCAGGGGACAGGGATATCAGTCCTATTCTTATTGTGCCAATAGGAACAACTCGAGTTGCGACACACCAAACTCCAGGACTGATCATTGGAACCAAAGCAACATTCCAATCCGCCTTTCCTGCTGATGCTTCTGTATGTGATGGCTACCTCACACTCCCCCCTCCTATCCACCTCACAGTAGTGGGTTCCAGACAGATCCTCTTTACACAACACCTGGTAGTGGTCTGTGAATCTGTCTGGATGGTCAGAATAAGACAGAGCCTTGTCACTCCATGACACTTCTCTATTGCACTCAGACAGACGCAGGTGTTGATATGCCGAGTTGGGATCCAACGTGAGATGGCAGTAGTCTAAGAAAGTGAAAAAATGTAATGAAGGTGAAATATGCATTCGTGATAAGGTCTGTGTGTGTGTGTGTGTGTGTGTGTGTGTGTGTGTGTGTGTGTGTGTGTGTGTGACGGTATTACTTACTCTCCAAGAACTCCACTCTGGTCTTGGGCTCATGATGAAAATGTACTTCAGCAGCAGCCATTACTATATAGAGTAGGGAGATACATTGAGTAATCCATGTTTAATTAAGAAGCATTCAATACAAATATATACGAAATTAAACCAAGATGAAATATTCACTCATTGTGTGTGTGTGTGTGTGTGTGTGTATTACTCACATTCTGGTCTTGGGCTGAGGACATAGACTTCGGAGACAGCCGTTACTATATTGTATATATGCAGACAAATGGATGTATTCATTTATAATCAACGCATTTAACAGAAAGTTAAAATATTTGGTTATCTTCACTATATCTGTAACACTTACCTTTTCCAGTTATCTGGACCATTTCCTCCTTCAATACATCCTCCATTCGCTCCATCATTCCAGAGATGGAGCTCTTCACTTCCTCAAAGGAGAAGTGTTGGTTGGCAGTGATATAGGGTAAGAGCTCAGTTCCAGGAGCCACACAAAGAGACTGGAATGTCTACAGCGAGCAAGAGAGAGAGAGGGAGGAAGAATAGACAATAAGAAAATATGCAGAATTCTGGAGCTCAGAGGTTATATGTTGTGTAGTAGTAAGGAATCCTGGGTCATGTTCGATGGGCACAAACGGGGAACATATTATGAAACAAAAATAAACATTCTTATTGAACAAGCTCAGGTAGTTTCCTGCCTAGCTCTGAACACCACCCTGCCACTGTGGATAGAAAGAGTGATGTCACCTTGAGGAAATTAATGTTATCCTCTGTTTGTGCGAGCTGCTCCAGCTCCTTGTCTCTCCTCTTCAGCTCAGCTATCTCCTGCTCCATTCGCACCAGGAGTCCTTCAGTCTGGCTTACTGACGCCCTCTGGTGGGCGCTGATCAGCTCCTTCACCTCCCAGCGCCTTCTCTCAATGGAGCGGATCAGCTCAGCAAAGACCAGCTCACAGTGCTCCACTGCTGCCTGTGCTGAAAGCTGTTACGAGAGAAGAAGAGAGAAGGGAGGGGGGCCATTTTAACCAGCACATTCACTCTGCACTCACCTAGACCCATAGATAGATAACTCCTCTTTGCATTGTGTCATTATAGCATCTGTGACAGCATGGCCAGCGCAATTGAGGCGGTCTCCATTTTGACATAGTACATTTTCTTCCTCACAATTGGCTGATCCCTCCTGATGACCCGGTTGGACATGACTCCAACAAGGTCACCAGAAGGGATCAGCCAATGAAGTTTGAAGTCCCACCCAGATGACTAAATTAAAATGGTAGAAGCCCTCTACATGCTAATATGGCCTTTTGGCCACTAGAGGCCTCTATCATTCTCTATGCCTAGACCCCAGACAACCGGTCTGTTCCCTATAGTGTGTCCCAGTGCTATTAGGCTCCTCCCTGGTTTTAGTTTAGGATGGCCTTTTGGCCACTAGAGGCCTCTATCATTCTCTATGCCTAGACCCCAGACAACAGGTCTGTTCCCTATAGTGCGTCCCAGTGGTATTAGGCTCCTCCCTGGTTTTAGTTTAGAAATAGTACTCAACTTTTTGCAAAATAAATGTACATACTCTAAATGGTTAATAAATACTCACTGAAAGGGACATCAACGCCTGTCTTATGTCCTGCATCTCCTTCTCTCTCACACAGATTGTCAGCCCGACTTGCTGTCGTTTCTCCCTCAGCTGCCCCTGTAGAGAATAACATTTTCAAATGATTACCAAAATGACAACAGTTTTCATAATCGACCAAGTTATGTTTTTGAGTGGGGAAATAGTTATTGAACTACACTTGTCATATGGCAAAAACATGATTATGCTAAACAAATCAGTTAGACTAAATTAAATGATAAATGAGTGCCTTCAAGACAAAAAGGTTACAATAGTTCAGAGTTCATGCCTCTGCAGTGTATGTAAATGAGTGACCTTTGACTTTTGAGGATTCGGTCTGGATGTTCTGGCCCATCCTGCTGTTTACTGTAATCTACTCCATCCTTTGTTTGTTTTAAAGTGATTTTGTTGTGACAGCCTATTTTGTCTAACAGAGTTGGTTTTTGACTCTATCATCAGTCAATTTGAAAGCAGAATAGAGAATTTACAAATAAGAACCTAATTGTGGATTATGTGATACTGAACCCAGAGTGTGTGTCACTGGAACAGCTCAACTTTGGAGTTGGCTGGAATTTCCTGCTCTTCCAGTTTCTGGCAAAACAGTCAGCAATAATGAAGCTGATCTCTAAATATAATACATTATAGATGGCAGTATAATGTTCCAGATCCTTAGGCCTACCTGTTTCTCCTTCCTCTCTGCTGCTGCGGCTGAGTCATCACGATCATACTTCACATCTTCAGGTCCAAAGAAACAAGAAGCAGAGGGAACCGTTTTGAAATCTGTCTTCAATTTCTCTACCAACTCAGCCAGCAGAATGTTTCTGTTCAGAGCAGGTCTTGGGGTGAAGGTCTGTCGGCACTGGGGGCAGCTGTGAATTCCCTTTTGGTCATCAAGACTCCAATATCCCTTGATACAGCCTTTACAGTAGCTGTGTCCACAGGGAATAGTCACTGGATCCTTCAGTAGATCCAGGCAGATCGAACAACTGATCGAGTCCATGGCCTCGACTATCCTGGTGCACACACCAACCAACTGAGCAAAACAGTATCAGAGTCCCAAGTGGTGAATGCCGAGGAGTCGAAGAGAAGGGCTATCACATGCGCTGCTGTTACGTGAGAAGTGTTTACACTTCCTGTTTGGGTTGGGTCGTGGGTAATCTCGGAAATCCCAGACGTGTCCGCTATGCCGGAACATTGAGGGGTTCGATTCATCCCGTCCGGGCGCCCGTGTAGGCGTGTTTCGCTTCGGCTGAAAGTTTATTGCATTCGATTTGGAACCGGGCTGCCTCCCGGGCGTGAACCAGGTGCCCCGTTTAAAGGCCAGGGCGAAATCGGCTCAAAACAAAATTGACGTAGGCCTAATTAAGCACGTATAGTAGCTAATAACTAGGATTCTGCGTTTACTCATGAAAAATAGATTGTTTTTGATAAAAACGCGTTATGTGCATGTCATCCCAATGAAAACTAGTTAGAAAATTCTAACATTTTATGGATAAGATTATGTTTGTGGACGTTGCCTTGTTGACAAAATGACCGAGTGGTGCAGATTACTATTCAATTAGAGATGGGAGCGCCTCCCTCCCCGTTTTCGCCCAATGACGTGAAGCGGTTCAGCATAATCGAATCTGCCCATTGGTAACATTGTGGCAGGCAACCCGTATGTCTAGAGTAGTTCGTGAGTGTCTTTGCCGTTGTCATGTATGTATAGCGCGAAGCCCTGATTTGTCCCTTACATCCATCCACTCAATGACAATCATGGAAAACATGATAAGTAGTCTGGCTAAGAGCCAAAAATAGAATTGAGAAGTCCTCTTTAGGCCTAAAAAGAACTGACGTTTGCCGGGGCTGACATACAAGCGCAGCCGATCAACGTTCCAGCTAGCCATAGAGATGCAGTTGAAAGGTGGGACTGGGAGGTGGACGGGTGTATAAAGTGCTGCGTCTTTGCTGTCAAGACTACCACCACAAAATAATCATTCAACCTTAATGATTAAACCATAATTGTTTTTTCTTTTATGCAAAGTAGTAAAACATTGTAGTAACAAAACGATTCAACACCTACCTACCCATGCAGTTCCCAAGTAATCGAGAGTGCATTGTATACGCTAACAAATATGTATATACAAATATTTACTCTAAAACTGGAGCACATCTCTCAACTTCAGATTTCTAAAATATTTTGTGGCTTTTAGGCATTTTTTTCAGCACTCTGCAACCCTCTAGTTTATAGTGATTATTTGCATTACAAACGGAGATATCAAACCAGGGGTTCTTTCAGCAGGACGCAACATTGTTACATTCAGATAGCAGATTTCTATGTAGAACAAACTTGCCCTGTGACATGTAGAATAAGAAACCATGTCTATCTGCGACGTTCGTGGTACTGTTTTTGATTGACCCCCCAAAATGTGAATCCATGATTGTGGACCTTTTTAATAGACCTACAGGTAGTAATTTAATATTGTTTACAACCCCAACTATGTTAACATTAAAACTATATTTTACAACTTCAGTTATGACATTCATTAGACTAACATACTTCATAATGTTAACCTTATCTTGTCTTCCACTTTATGCTGATTCATTTTCTTCCTCAAAATCCTTCCTTCAAATGGAATTCAAGTCATTGCTGATCCTCCATCAGTTTTGTTTTTAATCATTTTTTTTTTTCCATTGTAGAGAACTTGGTCTGCTACCAAGAGCTTGCAGCAATTGTTGTTACTGGAACAGACACACACACATAAATGTAACACCTCACACAGTGGAGAAGTCGACACACAAAACAAGTATTTTATAAAGCAGTGAATTGAGTCATCCAAGTCCACACAGAAGAGAAACTACACTATTGCCTCAATCAGCACAATGCTTTGTGATCGACCGCTTAGTCCCGTATTTAATGTACAGCCTTTGATGTCCTGCTGTTGACGAAGTCTGCTTTCCTATATCCAGCCTACCAAATGATGAGGAAAAGCAACACAGATTAATTAAAAACTATTGTCACCACACCAAATGTTTCTTATCCTTTGAGGTTATACTGTGTAGGGGCCTTACCTTCCTATAGGCCCTGTGGAGCTCTGAGTGGCTCCACATGCTGTGTAGTAGGATGCAGGCTGCCTGGCCAGCCCTGGTGGGACCAAACCTAAAGGGACACAAGGTTACTGTCATTGGACATAAAAGGAACAGTATAAAGCAAGGGAAGAGGTTTTAAACAGATTCAAATAAATTCCCTCCAATCCAACTCACAATGTTCAGGAATAATACAGTGCATTTTAAGGCCATCTACAGTCTTTGCATAGCATCAACCAACAGTGCCACATCGACTGTGCAGTTGGGCATCAGATTGCTACGTGCAGTATATCATGATGTGGTTAGTTGACATGTTAAATCCAGGCAATGTAGTCAGCCTGGAACGCAGCCATGGTCTTCAGAAGCTACCCACTGACCCGTTGTCCTTTGCGCTGATGTTGATGATCTTGGGCAGCGCCCCGTGGTTGACGATGGCCCTGACGTGCTCTGTTTCATCCTGGCTCAGGTTGATGAGGATGTGGCACAGGGACACAGTCACCTCTGTAGGCAGGTCTGTGCTCGTGTCCGAGTTGGGTAACATGACCACCAGCTGTGGCAACACCTGTTTGACTACAGAGAGAGTGGAGCGCTTTGTGAGAGATTGTTTGATTTTCTACAGTGGCAGGTTTTTATGCTTCTGTGCATTTACATACACTTACAAGTCCAAAGGAAAATACTTTGTGGGACTTATGTAGGACTAAAACATTGCGGTTGATGAGTCAATTCACAGCTCACCAATGTGAGCGTGAAGCTCTCTGTAGCGTGAGATGTTACATAGCAGGGACACAGCAGTCTTCTTCACATCCATCCCTCCTTCCTGGAGCATCTTCATGGCCTGGAGTAAACCATTCTCCCGCTGTACTATGGTGTGGGCGATGGCCTGGGATACCTGCCCATACAGAGCCATGAGCCCAACATTACATTTACATTTAAGTCATTTAGCAGACGCTCTTATCCAGAGCGACTTACAAATTGGAAAGTTCATACATATTCATCCTGGTCCCCCCGTGGGGAATGAACCCACAACCCTGGCGTTGCAAGCGCCATGCTCTACCAACTGAGCCACACGGGACCAACATCACCAACTGACAGTCAATATAGTAATGCATAATATAGTAGTCACATCAATGTAATACTTACTATACAGTCAAGTCATGACAACATAATAGATGGCTGTATTGTAGTTATTCCAATCAAACCCATGGGCAAATCAATTCCACACTCCCAGAACAGTACATAGCCCATAGAAATAAGATCATAGATCTGTGATATAGCCTTACCAGGCCGTTCCCAGCTGTGATGTTCTGCAGGGCTCCGATGGCAGTCTCCTGGGTGTAGGGACGGATGCTGCGGGCCATGATTGACAGGTACATGCGCACTGTGATGGCGCTCCACAGCCACTCTATTCCACATGGACTACCCTTCTCCTCCAGCAGAGGGCGCTTTGGTTCAAGACGCTATAGGACCAAAACAACCAGAAAACAGGAGGCCCTTTAATTCAAAGTTAACTCCCAGATACCAGGTTTCACATTAATTTTCAATTAATGTGTATAAGGCTTTTAACAATTACATTTGTCAAAGAAAACCGGGCTTAAAGAGTTAGTTCAAAATGTATGCTTTACCACTTACCAAGGCGGCTTATCCATAACATAGGCATTGCCAATTTACTTTAGTGGTAATAACTTATTTATAACCAGATAGAAACAGAGCATGTCAAGTACATAAGGGCAACAACGATGATAACAGCCACAACAGAGGTGATGGGAGCCCACCTGGATGATTTTGGCACTGCGAGAACCGAAACAGCCGGGGGTCTTGGTCTTTGGATTCAGGTTGAGTCGAGACTCATGGAGCTCGCTGGCGTACTTCTGTGGAAGTTCCACCTCCATCTGATAGGAGAGGTTATGTAGGATGCACACACAGTTCTCTGTGGACTGTGAAGGAGAAGTGGTTCTGTTCAGGGGACTATGATTTTAATATCAAACATTCTGCAATGTCTATTGTAAAAAATATATAAAAATTGGAGAACAGAGCTGGTTCATGATGTTTTCTCAATATTTAACACTAAAGGCGTGATTAATAAGTTGTTCTAGAGACATAAATTGATCAAATATAGGCAAAAACAGTCTTATTTCATTTCCCTGTGTCAATATTTATTCCACCTACAAATGTTTTTATTTCGTACAAGCATTACTAAACAAGTGAACATTTTGCACAAAAGTTTAGTAAATGTTACTTTAGTCATTCACATGCAGTACCTTGTCATCGGGCTTGTAGTCAGCTATGGTCCCGCGGATGTAGTATACAAGTGAGTCAATAAGGTTCTCACACTGCCGCATGGCTTTTCTCCCTTCTGGACCAGCCGAGCTTATGTTTCTGACAACAACAATGACAGGTTGTCATTATCGCCACTAGGCAGCAACAGCAAAAGCATTCTTTACATTCTAGACATTGGCCAGACTGGCTAAATATCTATCCTAGCTGTTGGCCGGATGAGCCAAATGTTTTTAGCAGAGATATTTGGTGTACTTTAAAAAGGTTCTGTTATCTGCAGATAAAGCCATTACAATAGGTCATTGTAATAACATGTCTCTGTGTTGAGAGATAGCAACGTGTTTCAAGCACAAAGGAAAACGTAAGCAAATGAGCAACATGAGTTAATCTTTCACTTTAATTTCAACCACTTGTCAATGAGTCAACTGTTCCACTTCCTTTTAGATGAAGTCATGCAAAAACACATGACAGTTGCCTCAATACATGTGACCAAATGGTAATTATTTATTCCTAAAAATTCTGCAGCCTTTTTGTTAACGTCAAGCCAAATACAGTAACCTTAGTGATGACCCAAGGTTATGGCTGTGAATTGGAGTGTTATGTGTTTTCGTTTTAAAATCAGGCCAAAGACTGAGGAATTCCTCAGTTACACAAGTCAATGGTTGCCAGGGCTTGATAGCACCAGCCAATATGGATTCAGAGGTTTCAATTCTACTAGAGCCACTAAGAGGGAGAGGGCTCCATTAATAATTTAGTCCCTGACTGTTTTCAGTTGTATCGGTTGCTAGGCAAAAGCAAAACACTCCTTGTTATACCATGTTGTGTTTGTCAGGTGGTATATCTGTGCCAAACCAATGGCAGTCGGTTCAACAGGAACACAAGGTATGCAGGATATTGTTTCCAGCGCATTGCTGTTCCATCGAGGTGATGCTGCCTAGGCAGAAGTCATCATGCCTGTTTTGCCAGGTAGAAAGGAGTAACAGGATGACGATGGCCTTTGAGGAACCTCAGTTCTCACTCATGATGAGGAGGCTGTCAGAGATAAATATAATATGCTTGACAAAGCCCTGTGAGATGTAACACTGTGGTGAGAGATGGATTGCACATGAACCGACTGGGTCACCGTATAATAATCAGCGCCTTCAGAAAGTATTCACACCCCTTCACTCTTTCCACATTTTGTTGCGTTACAGACTAAATTTAAAATTAATTCAATTGAGATTGTCACTGATCTACACACAATACCCCGTAATGTTAAAGTGGACTTATGTTTTTAGCAGTGTTTACAAAGGAATTCAAATGAAAAGCTGAAATGTCTTGAGTCAATAAGTATTCCAGCCTTTTAGAGTACAAATGTGCTTAAGTCACATAATAAAGTAGCAGCGACTCACTGTGTGCAATAATATTGATTAACATGATTTTTGAAATGACTACACCTTCTCTGTACCCCACACATACAAGTATCTGTATGGTCCTGCAGTTGAACAGAGAATTGTAAAGATTGAACAAAAAAGACCAGGAAGGTTGTTTTTTGTTGCCAATGCCTCACGAAGAGCACCTATTGGTAGATGGGTAAAAAAAGACATTGAATATCACTTTGAGCATGTTGAAGTTATTAATTACACTTTGGATGGTGTGTCAATACACCCAGTCACTACAAAGATACAGTCACCATTCCTAACTCAGTTCCCAGAGAGGAAGGAAACCGCTCAGGGCACTAAAGTAAAACTGCAAAAAATGTGGCAAAGAAATTCACTTTTTGTCCTGAATACAAAGCAAATCAAACACTCTCCGAGTACCTCTCTTCATATTTTCAAGCATGGTGGTGGCAGCATCATCTTATGGGTATGCTTGTCATTTGCAAGGACTAGGGAATTTTTTAGGATAAAAATAAACAGAATAGAGCTAAGCATAGGCAAAATCCTAGAGGGGAGGGAAAACTTGGTTCAGTCAGCTTTCCAACAGACCCGGAGACAAATTCCCCTTTCAGCAGGACAATTACCTAAAACACAAGGCCAAATATACACTGGAGTTGCTTATAAGACAATATTATATGTTCTTGAGTGGTCTAGTTACAGTTTTGACTTAAATCTATGGCAAAACTAGAAAATGGCTGTCTAGTTATCATCAACAACCAATTTGACAGAGCTTGAAGAATTCTCATTAATAAGTGGGCAAATATTGTACAATCCAGGTGTGCAAAGCTCTTAAGAGACTTAGAGAAAGACTCACAGCCAAAGATGATTCTAACATGTATTGACTCAGGTTGTTGAATACTTATCTAATCAAGATATACAGTTGAAGCCAGAAGTTCACATACACCTCAGCTAAATACATTTATACTCAGTTTCACAATTCCTCACATTTAATCCGAGTAAACATTTTCTGTAAGGTCAGTTAGGATCACCACTGTATTTTAAGAACGTGAAATGTCAGAATAATAGTAGAGAGAATGATTTCATTCAGCTTCTATTTCTTTCATCACATTCCCAATGGGTCAGAAGTTTACATAGACTCAATTAGTATTTGGTAGCATTGCCTTTAAATTGTTTAACTTGGGTCAAACGTTTCGGGTAGCCTTCCACAAGCTTCCCACAATAAGTTTGGTGAATTTGGCCCATTCCTCCTGACAGAGCTGGTGTAACTGAGTCAGGTTTGTAGGCCTCCTTGCTCGCACACGCTTTTTCAGTTCTGCCAACAAATTTTGGCAGGTCAGGGCTTTGTGATGGCCACTCCAATACCTTGACTTTGTTGTCCTTAAACCATTTTGCCACAACTTTGGAAGTATGCTTGGTGTCATTGTCCATTTGGAAGACCCATTTGTGACCAAGCTTTAACTTCCTGTCTGACGTCTTGAGATGTTGCTTCAATATATCCACATAATTTTCCATCCTCATGATGCCATCTATTTTGTGAAGTGCACCAGTCCCTCCTGCAGCAAAGCACCCCAACAACATGATGCTGCCACCCCCGTGCTTCGCGGTTGGGATGGTGCTCTTCGACTTGCAAGCCTCCCCCTTTTACCTCCAAACATAACGATGGTCATTATGGCCAAACGGTTCTATTTTTGTTTCATCAGACCAGAGGACATTTCTCCAAAAAGTACGATCTTTGTCCCCATGTGCAGTTGCAAACCGTAGTCTGGCTTTTTTTATGGTGGTTTTGGAGCAGTGGCTTCTTCCTTGCTGAGCGGCCTTTCAGGTTATGTTCGATATAGGACTCTTTTTACTGTGGATATAGATACTGTTATACCTGTTTCCTCCAGCATCTTCACAAGGTCCTTTGCTGTTGTTCTGGGATTGATTTGCACTTTTCGCACCAAAGAATGTGTCTCCTTCCTGAGCGGTATGACAGCTGCGTGGTCCCATGGTGTTTATACTTGTGTACTATTGTTTGTACAGATGAACGTGGTACCTTCAGGCGTTTGGAAATCGCACCCAAGGATGAACCTGACTTGTGGGGGTCTACAATTTTTTTTCTGAGGTCTTGGCTGATTTCTTTAGATTTTCCCCATGATGTCAAGCAAAGAGGCACTGAGTTTGAAGGTAGGCCTTGAAATACATCCACAGATACACCTCCAATTGACTCAAATGATGTCAATTAGCCTATCAGAAGCTTCTAAAGCCATGACATCATTTTCTGGAATTTTCCAAGCTGTTTAAAGGCACAGTCAACTTAGTGTATGCAAACTTCTGACCCACTGGAATTGTGATTCAGATTATTTCACTTAATTCACTGTATGTAAATAACTGTTGGAAAAATTACTTGTGTCATGCACAAAGTAGATGTCCTAACCGACTTGCCAAAACTATAGTTTGTTAACAAGAAATTTGTGGAGTGATTGAAAAACGAGTTTTAATAACTCCAACCTAAGTGAATGTAAACTTCCGACTTCAAATGTATTAGTGTTTTATAGTGTAATATTATATATTTTTTATCTTCCACTTTGACAGAGTATTTTGTGTAGATTGTTGAATAAAAAAATTAAAGACGTCCATTTTAATCCCACTTTGTAACACAACATAAAGTGGAAAAAGTCAAGGAGTGTGAATACCTTCTGAAGGCACTGTACACCATTTAGCATCAATCAATAAATTATTTCATGATCATTCCAAACATAACTACTATACCGCTTTCTGCATCCCACTGCCTAGTGTCTATCCCAAGCTGCCCTAAAATGGATCCCTAGAAATACTTGACCACAGATACTACATAGGTCAGTGCCAAACACACAAATGGCCAATAAACGCCTTTGTCCAGACCAGACGACCTACCGGAGGCAGCCAGTGGCGTTGTAAAAGGTGTCTGGGTCAGCCAGCATGCCATCTTTGGGGTTCTCCCCCTCAAACAGGCCTGAGCAGGGCACCAGCACAGACGTGGTCAGGATCTCCAGGGCCTCTTTGGAGAGATGCTCCTTCAGCAGGTCATGGGAGGATAGGTTCCACAACAGCCCTGTGGAACATGTTTCATTCTTAGGTTACTACTGTGTCATTACCATTTTACCATGTAAGTTCATGTAAATCACATATTCACAAAGCATCTCAGAATAGGAGTGCTGATCTAGGATCAGCCCCCCCTCATTCATTATGATTTAAAAGGATAAACTGATCCTAGATCCACTCTCCTGCTCTGAGGCACTTTGTGAATACACGCCCTGGTCATTAATAAAGTGCTACGACGATTTCTTTCAGATCTACACGAGCAGGTGCTCAAACTAACCAGTGAGCTGCCGCCGGGTCTCTATGTCGCGGCTTCTCCTGAGCAGACGCAGTGTAGGGGCCACGCCCTCGTTGTCCTTCACCTCCATCTTGTTCTCGCTGCTCTCGAAGACGACGTTTCGGAGCGCCCCCGCCGCTATACACTCCACCTCCTCGCTGTCGCTCTGCAGCAGTTTGATCAGCTTGGGTATACCGTGGAGGTAGAACACCTGGGGACAGACAGGCAGAGATCTTCATCTACCCTTGTTCCTATGAAGAGTGAGCTCAACTTGAATTTTCATGCGAATCGCCCACAATCTCAATATAAATTGAAGGGAAAATACCCCTACCAATCCAATTATTTGAAAATGGCACATACTGTATTGTCAACATCAGCTGTATTGTAGGCCTACAGCCTGGAAGCCTTTAACCTTAATTGACCAGCCAAGTCAACAGTAGTAGAGATGGGCCCCAGCTCACCATCTTCTTAGCGTCAGCGCTGTTGAAACATTGGTTTTGAATAAAGCTGGCAGCAGTGATCTGCATCTCCTCATTCTCTTGGCCCAGCAGGTTCACTGCCCTCTCCAATGTCAGCTCAGGCACCTTGCTCTCTGGCTTCCTGTGTATGGGAGAGAGCATTGAAAAGGAAATTCCTGTCATTGACAAACACACACACACACTCACTCACTCACTTTATCAATCCCAAATTCTGATTAATCCAATTTCTCATCCTCACAACACTTTCCATTATATTCATTATATACACCTATTACAAAATCTGGGTAAATCATTGACCTGAAACGACAGATAAGCAACTGAACCACCAATAATTCTCTGGAAGACTCTTTTACAATAGCTTTAGTGCCAGCCTAGATAAGCCACCGAAATCTGGAACCAACAGGACCCTGAACAGCTTCTACCCCTAAGTCATAAAACTGCTAAATAGCTAGTTACAGTTAACCAAATAGCTACCTAGACTGCATTGACCCTTTTTGCTGCTGTTGATAATCTATCCTGTTTATTATCTATCCTAGTCACTTTATTCCTAGTTATACAGTATGTACATATCTACTTCAATTACCTTGTACCCTTGCAAATCAATTCGGTACTGGTACCTTGAGTATATAGCCAAGTTATCCTTACTCATTGTGCATTTATTATTACTTCTCTATTTTCTCTCTCTCTGCATTGTTGGGAAGGGCCTGTAAGTAAGCATTTCACTGTTAGTCTACACCTGTTGTTTACGAAGCATGTGACATAACATTTGATTTGAGATGTTGAGAACTAAATTAATTGCCAGATCTAATCAACTTCAGGTTTGTATAGAACACATAAGCCGTCTTACACCGCAGTGACTTCATTCACGTCTGTCTGCTGGATCTCTGGCTCCGCCGCCGCCCTCATCTGGCCCATGTCCACCTCCATGCTGACCAGTGAGGCTGGGTACGAGGGAGGCCATTTGGCTCCCACATGCCCCTGGCTCTCCTTCCCCACCTGGCCCAGCCAGGCCAGGCCCTCTGCTCTCTGGGTAGCATTGAATGACCCGTAGCCTGTTTGTCTCCTCGCCCCCTTTTGAACCTCCATCAGGTAGGGGCTGTTGTCGGTGCGAATCGCAGGGCTGCTGCACAGGAATGAGTGGTCTGCAGAGAGGGGCTGGGGACCTCGAGTCTGTCTGAGGGACTGGCTCCAGTGGTAGTTGCCGCCGTTAGCTATGGCGTGTGTCCTTGTGCTACGGGCCATTTCTGAATGGGCATAACGCCGCATCAAGTCTGTCCCATAAGACCGCTCCTCTGAAGTTCCCATCATGGGCGGCTGGCTAGGGCCGGGGAGGGTGTAGGTTCCGAAACGGAGTGTCCCGTAGGCCAGACGGGAGCGAGGTAACTCAGGGCTGGTGACTGGGGTCAAATCCACCCTCTTAGACGGACTTCTTCTATTCTCCTTCAAAGACGACAGGCTGCTGAAGTCCCTGCCTCCGATCTGACCCAAAGATGAGTGTGTCTACATGGAAAGGTGAAAAGCAGTGGTTGCCCCGTTTCAGAAGGCTTACAACTGAATCAACCATAGACATTTCTGGTAATAATGCTAAAACATCTGTAAAGCAGTTGCATATAATTGGACACAGTCGTGATGACTCAAAGCAACACAAAAGGTTTAGGGAAAAAGATCATACAAAATGCTCTCTCTGATGTCTGAATAACCCCTGTATTGTGTGTTTTAAAGCCACAACTTACAAGGAACCCAAACCGGCTGCGTGTGCGCCATCGTGCATACATTTATTTTGTCCCCCCACACCAAACGCGATCACGACACGCAGGTTAAAATATCAAAACAAACTCTGAACCAATTACATTAATTTGGGGACAGGTCAAAAAGCATTAAACATTTATGGCAATTTAGCTAGCTAGCTTGCACTTGCTAGCTAATTTGTCCGATTTAGCTAGCTTGCTGTTGCTAGCTAATTTGTCCTGGGATATAAACATTGAGTTGTTATTTTACCTGAAATGCACAAGGTCCTCTACTCCGACAATTAATTCACACATAAAACGGTCAACCGAATCGTTTCTAGTCATCCCTCCTCCTAGGCTTTTTCTTCTCTTGACTTTATATTGCGATTGGCAACTTTCATAAATTAGGTGAATTACCGCCACTGGCCTCATATAACCAATGAGGAGATGGCACGTGGGTACCTGCTTCTATAAACCAATGAGGAGATGGGAGAGGCAGGACTTGCAGCGCGATCTGCGTCAGAAATAGAACTGACTTCTATTTTAGCTCTTGGCAACGCAGACGCTCGTTGGCGCGCGCGAGCAGTGTGGGTGTAATAATTGAATAATATAGATTTCTAAATGTATTTTGCAACGCGAGCGGTGTAGTCAGCTTGTAATGTTTCCTTTAGGAATCATGAAGATATTATTCAATAAAACTGCAGTTCAATTCAAATTGTCTATGTGAGATGATAGAATTTCAGCGTTTGGTAGAACAGACAAAGGGGCGATAAATATGTCAAGTGTGCCAGTAGGAAAGGCTTTATCTGTCACATTTTTGAGATATGGGTATCTAACACTCTCTGCCCTATGGGCTTGGGGCTTACAATAGCTGCACATCCCTGAGACTATCCAATTTGTTTTTATTCAAACCATATGGGCAGTACATTCAAAACCAATGCAGCCTACAGTTTATTTTAGGGGCAAATAGATACCATCTCATTTTCCTGCTGTTTCTTGTGAAGTTTATCACCTCAGTGACACACTAAATATGGAATTCAAGTAAAAAATGTAAAAACACTTCACATATCCTCCAGACACATTGCACTTGACTGCCATGCAGGGTGAAGTCCCTTGCTCCGGAGTTGAATCACGTAGCTGTTATTTCTAACATTCAGGCTCTCTGGTTAACTTTAGGGAGGCTAAAGCACCTGTGACTGTGGATAGTGGGTTGTGTATTATTGGACAGGCCTTACCTTCATGTTAGACAAGGTTCCATCTCTGGAACCGGTGATAATTGATGGCTTTCTGGATAGATGAAGACTACCTGAAAGATACACCACATGTGTTCTGAAGGATCATGCCATCGCACCAATTCCCTAATTACCATCTGGACACACGCCCTCTCCTATTGGAAAGGTAAATGGAGAGGACCACAAATACAGTAGTCTAGAGGAGATTGCAAGCATGTTAGAAAACGATTATATTCAAACATCATGACAAGTACAATGTCACTAAGAATTTGACACAAATGACTAGGCCTGCATGTCCATTCGGTTGCATCTGGTTTCGACCCGTCCTGTATTTCCTGGTAGACTATGTCTAAACAGCCCCCCCTTGTCGACAAATTCCCTTGCCGATTTCAATAGGCTAATCTTACAGACCTCGTTTTATTCGTGCAGACTCAATGAAAAACTACTATTTTACCATTGGACGTTGTCTTTTTGCCCTTACGAGCAAGTGTGAGCTGCACTTGTTGCTGAACACGAAAACCCCGGTCGGTTGAATGAGTCTTTGTATTATCCTCCGGTGGTAATGCCAAACTCGTGTCATCTGCGTCAAGTGTGAATGAGTCTAGCGCAGGTAAAACAGACTTAATAAATGGCGGCGCTTCCATGATTCCGTAGCTCTCCAAAAGTGTAATTCCATAAAATAGCCCGCAGATTCATAAAAAGTGTCACTATCGTCCTTTCCCGATCCGTTCCTACACAGTGACTCGGTGTTCCCGAACAGTGAAGTATTCGGGTGAGTCCGTTCTGGTGCAAGCGGGACAGTTGAGTTCATTGCCACTGGGGTGTGGTCTGTATAGTCGACACCTGTAATATCATTTTACAAATAAGGAAGCGAGGACACGCTGGGAAGAATGCCAAAATATTATCGTTGATAGGCTACAAGTCCAATTCTCTGGCAAATAGCAACCCTTCTAGATCCGGGATGGGCAACTGGCGCCCTCCAGATTATAGGCCCGCGGATATGTCTCCCCCAACCACATTTTTGTTAAAGGAACTGTCAGGGTCTCAATTTACTGTTGATAGTTGGACTAGTAGAATACACAAGGTGCTATTTCGAAATTTGGTTGTGCATCAGCAGTTTTTCTCTTATGTCAGTTACTGACTGTCACTCAGTTAGTTCATGTCAGGAAAACTTTTTTAGATTGGTTAGTTAGTCTAGCGCCCAGCTATCTAATCATGGTCGAATTATGACAGGCCCCCATTGATCATCAGATATCATATAAAAACTTCAAACATGTCTCCACCCTATGGCAAAATGTAAAAACATCGCAGGAAATTGTCTGTAAAACTGTAAATGTTTCTCTCTGCCCAACCTGGTCTCAGAGCATTTTGTATTATTATGTATGTAAATTCGAGACGTTCCATTTATTATGATATGTTATGTTTAGTATGGTATGTATTAACTTGTGGATGTCCATCATCCATTTTGTATATGTTGCGAATGACAATTCGTATGAAACTAATTTGCTAAACTTATGGTATGTTACGCATTCCTGGCTGATGCTAACTAGGTGGATCACACTAGCGAGGCTAGGGGTTAGCGGAAGGGTTAGCTAACATGCAAAGTAGTTGAAAAGTTGCTAAAGTTATACGCCCACCCATCCACCCCGACCAACCACCCTCCTTTTGTTCTTGTCTTAAGTAGCCTGTCTTATATAATCATACCATACCAAATATAACATATCATACTAATTTGAGTGCCTCAGATTTACATTCACTATGTTACATCTAGCCTGAGACCAGGCTGCTCCATTTAAAAAATGAGCAGAATTGCATGAAATTTGTTATACAATTGCAAAATCTTCTCTCTGGCCCATGGCAAAATGTGTAGAATTGCAGGAAATTAACTCAAACTTTAATTTTCTCTTTGCCGTCAAGGGGGGGGGGGGGCTGCTAAAATGTTTTGCTTGCAAGGTGGGGGGGACAACTTCCCAAATTTCCCAGACCCCCAAATTGCTAGGGCCGGCACTGACTGCACTTGTGGGTTGGCAAACCACTGCGGCCCCACATGAGTGCCAAATTTATTTATTCATTTTTTGGGGGGCCCCCACCCCCATCAACATGGCCATCCCTGTTGTAGATAGCTGGTTCCCAACCTTTTTCGGTTACTGTACCACCAACTGAATTTTGCTGTGCCCGGAATAGCCCTGAAGTACCCCCTCGTGCATTTTACCAGTAGGCCTATGGTCTCTGAGTATTCTCAAGTACCCCCTGTGGATAGGCCAAGTACCCCCAGGGCTCCTAGTACCCCTGGTTGGGAACCAATTATGCAGAATTTCTGGAAAAGTTTTTTTTTTTGCCATTGTTTCCATGTACTATCCAATCATTTCTGATATACAACACCTGTATCACACCTGTCAATTGCTAATACCATTTGAATCTCACAAAGTCACACTTTATGATTTCTATACGACAGTTGGGTAGTTCTGTGTAATAATTGAATGTAATGTTTCCAAGCATGTGATGTGTGTGTTGTGTGTCAAATTGGGTAATGTGACAAATATCAAGAATATTAATGCAAATGGATAAAACAAGTATTTTATTAAACTAATGCTTATTGATGATAACACGTGTTACAGGCAAGACCATTCACCTAACTGTGTAATGGCTCTCTACATTTTAATTAAAGGAGGTGTTCCCAGTGCAGTACGGTACTAAGTATGACACAGCACTGCAGATTCTGTTGTGGGAGTTCTTCTACAGATTGGAGGAGCTGCTGCCGGTGCCCAGCTTTACACAGGTACTGATATGACTGCATCTTCATCCTATCGATTTAAATGTGAAAAATGTTGCGTTTACAGTTATGAATGAATTTAATAAATGAATAAATGGACTGAACATCGATATGTTTCCAGTGGGTAGGAGATATGGGTTGATTTGGGAGTGGACTGCACTCTCCTTTTCCATTTTAACTTTAAGTTTGCCTCTCTCACCCTCAGACAGCATCTTATCTCAGCCTTGCCTTCTCTGACCTGGAGGAGTGTGTTCAGTCTGTCTCTGACCCTGAGCACCTGAAGACACTGCTACAGCATCAAAGACACCTGGGACACCTAAACAGAGGTAGGTAGCCTTCAGGTTATCCATACTGAACAAAAATATAAATGCAACATGCAACAATTTCAAAGATTTTACTGAGTTACAGTTCATATCAGGATATCAGTCAATTGAAATAAATTCATTAGGCCCTACATCTATGGATTTCACATGACTGGGAATACAGATATGCATCTGTTGGTCACAGATACCTAAAAAAAAAGTAGGGCTGTGGATTAGAAAACCAGTCAGTATCTGGTATGACCACCATTTGCCTCATGCAGTGTGACAACTCCTTTGCATAGAGTTGATCAGGCTGTTGATTATGGCCTGTGGAACGTTGTCTCACTCCTCTTCAATGGCTGTGCGAAGTTGCTGGATATTGGCAGAAACTGGAATACGCTGTCATACATGTTGATCCAGAGCATCCCAAACGTGCTCAATGGGTGACATGTCTGCTGAGTATGCAGGCCATGGAAGAACTGAACCATTTTCAGCTTCCAGGAATTAAGTACAGATCCTTGCGACATGGGGCTGTGTATTATAATGCTGAAACATGAGGTGATGGCAGCAGATGAATGGCGATAAAATGCAATTATGTTCATTGTCCGTAGCTTATCCCTGCCCATACCCTAACCCAAGGGGGGGCAAAGTACTTCAATCTGGCCCGAGAGACATAAAAAAATATATATCGATTTTTTTTTAAAATCCATTTTATCTCCCCAAGAGGCGAGATTGAGAGCCGTGCGTCCTCCGAAACACGACCCAGCCAAGCCGCACTGCTTTTTGACACACTGCCCGATTAACCCGGAAGCACCAATGTGTCAGAGGAAACACGGTACACCTGGCGACAGTGTCAGCGTGCATGCGCCCAGCCTGCCACAGGAGTCGCTAGAGCGCAATGGGACAAGGACATCTCGGCCTGCCAAACCCTCTCCTAACCCGGACGATGCTGAGCCAATTGTGTGTGCCGCCTCATGGGTCTCCCAGTCACGGTCAGCTGTGACACAGCCTGGTATCGAACCCGGGTCTGTAGTGACGCCAAAGACCGCTGCGCCACTCAGGAGGCTCCCAAAGGGGCACATTAAATTCTCTGGCAACAGCTCTGGTGGACATTCCTGCAGTCAGCATGCCAATTGCACGCTCCTTCAAAACTTGAGACATCTATGGCGTTGTGTTGTGTGACAAAACTGCACATTTTAGAGTGGCTTTTTATTGTCCCCGGCACAAGGTGCAGCTGTGTAATGATCATTCTGTTTAATCAGTTATTGATATGCCACACCTGTTAGGTGGATGGATTATCTTGGCAAAGGAGAAATGGTCACTAACAGGGATGTTAGCTTTTTGTGCGTATGAAACATTTCTTGGATATTTTTTCGGTTCATGAAACATGGGACCAACACTACAGTCGTGGCCAAAAGTTTTGAGAATGACACAAATATTAATTTTCACAAAGTTTGCTGCCTCAGTGTCTTTAGATATTTTTGTCAGATGTTAGTATGGAATACGGAAGTATAATTACAAGCATTTCATAAGTGTCAAAGGCTTTTATTGACAATTACATGAAGTTGATGCAAAGAGTCAATATTTGCAGTGTTGACCCTTCTTTTTCAAGACCTCTGCAATCCGCTCTGGCATGCTGTCAATTAAGTTCTGGGCCACATCCTGACTGATGGCAGCCCATTCTTGCATAATCAATGCTTGGAGTTTGTCAGAATTTGTGGGTTTTTTGTTTGTCCACCCGCCTCTTGAGGATTGACCACAAGTTCTCAATGGGATTAAGGTCTGGGGAGTTTCCTGGCCATGGACCCAAAATATCGATGTTTTGTTCCCCGAGACACTTAATTATCACTTTTGCCTTATGGCAAGGTGCTCCATCATGCTGGAAAAGGCATTGTTCGTCACCAAACTGTTCCTGGATGGTTGGGAGAAGTTGCTCTCGAAGGATGTGTTGGTACCATTCTTTATTCATGGCTGTGTTCTTAGGCACAATTGTGAGTGAGCCCACTCCCTTGGCTGAGAAGCAACCCCACACATGAATGGTCTTAGGATGCTTTACTGTTGGCGTGACACAGGACTGATGGTAGCGCTCACCTTGTCTTCTCCGGACAAGCTTTTTTCCGGATGCCCCAAACAATAAAAAGGGGATTCATCAGAGAAAATCACTCTACCCCAGTCCTCAGCAGTCCAATCCCTGTACCTTTTGCAGAATATGTCTGTCCCTGATGTTTTTCCTGGAGAGAAGTGGCTTCTTTGCTGCCCTTCTTGACACCAGGCCATCCTCCAAAAGTCTTCACCTCACTGTGCGTGCAGATGCTCTCACACCTGCCTGCTGCCATTCCTGAGCAAGCACTGTACTGGTGGTGCCCCGATCCCGCAGCTGAATCAACTTTAGGAGACGGTCCTGGCGCTTGCTGGACTTTCTTGGGCGCCCCGAAGCCTTCTTCACAACAATTGAACCGCTCTCCTTGAAGTTCTTGATGATCCGATAAATGGTTGATTTAGGTGCAATCTTACTGGCAGCAATATCCTTGCCTGTGAAGCCCTTTTTGTGCAAAGCAATGATGACGGCACGTGTTTCCTTGCAGGTAACCATGTTTGACAGAGGAAGAACAATGATTCCAAGCACCACCCTCCTTTTGAAGCTTCCAGTCTGTTATTCAAACTCAATCAGCATGACAGAGTGATCTCCAGCCTTGTCCTCGTCAACACTCACACCTGTGTTAACGAGAGAATCACTGACATGATGTCAGCTGGTCCTTTTGTGGCAGGGCTGAAATGCAGTGGAAATGTTTTTGGGGGATTCAGTTTATTTGCATGGCAAAGAGGGACTTTGCAATTAATTGCAATTCATCTGATCACTCTTCATAACATTCTGGAGTATATGCAAATTGCCATCATACAAACTGAGGCAGCAGACTTTGTGAAAATTAATATTTGTGTCATTCTCAAAACATTTGGCCACGACTGTACATGTTTTGTTTATATTTTTCCTCAGTGTACATGGTAGTTACATGAGCAGACACCTTACTATAAAGCACTTTGTGATGTCTGATGTAAAAAGGGCTTTATAAGTACAATTTGATTGACTTTTTTCCAACTTAATTTTCAGTTCATTTGGGCTGCAGCCTATCATTTTTTCAACAACCTTAAAAATATTGAAGGCCAGTGAGTCTCATGCACCCCTCCTAAGTGCCCTGGAGCAGTCATCTTGTGTCTGTTTCCATGCAGCATCCTTGTGGACTTCCGCTTCTATACTGTCTTTTTATTGGAAAACGAACACAAAGTAGCACCTGACCCACCCACTAACACCCCCCTCACACAACCATGCACCAACAATGTACCAAAAGACTGGAGAAACACTGAACAAAATGAGTAGATACAGTACAGACATTACAGACAGGCTGGAGTCAAGTAATTCCCTTTTAATGAATTATTATTCCAAACAGAATAGTCTTCAATCCACTTTATCCAATTTCACTGTTCATATGATCATAAAGGAAATTCTGTTTGCATTGATAAACTAGTGAGTGCTTCAAGACACCCTAGTGAGAGAGTGCCTGGAACAAAGTTGATCAGCACACATTCACAGCAGTCCCCCACCCATTCATTATACAGGGACTGTTTAGTGTCAGTAATAAGGGACCATAGGGGTAATTCATTCAAAATAAAACTACAGCTGCTGTACACTTGCCACTTTTTTCCAGCAATAAATTTTAAAAAAGGTCCTTGCAAAACTTCCTGAATGTAGTGTACCAGTATGCATCAATCCAATCTCCATAAATTGTTATATCCATAAAAAATACAACTGGTTAAAGGTGATGACTGTCCAATCAGACAGGCCGGTGAAATCTTTTCATGCAACAGATTTTAAGAAGGGTCAATATCAAACTCACAATATATCCCACCTTCATCTTTTAACCATTTCTTCGGTTATTTACTGGCTCCTAAACACTCCCTCCCAAAAAACTGCTTTGATGAAGCATGAGCACAAATTAAAACAAGCATTATCCACAATGGCAGACCTTGGTCAAGTACACATGTAAAATACAGTGCACTTGATTTTGCTTGCCTAGTAAAATGGAACCAGTGGAATAATCCCAAAAGTACAAACTCCGCCCACCCTACAATACCTCAAGTATTTGGAAGTTGACATACTGGTATGTATTTGACAATGTCTGCCTCAGAGGGGTATTCTTGTGATAAAATGAAGGCTGGGAGTCTGGGTGAGATAGTGGTTGAGATTAAAAAGTGAAACCACTTATGTTTGTGTAATCTCCAGTAAAGCACTACAATTTACAAGTGTGTTCTCAACTATAATATCTCACATCCATGTCCATCGTAAGAACATTTCCATCTTCAGCCTAACCGCCAGTGTCGTTCCACCATAAATCTAACTTGGAAAGCACTCATTTCCATCCATTCCCTTTCTCTTTCAGACAACTTCCCTATTCGTTGTTCCATGTCATCTCATCTCTGTTCTCAGGTGGAACTGAACGGAGGACATTTTTTACCGTCACACCTTCACTACATGGTACAGCATTTTTTTTTTTTACATCATTAGAAAAACAATCGCAAATATGGAGAAGAAAAGTTAATATGGTTGCATTTCTGTTAACCAGACACATAACTCTACACTTCTCTGCAGCAAAGTATTTACATGTCCCCTGTGTGGGGCGGTTCAATCCTCATTCAGTGGTCAGACAAGATGCACAAGTGTGGATTAAGGTACATTATCTCAGCATTGAGGAGACATCATTTGTGGCAATTGAATGAAATATAGATATTATATTAAAGAGGGCCTGCCTTCAACTAGTAAAGATACTCTTATGAAGATTGACCAGATCATATATGGGGCGGGCGTTAATAATTAAATTAGTATATCAAATTATTGTTATTCATGATCATGCTAGATGGAGAAAAAAACTGATGGCAATCAAGGCAACACAATTAAAGGCAATTAAATGTGAAATGCTCCATATAAGAAATACAAAATGTGTTGTTTTTACAACTAAACTTGAAGAAGGGCACCAATTACTGAGGTGAAGGGGAGGGACAATAGTGAGCCCTTGTCTTCTGTCCACACATTATGGTACTACTTGAAGTAGATAAACAGTTGTATTTTTGAGCTGTAGTTTGTTTGTAAAGGTTAAACACCAGCCAAAAGGAATCCGACACCGTGCTAAGACATCCTTCCAGTGCTCGTCCAACTGAGGTAGCATCTCTTTGTTGTCAATACTGCGCCAGCTCCCGAGGTCCAATGACACTGCCATTTTCCATCCTATTGTCAGCCAATGACTCTTTTTCTGTGGTAGCCATGTTGTGTGATTTTCTTAATTATGGAAGAAAATAATAATACAATTGACCCCAATAGAACATTCTTAAAGAAGTTACTGAAAGGCATTCCTTAACTGAATCATCCAGACACAGTTCCAAGTATGGCTTTGGTTTGTCCAAGTATACAGTAATTTACATACATGTTGCGTGAGCCGTGACTCTGAGGATTCGTATATTCATGCAAAATGTCAGTTTTCAGTGTATCTGTACAGGTAGAAGATAGTTCATAGGCGTGGGAAGGGGCCAGTCCTATCTGCGCGAGGGGCCCAGAACAGATCCTGTGGTGGGGGGGCCGTAGCGGGGGAAGTTGTCATTAGGGGGCTGGCTGGGGAGCAGGGAGTTCCCATTAGTTGGAGAGCAGCTGAGATGAAGCCGCTTCAAGTACTCAGCGTGGTCCGGCTTGTGGTGCTGCAGGACTTTGATGGCTTCGTCCACTGTAAACCACTCCCGTTTACGACCTGCAGGGGGAGACAGACACAGAGTGTGATTCACTCCTTCTATTGACCACCAGGGGGGGCGAGTAGTGGACGTTATACACCAACCACCTGAAGGCGTCATTGTCCTGAGTAATTTTGAAATTGAATATTGTTAAGGGTTTCATAAAAGTTATTTGAACCAGAGACCTTTTGGTTACTGGCCCAAAGCGCTTAATACTTGCTAGTCGCCAAAGTTCCAGATCATGTCTTTAATACACTACCAATAACCAGTCAGCGTTCAGAACTACTGGGGTTTTCCACATTAACTTAGTGTGACATTTGCCCTTTGAGGGGTGGGGATCTTCTCACAAAGAAATGGGATCTGGATCAACCCCATGTGGCACTGTCAATAAAATATTCTGGTATCACCATACCAATCTGCAAACACGCCCAACGTTTGTCATCTAAACATTCAAAATGCCCCTATTAATTTCAGCCTACCTAAAGTCTTGTGAAGGGTGCTAATAGCCATTTTGAATACATGTTTCCAGAATAGATGTTATCAGAATATATTGATTATCTCTAACAACAGCTACAGTGTTATTGCGTGAAGATGAGGCAATAGACATGAGCTCATTTAAAGGAAAGGTCAATCACAGTGGCATGCTTTCACAACATTATTTTTGAGGAACAAGTTGTAGCCCATGTTTGGTAATCCTGTGTGTTAACAGGAATGAGGATTATTAGTGCACAGGAACAAATATTGGTGCGGTTAAGTCCGTAAACAAAAACGAAAGAAAGACTTGAGACTGATATACTGCCTACTGTAAGATCTATAAGGACTAAAAGCTCCAGCCACTCAGGAAAAAGACTGATGAAGTCTAAAGGATGTTTAATGGATTTCAGAGGTCAGGTCACATTGTTCGGTGCAGTCAGTGGTGAGTCACGGTCTGTTTGGGAAGGACTGGGATAGATGACCTGCTCAGTAATCCAATCGCACATTCACATTTTACTCTACCTTTTACCAGCTACTTTAGTCCACCTCTCCAAAGCCAGCAGGCTGGTGTAATTTAGCTGTTAGCAGCATAAGTTGAGTCCTAATCAGCCACTTTGGAATTGATGTGTTATGACTCCAAACTTTAGATTAGGTGAAGCCGGATATTATTGGACAAATATTGAACTTGTTTGTTGCTTGTTTTCTGCAATCCCAGGCCTTTTAGTCAGTGAGTGGGATTTCATTATTTAGTCTGTGAGGCCTGTTGATACTGGCAACATCCTTCCTGGAAAAACAGATTATTATACTAGACATTGAAGTCCTGATGTCATGTGACCATAAACTCACCTATGTTAACCGAGTCCTCCCATGCTTCCAATGTCTCCGTCACAGTCAATACGTAAACGTACGTTCGGTGCTTTCGGTCTTGATTCTGCTGTGAAGTTAAAAAGAAAACTACATTTCAAAATGCAGGTTGGAAGAACCTCTACCTGTGGCACCTCAAGAGAAAACAGCTGCTTTCAGAGGGTGCACATGCTTCAGGGTAGTTTGTCAACCCTTGACTAGGCATCAACCAAATCCACTCATTTTCTATTCTTGAATTTCATTCATGTGACAATTTACACTAAGATAGCAATGACAGTTTTTCAGGGAGTAAAAATGTAACTGTCTTATAATTACTGTCAGCCCAGAGTCACGCCTTACCTCAAACACACCTAGGAGACGTCCCAACTTGCCTTTCACTCCTGCCTGGTGGGGGAGAGAAGAGAGGCATTAGGGGGATGTGAGATGACAGTATTGGGCCTATGGCAATTTGACAAACCAAAACACTTGTGTTAGATTAAAAAGGAAAGTAGAGAAATCCCAATTCTTGACAATACTGTGTGGGGGTTTTAGTATGAAAACCTTCGACTGGAGTTAGGTGTGTGTGTGTGTGTGTGTGTGTGTGTGTGTGTGTGTGTGTGTGTGTGTGTGTGTGTGTGTGTGTGTGTGTGTGTGTGTGTGTGTGTGTGTGTGTGTGTGTGTGTGAGATCAGAACGTTGACCAATATAATGTGATTGAATATCACAACACAAACCCACCCAGTCCTGTTGTATATTTAGAGGTCAAAATCAGAGAGGTTACTGTTTCCAAAAAGACACATGATCCACCCCCTATTCCCCTTCCCCTTTATCAAGCTTCACAAAGAATCTGCCCATGTCCACTGGACAGACTTTAGGACCTGTGGATGTGCTGGAATCCAGCAGGGAGCCAAGTTTAGCCTGCTGACGTACCCAAGTACGTTCGGTTTCCCACCAGCTGGACCTTTGGAATACCACGAGCTCCTCAGTCACTACCCGAACCAAATCCTTCTGACCCCTTTCTCTACAAACCCACCTTGGACCCACCAAAATGTACCTCCCAATTCTGTCATGTCATAAGTGAGTTCCCGTCACTCACAATCATTGCATACATCACATCTCTCAGAGCTGAACCCTTTAGCGGTGAAGCCACTTTGGAGAGGACATGCTGTGAAGTGCCATTGAGACATCCCAGGAGATCGACAAGGTCAGTCTCATGCTACAAGGCAGGCAGTGGTGAATTATAGAGGGTGTCTCTATCTATCTCATAGTGTATATAAGAATATTTAGGGCCTACAGACATTCCTGCACGTTGCCTTTAAATGACCAATCAGGGGCCAGAGTTTGATACTCATATAGATGACATGATCACTACATGACTTGAAGCCAGAGTTTACAACTAACACATTACAATAGTCTCACCCATCACTAAAAGGCATGTTCTTTACAGACAAATCAATGAATGACCATCAGATCAATGTGTGTTTTGTGTGTGCATATAGCTATTAGTTACACACCCACTTTGTGATTCATTTAAATTTCATCATCACTGATGATTATGGTGATGATTGGATTGGATTAAAGTACAGATCCAATCATTCTGAATGTGATATTGTTTTTGTGCATCTCTGAGCGATGCTCTATCAACTCCCAGGTCATTCTTTAATTTTTATGTGCATCTGAAAAGGTTTTGCATCATATGAAAACATGAAATGACCCCGGGAATTGATAGAACATCACTCAGAGATGCACAAAAACAATATAACATTCAGAATGATTGGATCTTTCCTTTATATGATGATGATGATGACAGGTGAACTCACCTCTTCAAACACCTCTCTGACCGCTGCGCCACAGGGCTCCTCCTCCGGCTCCATCCCTCCACCTGGGACGATCCACTGGTCCGGATGCCGACTGCTGCTCACCAGCAACACCTGGAAGAGAAAACACAATAGCTCTGTGAGTCCAGCTCCACCATAGGGCCCTCTGCTCCACCACAGGGCTCTCTGCTACACCACAGGGCCCTCTGCTCCACCTTGGCTGATCGATTGACCCAGACCAGGTCCTTTTGGGCACATCGAAGCAGGTGCCTGAGCTTAAATTACACCACAGTCTGCCATGTACAACGATCCGTACAGATTGAATGAGCATGTATCTGCATTTTCATGATGCAATACACACACACATGACCTACACACACACACAAACACACACACGCGCACTCATGACCTATGGGGCTCATAGTTGCTCAGTTGTCTCTTTCACCATGCTGAGGAAACATCCAACTCAAGTCAGTCGAATACGACATACGACAGTGATGCAGCGTCAGAAGCAGCTTATGTGGCTTTCACCTTCCATCTTTTCCCCATCCAGACCCCTCTATACGGGACAAGTGTGTCAGCCTGACAACCATGTAATATCAGCTAGCAGCTCGGCTTTGACACTCCTCTGTGCTGCTCTAATGGGATTGTGGGATTGCTGGAGCAGACCCGTTGCTGTCTGAGCCAGGAGCCAGGTAGTGACAAGTCAAGTGGTCAAGAGAGGCCACACAGTGGATACGGCACGTGTCACCCTTCCACTCTGGGTCACCACGTCATGTTCCCGGACCTTAACTGAGCCGACATCTCATCAGGCTCATCCCGGGCTAAGAGGGGATGGAGGGTGGACAGGGAGTGGGACGGTTAGCTATATTTACGAGCGCCACATACAGTTGAGGGGATCCAACTGAAGCAGCGGGGTAGACCAGACTGTCTGCTTAGTACCCTACATTATAAAGCCATAAACCATGGAGATAGAATGAACCTACTAACCTATTTATAACAGACTGCTAGCGCTTCAGAATGTGAGTGTACGTGTGTGTACACAAGTGTGTGTGTGTGTGTGTGTTGGGGGGTTACTGTCTGTGTTTATATATGGGGGTGGGGCACCGCTGTGGGCCTTTTGCAAATATGTTTTTGGGGGCAAGGCTTTAAGCAGCTCAGGGATGTCACTGCATTTGACAGTGTCTACCGTGGAGTTTACAAAACAAAGCTAGCTAGACTACATCTTGCCAGTGTTATTTTTGCTTCATTTTAAGTCCTATCTTTTCTATTTCTTGCTCAAAATGTGGTTGGATATGAACTGTTACGAATTTAACTCATTCCAGGAAAGACCTAAAGCTTGTCAGCACCTCATACAAATTCATGCAATATACAAAACATTGTTCATGTCATTTATGTCAACAGCTTAGGCTAACAAGGTATGTCCCACTGAAAAATCATGGCACTGAGGAACACTCGGCACAGTGAGGAGCAAAACGCCACACCAACATATTAGATAGGTCAAAGGTCAGGTGCAGATGGAGGGGGGGGGGGCAAAGAGAATAGAGCAGCGTCTCCCAGCGAGATTCCAGTGCGTTTTGTAAGCCTGCTAAACGGGCCAGGAATCTCAGGGAGGAAATAAACACCTACTTTCTTGGAGGAGCAGCACGAGCAACACGCCTGTAGCTGTCAAATAAACCAGTCTCCCACATGCCAGCCTACGGAGGTTTGAAGTTTTAGACTGGAGTATTTTAATGCATTAGGAGAGTGGTTAGTCATAACCAAAATAGACCTATGAAGTCAACATACGGAAGTTTGCTGCCCCTTGTTTTATACCAAATACACCTACTTTCAGCCTAGTCGATATAAGAAAACAAAGCCCAACTATATGCCAATTCCAGACCACACACATTCAATACAGCTTTAACTCCTATCTAGAAATGTACAAGTAGGGAAACATCATTTGCCTAGTAATAGGCTACCCTTCAGTCCATCCAGACCAACAATAAACCGTACTTCAACTTTACCAAATGTCAACAACCCCTTAGTCTTGTAGCGACACAGTGGACTGAAAAGACACAATGTACTATAATACAGTCTCAGGGAGACACCTATTGCTGGATGAAGGCACCCATAACAGATTGCTCCTACCCTCCGGCATGAACGCTCTTCTAGTCTCTACTAGATGTCGACTGATTAATCGGAATGGCAAATTAATTAGGGCCGAATTCAAGTTTTCATAACAATCGGAAATCGGTATTTTTGGACACCGATTTTACACCTTTATTTAACTAGGCAAGTCAGTTAAGAAAACATTCTTATTTTCAATGACGGCCTAGGAACGGTGGGTTAACTGCCTTGTTCAGGGGCAGAACGACAGATTTTTACCTTGTCAGCTTGGGGATTCAATCTTGCAACCTTACGGTTAACTAGTCCAACGCTCTAACCACCTGCTTTACATTGCACTCCACGAGGAGCCTGCCTGTTACGCGAATGCAGTAAGAAGCCAAGCTAAGTTGCTAGCTAGCATTAAACTTATCTTATAAAAAACAATCAATCAATCAATCAGTCATAATCACTAGTTAACTACACATGGTTGATGATATTACTAGTTTATCTAGCGTGTCCTGCGTTGCATATAATCGATGCGGTGCGCATTCGCGAAAAAGGACTGTCGTTGCTCCAACGTGTACCTAACCATAAACATCAATGCCTTTCTTAAAATCAATACACAAGTATATACTTTTAAACCTGCATATTTAGCTAAAAGAAACCCAGGTTAGCAGGCAATATTAACCAGGTGAAATTGTGTCACTTCTCTTGCGTTCATTGCACGCAAAGTCAGGGTATATGCAACAGTTTGGGCCGCCTGGCTTGTTGCAAACTATTTTGCCAGAATTTTACGTAATTATGACATAACATTGAAGGTTGTGCAATGTAACAGGAATATTTAGACTTATGGATGCCACCCGTTAGATAAAATAAGGAACGGTTCCGTATTTCACTGAAAGAATAAACGTTTTGTTTTCGAGATTATAGTTTCCGGATTCGACCATATTAATGACCCAAGACTCGTATTTCTGTATGTTATTATGTTATAATTAAGTCTATGATTTGATAGAGCAGTCTGACTGAGCGGTGGTTGGCAGCAGCAGGCTCGTAAGCATTCATTCAAACAGCAGTTTCGTGCGTTTAGCCAGCAGCTCTTCGCAATGCTTCAAGCATTGCGCTGTTTATGACTTCAAGCCTATCAACTCCCGAGATTAGGCTGGTGTAACTGATGTGAAATGGCTAGCTAGTTAGCGGGGTGCACGCTAATAGCGTTTCAAACGTCACTCGCTCTGAGACTTGGAGTAGTTGTTCCCCTTGCTCTGCATGGGTAACGCTGCTTCGGGGGTGGCTGTTGTCGATGTGTTCCTGGTTCGAGCCCAGGTAGGAGCGAGAAGAGGGACGGAAGCTATACTGTTACACTGGCAATACTAAAGTGCCTATAAGAACATCCAATAGTCAAAGGTATATGGAATACAAATCGTATAGAGAGAAATAGTCCTATAATTCCTACAACCTAAAACTTCTTACCTGGGAATATTGAAGACTCATGTTAAAAGGAACCACCGGCTTTCATATGTTCTCATGTTCTGAGCAAGGAACTTAAACGTTAGCTTTCTTACATGGCACATATTGCACATATTGCACTTTTACTTTCTTCTCCAACACTTTGTTTTTGCATTATTTAAACCAAATTGAACATGTTTCATTATTTATTTGAGGCTAAATTGATTTTATTGATGTACTATATTAAGTTAAAATAAGTGTTCATTCAGTATTGTTGTAATTGTCATTATTACAAATACATTTTGAAAATCGGCCGATTATTCGGTATCGGCTTTTTTTGGTCATCCAATAATCGGTAACGCCGTTGAAAAATCATAATCGGTCGACCTCTAGTCTCTACTGTTGTTGGAGGCAAAATGACCCACCCACTGGCCCTGAGGGATGTAATGTTCCTGTTTTCCCTTGAAGGACTTTAAACCTTGTCACTGAACACCTGACCCAGAGGGTTCCTCTTTCTCCTTTTCCATTCCTTAAACAAAGTCTCTGACATCACACAGAGTTCCTATTAACCTACTCAGGCCCTCTCAATGGGGGGATCATGTCTAACATGTCGTGTGTGTGTGTGCGTGTGTGTGTGGGGGGTGCAGGAGAAGCTACATTTTTGTTCCATCTCCACAAAGGGGACTGAGATTTGATTGCTGAGATCTAACCAAAGCAGGTTGAGACAAGGTCTTCAGATACAGATAGGCCACAATCCTTCAGGGATTCAACAGCATGGGATTGGCACAAAGAGGTGGCATTGGCAAAGACAGTATTGGCCACGCAGGAGCCACAGAGGCTTTTCTCCTGTTCAGCCTTAATGAGTGCATGCAAGTATGACAGAGTAGCTGGACAGTCCCAGAGCAAACTCTGTAAATATGTTCCTGGGGATGGGCTCTATACATTACAACCGCTCAGTAACAGTTGAACAGACACAGGCGAAGCATTTCTTGACCTAACAATACCCTTGACCAGAGACACAGGTGGGTGATTGAAGATGGTCTCCATTTGTTCCACCACAGGTATCTTAAATATTAAAACAAGCTAAGATATTACACCCAGGTTGACTTGTTTTATAGCATTACATATGAAATGTCAGCAACAAGATTGTATGTGTAGGTAATTACTAATGTTAATAAATACTTCCCAAGTAAAAATCAAAAGGGAGATTGGGACGCAGCATTGAGACTGAGATTGGGCAGTCTCATTAATATAACTCAGTGAGAAAGCCTTCCAGCTGCTCTACCACAATGCAATGTGCCTTTGGCACGGACACACTGACACACAGCAAACTGATATATCTCTATTCCTTGTTCCTGAAAGAACCGGCTGAGGGAGAGAACAAGGCCCCCACAGTCTTAAGGGACAACAGTTTCTCCCTCAAGCCATATATATATATATCTCGTACAAATACTTGAGTGCTCTGATAGAGTTCTTAATGACAGACAGATAAAGTCTGCAGCTTATACATTGCATAACAGTGGTGCAGGGAAGTCAGAGGCTGCAGTGTCTTGAACTGTCTGATACAAATTTGGATTTCTATCAGACAGTACAAATCCAAATGTAGGAGCTGTTCATAAACAAGGCGTGTGGCTCAGTAAGAAATTAAAAGCATCGCCACTTTTACATTAATGACCAACCTTAAGTCTTCTCGACTTTAGTTCATGCACTGAAAAATGACATCATTTGCTTACTAAGTCTCCTATGACAACAAATCAAATCAATCAAATTGTATTTGTCACATGCGCAGAATACAACTGGTGTAGACTTTACCGTGAAATGAAATAGTAACACATAACAATGGAATAGGTCCTTAGATTTTGGTTATGATAAAGTGGGCCTATTTAACTTGTTACGGTAGTAGGTCTAAGTCATATCTGTATAAATGGTAGCTTTAAACAATTAAATAGATCTTGGCAGAAACAATTGGAGCATGCTATATTGACTGAAATGACACATGCACAACAATATAGCCTATTTCATGGAAATAATTGCTTCCCATTTAATAAAATGTTTTTTAAAAATGTGTGGAACGAGTCCTATATGTTGTTGTAATTTCGGGGAAATTGACTTGGGTAGATAGTCCATTTTGTTAAAACATAGACTGTGGACGCTTGCATCATGGTGGTGCGTAGGCTATCACCGTGAAGCCCGTTAAAACCCCAAAACTATTACGAGGAATATGTCTAGGACTACAGCAATTTGTTAAAGATATTCTCTCAAACCAGAAATATAAAAACAAAGCATTGATTGAGACTACTTTTCAGTAGGCTACCTTTGGTTTCAGCCTAGGATACTGAAACCGTCTTACAAAATGGCCACTTCATCAATAACGCATTTTCATTTCAATTTTATGAGGCAGCAGAGATTATAACGTGTAAAATGATAACGGTGATATTGTTACTATTAGTATTTAAACTCGTATGCATTGGTACAGTGGTATCGTCATACAATGTAGCAATGGCTGGACTGATGTCCCGCCCGTCAAATGAAACATGCAACAGAGCGCCTCGCCCCCCTCGCTTTGCTCTCAAACTAGCCCAAACTGGATAGCCGCGGGCAGTCACACAACACCACTAAGGATGTATTACTAAAGCTATGGAACGTAGGCCAATAAAAGGCGTATAAATATACTATAACACTCCTGTTTTTTTTGTTTAACATCAAGCCTACATCTCTGATCATTAGGTTTTAAAAACCCGCCGAAGCATTTCTTTCAGACACCGCAAGACAGCCCCCGCACATCGACATTTTCTGATGAATTAAGTGGTAAAACCAAAATGAAAACCTATTTAAGTCTATTACAATAGGCAATTATAGATAAAATATTAACAAGTGTAGGATATAGCCGAGAACAGTGGGTTGGTTTAAAGACAGGACAGTATCGGTCCCCTGAACTGTCAATGATAAATATAACCATCTAACGTTATACCTCTTCTTCACGGTCGTTCTTGAAGCACAAGCATGCCGCTCGTTTCTTGAAGCCCTCGCCATCATAAGTTCTGGTCTGGTTCGGCTTGAACTTCATTATGTAGGTTACTACTCTCCTCACCGGGCAGGCAACGAAATCCAGAAAATGAACGAACGAAGAGTGAGTCACCAAACCAAGGTTCTAGATGGCGAAGAGAAAACTGGCATATGTGTATCACTGAGGTCCAATAACGCGATATACCGGCAAACTACCCATCGACGGTGTATTTTCCCATTCACTCCAATTGCGTTTAGTGCGGTTTTGTCAGGGAATTCCCTCCGTGATGTTGGGTTAATGGATGCAGTTCAGTCCCCCATACCCTCCACTTCTATGTGCAATCTCTTATTTAAGTAGAGATTGTCAATACTGTATCCTCCTCCGAAGTCCTCCCACCTTAGGTAGTAGACTACAAGGTAGGCTTTGCGCAGTCGCTGACTGTCAATAGACAGAAGGCAACTGTTACGCACGTCACCATACGTCTGATGAGGATAGGATAAAAATGTAGGAAAAATCTAGCTGTGATTGAACATCTATGCAGTGCTCACTCCGTCTGACTTTATGCTTTCTTGAAAAGTAGCCTGTCCTGTTTGTTCCATAGGCCCACCCATATGAATAAGCAATCTAGAAAAATAGTAAGGTTACAATTTTTAACCCTTAAGCCTATAACTTCATCAGAGTATTTTCTCAATATAAAATGTAATGTGACATTTTGCCCTGAAATGTCAGTAGCCAAGGTCTTTAAAAGACTACTCCACTGTTAACCACTGTCTTGGGATTGGGGGTGGTGGAAAAGAGGGTTTCTGACCTTCCACTTTTTCTTTATTCACATCAGAAAAATTAAAAAAAGAATTTCACAAATAAAGCACTGTCAATTTTATAGCCTACCTTAGCTACTCTGTGATGACTATTCATGCTATTGACTGAAAGCAAGTTGGGGATATAGGCCTAGTCTAGGTTTGTTCTGTTTATAGCCTATAAAGGAAGGTGGGCCTACTTGAAGATGTCTAGTTTTGTGTGTTAATGTATAGCTTTTATGCTATATAAGACAGGTCACACCTACCTTCCCCTCATAGAAAAAGGTTCTATATAGAACCTTTTGGGGGTTCCATAGATGAAGCAAGCGATATAACCCTTCTTTTTTAAGTGTATACACATACCAAAGACATTCTGTATAGGAGTTCCTCTATCTTAGTCACTGCATTTCACTGTTAGTCTACAGCTGTTGTTTACGAAGCATGTGACAAGTATTTGCTGAGGGTGTTGTCAAAGTAGAAAACAGTTTATTATTGAGCCAATGTTTTAGCAACTGTAAATGCGACTATGTTTTGTTACTTACTGAAACTAGTATTGCATAGCAGTAGAGAAATTGTACAGACTATACATTCAACAACATCTCTACCGGAACCTGAATATTATATTTGTCATTACTGGTATAGGGATCCTTTAGTTGGTATTAAAATACAAAGTCTCCTGTTTTTTCCTCTGCAGAATCTATTATCAATGTTTCGGTAAGAGACCTTTGTCAAGACAAAGTGAGATTCACACAAACATCCACATATATGGTATATATACACACCTCTGAGTTCATTCATTGCACCTGTGCTTTGGTGCTGTAACTCTCTGCACCATAAGCGAGAAAAGCATGTAATTGTAAGTGTTAACCCTTCACCTCTAAAGGTTTTGAAATACCAGTAAGGTCAGTGTAGTCATCTGTCAACCTGTGTTCTCGTCAAAATTGGAATTCGATGACTGAATCAAAAGAGCTGTTAACTTGATTTACTTTTCTAACTGGATGCCAGCAGGACAAGCATCCTACCTCACACTCTTCATCAAAGAGATTGTCACTCACAGAGTATCAGAGTTTTGGAACAGACAACCAGTGTATCATGATGTGATTGTTTTTAAGAGAGGATGGACTGAACTTAAAGAGAGAAAAATTGATTAGGTCATGGGGTGAGATAGCCTGCTTTTTCTTAACATAATTGATCGTTACAGTTTGAAATGACTAATCAAAATCTTATCAGAGTCTTACGTCAGATAGCGCAATGATTCCGCCTGCACTGAGCGACGAGCGTTGTGTAGGAGTGACGAAAGGCAATGGGGTAGCCTTTGATGTGTAAAAATCTCATATAAGCGGAATTGCAAAGATGTCAGACTGTGTTGTGGAACACCAAAATAACATATGCCTCGATGCTATCTTCCCTGTCTCAATGGATCTCTACCATCTACCTTCTTTCCATAACTTGAATTGGTCTCTAAAATCCCTTTTACCAAAATAATAACTTATTTCTACCTCCTTCTCTTACACAAAGTACTGTATATCTCTGTCAATATCTTAGAATAGACAGGGTCTCAAAAGTCAACACTCCCAAAGAATAGACCTGCAGAAACTTCTATACAAAAAGTCAATATCGTCATCTAACCCAAAAGCAGTCATCTACAGCATCATCTTGCCCAAAGTAGAAAGGATATCAACAGCCCATAATATTAGCTGCAGTCCAAGTGAGAGGGAGAAGGGGGATTTGATTTCACATGCTTTAAGGATGACAGAAAGATGTGTATGAAGTCACCAGATTTGAACCTCTGCTCATTCCTGTAACCATTCTAATGATAGAGCCGCAGTCTAACACATTTGTTCTCTGCCATCGCCAAGGCAATCTCAAAACACACACAGCTAGGCTAATCCGACTGTTCTTCATCTATTCTGTCACTTTCCTCGTTTGCTAATGATCCACTCTCTCAGCACAGCCGGCTCGGATTGCCCTATGTGCCAAGTAGAGTTTGAGATGATCAAGTCACTTGCTGTAAGTCCCTTTTAGACAGTATTAAAGGGGAGGTGCTTTGGTCTTTGGTCTCCCAGAATCATGAGGGCATGGCCCATTGCCAGTTAATTCTAAGAGCAGCAAGCTCTTGAGCGGCAATAGCACAGCCCCCACCACGACCCATAAACCTTTCCCTAAAATGTCATATTAGGATATTTATATATGGCTTGTTGAGCAGCATGGGTGTAATGTATAGGTCACTATTACTGCCTGGATGGGTTTAGCGAAAGCTAATGGTCCTGCAAGGATAATTTATCCTATATCACACATCCACACTCTCTCTCACACACGCAGGCACGCACACACACACGCAAGCACAAAAACACAAACAACTGCTGCAACCAGACTCTTATTTACTATTGCTAATACTGCTAAATTTAAACACTTGTCCCCCAATGCTCCCTTCTCTAATAAATGTGTAAATGTTGGACTATAAATTGTGCCTTCCTGTATTATACTTATGCTAAAATGTCTATTATATTCTACTGAGTCATTTACTTTATGTTCCTATTCTCATCTTCTATTATTTATTATTGTTGTTGATTGTCGAGAAGGAAACTGCAAGTAAGCATTTTATTGGACAGTGTTACCATGTGTATCCTCTACATACGACTAATAAAAACGTCAAACTTGAAATTGAAACTATATATCATGCGTACATCTAGATATTTGAAGTGTGTGTAATGTGAAATACTACCACCATTACTACAAAGAATATTAATAGTAATCCAAATGTAATTGTTATATCGGTTCTTTAAAATATTTTTACATGTTTTAATGTTGAGACCAATGTGTTTTTTCTCTCTAGAGAAATCAAATCAAATCCAATTTTATTTGTTACAAGCGCCGAATACAACCTTACAGTGAAATGCTTACTTACAAGCCCTTAACCAACAATGCAGTTTAAAAAAAATAAGAATAAGAAATAAAAGTAACAAATAATTAAAGAGCAGTAGTAAAATAGCAAGAGCGAGGCTATTCCTGAGCAATAATAGGTATCCATCCACCTGTTGCCAGTTTTTCTTGATGTCATACTCTGACAGTGTGTCCTCATTGAGAGACAAATAACAGATGATGAAGTGAACTCTGACCGTCTGCTTCGACGGCCATGATGGATCTAATGTTGCTGTTGTCACTATTGAATATATAACTCCCCTCTATCTGTGTGAAACAGAATCCTCTGCCTCCATATCAGTATTTACCAATGAATGATCAGTGACCCAAAAATAGAACCACAAAGAGCAAAATCATGCAGCGTCATTCTAGGTTACCTTGTAAGGCTTTTTTGAAGCCTTTATAAGCATTACATGAAACATTTGTACACATGTACTCACAGTAATTGTCATAACTGATCACCAGGAAACCTGGTAGATATACTATACCCAACCAAACAAATGGCTGTTGGCTTAATTTGATATCTATTGTATTTCTTCCCTGACCCTCAGGTCAATAGTACATTGCCCTCTGACCCTAACCCTATAAATTGAAGGGTCAAACAAGCAAACAAACAAAATGATAGCATTAGGGCATGTCACAATGTGAAGGAAACAGAGCAACTATTGTGACAGGGAATGAGGCCATAAGTAAACACAGCTTTCACAATTATTATATCATCACAATAACCTGCTCTTAAAGACATAATACTAACAATGGGTGTTTATCACGGCCAGGTCTTTCTCATGGCCTTTCATTAGGATAGGGAAAACATCACTTAGACACAGACCACCTGACATTATAAGCTACGCTATTATAGGGTTGTGTGTGTGTCTCTCTGTGTGGGTATGTGTGTGTTTGTGTGCCTCACTGCCTCTCTGTGGGTGTCCCTGGGTGGGTGGGTGGGTGGGTGGGTGGGTGGGTGGGTGGGTAGGTAGGTAGGTAGGTAGGTAGGTAGGTAGGTAGGTAGGTAGGTAGGTAGGTAGGTAGGTAGGTAGGTAGGTAGGTAGGTAGGTAGGTAGGTAGGTAGATGAGAGTGAGTGAGTGAGTGAGTGAGTGAGTGAGTGAGTGAGTGAGTGAGTGAGTGAGTGAGTGAGTGAGTGAGTGAGTGAGTGAGTGAGTGAGTGAGTGAGTGAGTGAGTGAGTGAGTGAGTGAGTGAGTGAGTGAGTGAGTGAGTGAGTGAGTGAGAGTGTGTGTGTGTGTGTAATGGTATTATATTACCAACTACAGTTACCTATAGACCTGTTTCACCTCCCCATGAGGAAAACAATCTAGTCCTCCGTTGTGTTGCACTCACGATGATAGCACTGTCTCCTTGAGCTGGAACAAACATGGACATGCTGTAATCATGGGAAGAACAGTGTGCTGAGACATAAACAAGGCCAGGGAGCGACAGTGTAATTGCTAGATTGTGGGAAAGTTCTCTTAATCAAAATACACAGCATCGATATTGTGGAGAACAGTCTGACCTCCTCCAGGTATTTTGCAAGGAAGACAAATGCAGTTCACTTCATTCTTTGAATGGGCATTGGGTTAATATGTGTTTTATCATACTTAGGGCTTCTGAAGTAGACTGAACTGAAAAAGCAACCTTCATGGTGTGGTGCCTTGAGGAGTAGAAACTTAACGGGTAACTTTAGACATGTAGTCAGCCTGGAACGCTCATGCTGGGGGAGTCTACTAAGCTATATGGATTTTTTTAAAGAAGGCTCCTTTAAGGCTCCTTGAAGTATAAAAAAATGTTTGATGAAAAAAATGTTTAGGCCTTACAGCTATTAGCCCATACAAACGCATTGAATAACAGATTCCCTGCATGGAACAACAGATAGCCCCCCCCCCAAAAAAAATCGAAGGAAGTTTGTTCTGAAGTGTCTGTCCTATATCTGAAAGATACCCCTTATTTTTGGCACGAAACATTCTCCATATATACTTCAATATTTCAACTGGTACCGGGGTCCTTCAGACGAGTCTTGTGAGGCCTGTGGGTGTCCTACAGCAAACTGAAATGTACAGTACGTGTTCGTGAGATCATAATAGTTTGTACGCCAAACCGTTTGGACTCTACAGAAGATTTTGTGAGAAGACCGATTTTCGGTATGTCTCACGGTCTGACAAACACCACTCTAGCTCTGTCACCTTTCACCGCAGATGCGGAAGTGCGAAATCAGCAGATAGAGACGCATCCAATGCAAAAAAACAGATCTCTCTTAAAGTAACAGATTTTATGGGAATTTTTTATTACGCTAATTATATTTCTGCGGGGGCTCGAACATCGACTCTATGGTGTTTTAAGGGTGTGGCTCACAGCTCAGTCAGCCACCACACCATGGGTTACGTCCCCATAATCTCTCCTTCCTCCTCATTTGTGCACTCATTCACTGTTCTCCACAAGTTTAAAAGCATTGGATTGGTGTAGGCATGGGCTAGAGGAGTTTACATTCAACAGTAATTTCCTTTCAAATCCACGAAAGGAAGTGAATAAGTCCACACTTTGGGAGAAAGGAGATGTTATTTGGACACAACCCATTATCAGTGGCTGCCTCCTTCATTTTGAGCAGTGTATACCAACTCCAGTCCTCCAGTACCACCAACAGCACAGATTTCTGTTGTAGCCACAGACAAACTCACCTTTCAACTCATTGAGGGCTTGATGATTAGTTGACAAGTTGATCAGGTGTGCTCACAAAAAATGTGAGCTGTTGAGGGTACTAGAGGACAAGTCGGGAAAAACTGATTTAGAGGAGAGGACTGAGAGTAGGTAGCTCTGTTTGAACATTTACGTTTTATTCATTATTGATTCTTTAGGTTGTAAACTTCGTAGGCAATAAAGCTATTTTGTTTTGAATGTACCCTGTCTCATGAGCCTCTGTAGTGGAAGCATAGATCTGGTCAGTGGAAGCACTTCTCTCCCCGTGCTGACACAATGGCTTTAACCTGGCTTTATAGCCTTAAAAAAATCAAACTAAACAGAAATGAGTTTCAATCTATGACAAATTTTACCACGAATAACACTAACCAGAATGACACATCAAATGTAACTGCAGAGGGGGTTTAGACGGACAGTGGAATCTTGAGCAGTTTATATTAGAGCGCAGTACACTGTGGCTAAAAGCCTGAGTGAACAGATGATACACCTGAAGGACAGCATCATCCATCTAAGAGTAATATTTTCCACCATTGTGACTCAATTTGACCTCGGTACGGAGTGCTCTCAAGGGGACTGTCTGCAGGCCTGCCTGCCTGGCCGGCCACAGAACTCGCAAGATGAAGAGATGACAATATAAGAGGCTCCATGACATGAATTGTAGCCCTCCCTCTAGTGTTCAGAGTACCTTGCTACTTATGTAATGCCCCATTCATAAATCAACATCAGCCTGCTGGGAAATGAGATGCGGACTCAATTCTGGATTTGGAAGTGTAAAAGGGGTCCTTGCTATCTGGAATCCTTGGGACATCCTTACCCTATTGAAATTGGCATTTTAAATGGTTAAGGTAAGGGTAAAGGTTAGGATTAGGGTTCGGCAAGGGTTATGATTAAGGTTAGGGGTTATGGTTTAGGACGGGGACTTCCCAAGGATACCGGATAGCACTAACCGTGTTAAAATGGGCAGTCGGAAAACAGGAATTCACCGCAGTTTGTAAATCTGTCTTGCTCCCAACATATCCTAGCATTGGTTGTGTGTTGCTAGCAATTAGCTAAGAGTCATACTAATTTCTCTCCACTTTTAAAGCAGATTATTCCTCCTCTGTTGACATTGTTGGGCAATGTCACCCATACTAGCTACCTAATCTCTGTCCTCTGACACTTGTGGACTGGGTTTGGGTGTTCCTCAAGCACTGATATACAACATATTCAAATTGTGTCATATAGCTATTATCTAAATCACTCACAAAGCTCACCTACTGAGTAATATTTTATTCCAATAGATGTCACAACACTTTGACCCTAAATGCCCAACCCATGCAATCAGTAAGTCTAGATGAAATAAAGTAATCAATTCTATTTGAATGTAACAGGAAAGGTAACTCATCACTGCCACAGTTGTTATGATGTACAGTTGAAGTCGAAAGTTTACATACATCTCAGCCAAATACATTTACTCAGTTTTTCACAATTCCTGACATTTAATCCTAGTAAAAATTCCTTGTCGTAGGTCAGTTAGGATCACCACTTTATTTTAAGAATGTGAAATTTCAGAATAATAGTAGAGAGAATTTATTTATTTCAGCTTTTATTTCTTTCATCACATTCCCAGTGGGTCAGAAGTTTACATACACTCAATTAGTATTTGGTAGCATTGCCTTTAAATTGTTTAACTTGGGTCAAACGTTTCGGGTAGCCTTCCACAAGCTTCCCACAATAAGTTGGGTCAATTTTGGCCCATTCCTCCTGACAGACCTGGTGTAACTGAGTCAGGTTTGTAGGTTCTATAAAAAACCCACGGTTCTATAAAAAACCCTTTAAGTTTGTCAAAGACCTCTTCGCAAAGGGAAAGTGCGGAATCCTAAAAACTCCAAAGCCAGAACTGGAAGAACATCTGGAAAAGGTCCACCAGGACACGAAAAGGCATGAGCAGATAATCATCCCACATGACATCCCACCTATTCAACCACCAGAATTCAATCTGGACACTGACCCTCCAAAATGGAAGGAAGTAGAGAACGTTGTCCGACGAGCAAGAGCGGCCTCGGCTCCTGGGCCTAATGGAGTACCATATAAGCTCTACAAGAACGCCCCGGATGTTCTACGCTTTCTTTGGAGGCTCATGAGGATAGTGTGGCAGAAGGAAATAATACCAAAGGCATGGCGAAGGGCTGGTGGTGTGCTAATCCCGAAAGAGAAGGATGCGACAGACATCAGTCAATTCCGACCAATCTCCCTTCTCAACGTCGAAGGGAAGATCTTTTTCAGTATAATAGCACAGAGGCTGTCCACTTACCTGGAAAGGAACAAGTACATTGATACATCTGTACAGAAAGCAGGCATTCCTGGTTTCTCTGGTTGCCTGGAACATACTAGTATGATTTGGCACCAGATCCAAACAGCTAAGAAAGACAAGAGAGACCTCTATGTCATCTTCCTCGACCTGGCCAATGCCTTTGGCTCAGTTCCCCATGAACTCCTCTGGGAATCCTTCAACTTTTTCCACGTACCAGAACCCATCACTACACTGGTAAAGGCCTATTTCCAAGACCTGCAATTGTGTTTCACAACACCTGACTTCACAACAACATGGCAGCGCTTGGAAGTGGGCACAATGGCAGGCTGTACAATTTCACCTCTGGCCTTCACTATGGCCATGGAAGTCATCATCAGGGCATCGAGATGGGTGGTCGGCGGTGAGAGAACTAAGGAAGGGCTCCGTCTCCCACCTATCCGAGCATACATGGATGACATGACTACACTGACCACCACTGCAGCATGCACCAGGCGGCTACTTGCAAAACTGCAGGATAACATCAAGTGGGCCCGGATGAAAATCAAGCCAAGCAAATCTCGAAGCATCTCCATAGTCAAGGGACAGCTTAAAGATGTGAGGTTCTGCATTGGAGATGACCCGATACCAACGGTGTCTGAGCAACCCGTCAAGAGCCTGGGTAGATGGTACAACGAAAGCCTCCGAGATAAAGATCAAGTGCAGCAAGTAAGACAGGACATCGCCGACGGACTTGAGAACATCAACAAGACCCTATTGCCTGGGAAGCTCAAACTTTGGTGCCTACAGTTTGGACTTCTCCCCCGGGTAATGTGGCCACTCACCGTCTATGAGGTCCCAATAACAACAGTGGAGAAGATGGAGCGAACCATTACCTCATACGTGAAGAAATGGCTGGGTGTCCCACGATGCCTGAGTAACATCGGCCTCTATGGCAAAGGGGTCCTTGAACTACCTCTTACAAGTCTAACGGAGGAGTACAAGTGCTCTAAAGTAAGACTTCAGATGACATTGAAGGACTCCAAAGACCAGACCATTAGCAAGGCTGCACCTCCCCTACAAACTGGACGGAAATGGACATCATCCAAGGCTGTGCAGCAAGCAACATCAGCCCTGAGACACCAATACATTGTGGGGAATATCCAGCATGGAAGAGGAGGCTTTGGCCTGGCAGCAAGCAAACCAACGTTCCATAAGGCAACAACATCTGAACGCAGGAAGCTGGTGGTCGAGGAGGTGCGCAGACAGGAGGAGACTGCAAGAAGTGCAAAGGCTGTCTCTCTTGCTAAACAAGGGCAATGGACGCGGTGGGAAGGCCTGGAGAGGAGAAAGATCAACTGGAGTGAGCTTTGGCAAATGGAGGCAAGCAACATCAGCTTCATCATAAGAGCTGTTTATGATGTGCTTCCATCACCAAAAAACCTACATCAATGGTATGGCGAGGACCCGACCTGCCCCCTCTGCCCAGCTCCAGCGACTCTCAGGCATATAATGACAGGTTGCAAGACCAGCCTCTCACAAGGCCGCTACACCTGGAGGCACAATCAGGTCCTCAAGAGCCTGGCTGCAGCACTTGAGACCAAGAGGAGTGCAACCAATTCATTACCTCCAAAAACAAGCAATCCCGTCAAAACAACAACATTCATCCGGGAGGGACAGAAAAGGCCCAAGCATCCTCCTACAAAGCCAGAAACTGGACACCTAGGCATGGCCCGGGACTGGAAGATGCTTGTCGATATTGGCCAGCAACTCATTTTTCCACCTGAGATTGCTTCTACCAACCTTAGGCCAGACATGGTACTCTGGTCCCCTTCACGAAAGGCTGTGTACATCATAGAGCTCACAGTCCCGTGGGAAAACTCTGTTGAAGAGGCCTACGAGCGTAAGAAACTGCGTTACACAGAGTTGGCAGCAGACGCAACTCAGCGTGGCTGGAATGCAAAAGTCTGGCCAGTTGAAGTGGGATGCAGAGGATTCGTGGCTTCTTCCACCATCAGGTTGCTGAAAGAACTTGGAATCCATGGACAGGCTCTGCGGCAGACCGTCAGAGCAGTTTCTCAAGCAGCTGAAAGAGGCAGCCAGTGGATCTGGATCAAACGGAAGGACCCTTGCTGGGCTATAATTTCATGACCCCCCACCCCCACCTGAGAACCCAATTCAGATCCCTCCAACTTGAGGGCATATGAGGTATGCGGTCAGCTGTAGGGCTGGCTCAGGGAAGAGGACGCCCCTGCCTTGCATAGTCCCGTGGGAAATCTTAATTGGGCATGGGACACAAGCTAAGGCTTGATCACCCTTTAGCTGGCCACCTTTGATGAGGGTGTTTAGTGATTAAAGGCCGAAACACCCACTGATTCGAAGGCACACTACTGAGGATGTGTCCCAAAATTGACATCTTAACCCAGTCTAAGAAATAAACCTCCCATGCCACTCTGTCAACATCACGGAAAATCTCATGTGAGTGCATACCATCTATTGGCACAATGGACAGTTTTAACATCTCGTCCCGTGTTTTATGGTTCTGTAGGCCTCCTTGCTCACACACGCTTTTTCAGTTCTGCCAACAAATTTTCTATGGGATTGAGGTCAGGGCTTTGTGATGACCACTCCAATAGCTTGACTTTGTTGTCCTTAAGCCATTTTGCCACAACTTTGGAAGTATGCTTGGGGTCATTGTCCATTTGGAAGACCCATTTGCAACCAAGCTTTAACTTCCTGACTGATGTCTTGCGATGTTGCTTCAATATATCCACATAATTTTCCATCCTCATGATGCCATCTATTTTGTGAAGTGCACCAGCCCCTCCTGCAGCAAAGCACCCCCACAAGATGATGCTGCCACCCCTGTGCTTCACGGTTGGGATGGTGCTCTTCGACTTGCAAGCCTCCCCCTTTTTTCCTCCAAACATAACGATGGTCATTATGACCAAACAGTTCTATTTTTGTTTCATCAGACCAGAGGACACTTCTCCAAAAAGTATGATCTTTGTCCCCATGTGCAGTTGCAAACCTTAGTCTGGCTTTTTTATGGCGGTTTTGGAGCAGTTGCTTCTTCCTTGCCGAGCGGCCTTTCAGGTTATGTCGATATAGAACAAATTTTTCTGTGGATATAGATACTTTTGTACCTGTTTACTCCAGCATCTTCACAAGGTCCTTTGTTGTTGTTCTGGTATTGATTTGCACTTTTCGCACCAAAGTACGTTCATCTCTAGGAGACAGAACGCTTTTCCTTCCTGAGCGGTATGACGGCTGCGTGGTCCCATGGTGTTTATACTTGCGTACTATTGTTTGTACAGATGAACGTGGTACCTTCAGGCATTTGGAAATCGCTCCCGAGGATGAACCAGACTTGTGGAGGTCTACAATTTTTGTACAATTCTTGGCTGATTTCTTTAGATTTTCCCATGATGTCAAGCAGAGGCACTGAGTTTGAAGGTAGGCCTTTAAATACATCCACAGGTACACCTCCAATTGACTCAAATGATATCAATTAGCCTATCAGAAGCTTCTAAAGCGATGACATCATTTTCAGGAAATTTCCAAGTTGTTTAAAGGCACAGTCAACTTAGTGTATGTAAACTTCTGACCCACTGGAATTGTGATACAGTGAATTATAAGTGAAATAATCTGTCTGTAAACAATTGTTGGAAAAAATACTTGTCATGCACGAAGTAGATGTCCTAACCGACTTGCCAAAACTATAGTTTGTTAACAAGAAATTTGTGGAGTGGTTGAAAAACTAGTTTTAATGACTCCAACATAAGTGTCTGTAAACTTCCGACTTCAACTGTATATAGTGCTATTTGTATGGTTTTAATTACCATTTTCATTATTTTATTTCACTAGTCCTGCATTTTGGAGCTCAGAGCCTGTACATGTCACACCTGTACATGTACATTAAAAACTCTGAATCTAGACATATTTGACATGGTTTTACCACTGAGCTGTGGCTTGTTTTCTTCCTGATAACACACCCAGTATTTCACAACCTAATTTCAAAACGTACAATATCTACATGAATAGAGGATATTAATCATTGGCATCTAACACAATTGTGTGTGTGTGCTTCTTCTGTACCTTTGTTTGTGTCTGCTGTACATTCTGATAATATAATGCAGTGGATCACTGTTCATACTGCATCACATCCATGTCATCCTCCTATCTTGTCACACCAACACCAAAATAAGACATCTTACACCATTACTCCATACAGCACTCATGGAGGCCATGCACTACCACCCCTTTCCCTGCAGTCTCCACCTCGGTGGCTGGTTATATGTAAAGGTCAGCGAAGGAGAAGCCTGGCACAGCACAGTCTGTTTTCCCACTGCAGATTAAATATTCACAGGAAGAGATCCCCCCACCCACCCCTCCCTGTCTTGTGGAGAGTGGATCTCCAGGCAGTGCAGATATTCATAGTCACAATTCACTCTCATACTGACTGCAGAAGGAGAGGAATCCCATCACAACAAACAAATACTTCATAACGACGTCAGATCAAAAACAGTTATTACCATGCAACCACTAAGACTAGAGAATCACACCACAAATAATGTATTTCTACTAGTGAACAAGCAGAAAGTGTTATATTTCCGTGACACATTGATGACGCGACATCCAAAACATACTGTCTACTGTGAGTGGCCAGACAGTGTCCTACCCTGTGCCGTAAGCACCTGGTGATGAGTAATGTTCACCTGTCAGGTCAATAAATCAATGCCTGTCACAAATGTTCTGTTTATATTTGGACGTTTCTGAGCTGTCAGCAGTAAGTCACCCTGTAACAATGGATAATCTAATAGCCCAACCCCCACATCTTACTTTGAGGAAAAATGTACTTACTATGACTGGGATGTGGTTGTCCCACCTAGCCATCTTAAGATGAATGCACTAACTGTAAGTCGGTGTGGTTAAGAGTGGCTGCTAACTGACTAAAATGTACAAATAAAAAATAAAGTGATGGACTAATTTCACTGACAAATCTTTATTGCTTTGAGGTTAGTTAATGTTGAGTGTCTAAAAGATAATACAAGGAATAATATCCTGCATTTATATTCTGAGGATTAGTTCCTACACTGAGTGACTCACTGTTGCCATATAAACGAAGACAGGACCATAATACAAGGAATAATTTCCTGCATTTACATTCCGAGGATTGGCACATGGGTCATTCTATGAAAATTGTGGCTTTCCTTTCCCCACCTTAACCACTAGGGAAAACACTTAAGTGTCAGATAATGACACAAAATGTTTGTTTTAATTGAAGTGCTGTGTGTTAATACAGTATATACAGTGCGTTCGGAAAGTGTTCAGACCCCTTGACTTTTTCCACATTTGGTTAGGTTACAGCCTTATTCTAAAATGGATTGATTACATTTTTATCCTCATCAATGTAGATTGATTTTCATAGAATGACCCCCACTGAGTGGCTCACTGTTGCCATGTAAACAAAGACAGGACAATAAAACCATTGTGACATACTAGCCCCTAAAGACAAGCATGGCCCTGACATACAGGTACCCATCTACTCAGACAGAGCAAGTGTGTCAATAAACAAAACAAGTGAGTCACATCCCCTTACCCAGATACACAACAGCACACAGACACATTCACAGGAGTCTTACTCAACTTATTTTATTTACAGGAGCCACAAATGCTAATGCATTGGTTTATTTTCCCATATCATTTCAGACACCGGTAATACACGATTCTCGTTTGCCTTTTTCACATGAGTGGACTAACCAGAGACGTGGAAGCCATTCTCAATCTAAAGGCCAGACGCTTGGATGATGAATCATCATTGATATTTAATTCTAAATCCCTTAGAAAAAGATAAATAAATTAGAACATTCTCTGACTTTCTCCCCTCTTTCAGGATGTTGGTTGAACTAAACGCTGGATACACTTGCAGTAGAGAATTGTGGAAAAGACAAGGGTGAGGACAGAGTATGGGAAAAGCAATGAAACACCACCTACCAGAATATGTAGGTAGTGCTAGCAAAAAAGAGATCAAACAAAATGGCATAACAAAAATATTTTTACTACAACATAACATTTACAGAATATAAGTACAGAAGCAACAAGTCTTGTGTGGATCTCAGCAATGAAGTGACAATGATAGCATTTCATGCCTCGTTGTTTCATGTCAGAATTGGGTGTACATTTCCCCCCCATCAACACCCCGAAAGTGATACTTCTCAGTATCAATACGGATCTAACTTGTTAGAACAGTCATGTTCTGGGCTTGGGTAAGTACATGCTTTTAATGAAGTATCATAGGAGAAAAAATAAATTAAAATAACATTAAAAGAAAATGAAAAGAACGCCTTTCTCCCCAGAAGGACATCGTAACCGACACCCTCACCTCCCTAATCTGAGCTTCTGCCAAGGGCTTGCAAACACAAGACTTCCGAACCCACAACTTCAACTGTCTGAGGGAAACAAAGTTTACTCTAAATTCAACAAGAGGCTAGGCAGCATAACCTCAAGTGGACATTTTCAAATGGGTGGGTATTTGGTGTCACAAACTCCCTCAGTTTATTGATCTTTGACTAAACTGACCCATTGTATGACTGTGGGTCCAGGGCGATGTCCTATGTTTGTAACCCCTCGGTGGTGCACAGAGACTTGTCGTTCACCCCCCCCCCCGGAGAAACAGAAAGCTGTGGTTGGGCATCAGCCTCTGTCCATGCATTCGAGCAGTGAGCCAGGACAAAGACAAAACACATTGCTATGTGCCATAAAATCAGAGGGCTGCAGTAGTTTCGTTTTCTTTTAAATATATTCTTTACCATTTTTTTTGCTTGCTTTTATCTTGTTTTTTTTGTCTAAGACTGTCCTTTAAATGCAAATAAAGGAGATCTTGGTTATGTTAACATCCAGTGCCCGTCTGTTTTCTTCTAAACCTCAATGCTGTTTCCCGCATAAAGCCTGGTCCATGTCCGAGCTGCAAGGTGCACAGAGAGGGGGTTCATTAACTACAGGTATCAGCATTCTTCTTGAAGGAATGTCTTGCTATCTCTGAATTGATTTGACCTGCAGTGGCACTTTAGGAGGCTGAAGTGAAGAGCACTACAAGAGCAGTAAGTAATTGGTTCCTTCTCACACTCACTGCCTCTGTTTAAAACCAGGCTTTGTTCACATTCAGCGATAGGTACTCTTGATCAGAGGATGCAAAATAATTTACGTGCCAAGGGGTGAGAATTTAAACTGGGTTCACTTTAAACATGAACATGACACATGCGTGCGTGCGCTGTCTCACCTGTCTCAATGGCTTGGGCTTCGTTTGATTTCCACTGCTCTGCAACATCGTTTGCAAGTGGGTCATCAGGGTTAGGAGCGCTTAATAATGCTTGGATTGATAGCAGCACTGTGCGGATCTGCAAAGCTGGGGACCACTTATCTGTGAGAGAAAAAGAAAATGGTGGAGGAAGGAGTCATACTTTGAGTCAGGACATGACTGTGACTAATGATAATTGTGAATCTGGATAACTCACCTTTCAAGATGTCTAGGCATATCCTACCCAGCTTGTCCACATTGGGGTGGTAGATTTTGGTCATGAATCGCACTTTGGGAGCTGCCATGGGATATTCTTCTGGCAGAAAGAGTTCAAGTTTAAAGGTGCCTCCTTCGAAAGGGGAGTCCTGGGGCCCTGAAATCACCACATGGAAGTAGCGTGCATTCGCCTCATCAGGCTCTGCCTTTATTCCAGGAACGGGTTCGGCCAACAAACGCTGAGTCTCCTGAACACGGACAGAGATACAGATCAAGACATGCAGGTAGATAGACAGAAACGTGTCATGTTTGAAGTGAACCCAGTTTAAATTGTCTCAAGGAGAATGCGACACAGATGTAGCAAGACAGATTAGCACCAACAACCAGATGTCAGGTCAGGGTCAATAGTTACCAAGGTTTTGGACAACTATGTTTTGGTGCAAGGGCAGCCATCCATGCATTCAAGATCAGGTTTGACATTCTGTTTCTGAACTTTTTAGGGACAATGAACATTCACTTCTGTCTTGTCTCTTTCAAGAGCACAAAATGGTCACTCACGCAGTGTTTTAGATCCTCAGCTAAGAGCTCATAGGATACATTCTATTGCAGTTAAATAAAAGGTTAAACAAACAAAATACATAATAATTACATGCCTGGAGGTGGACTAGCTGCAAAGTCTGTTTTTTGTGAATTATGTCTGAGGCCTAGTGAGAACAAACATGTAACATCTTCATGGTATGACTGTCATTCTGATGGAAAAAAATGTATTATCAATAACTTTCAAATATAACTCACTGATAGGCCCATGTACACTATAACACCACTGTAAATGTTTGTCTTCTCAGTTTTTTTATTCAACTAGGCAAGTCAGTAAGTTAGGCCAGTTGAGTAGGCTGATAAATTGAATGTTTCTGTCAAACATTTGTTTTTGCAGCCACCTAGTATATGTATGACAAACTATTGTCCCATGTCGCTTCATTCATTTCTGACACAGAACTCCTGCAAGACCAACAAGATCTCCTGATCCTGCTCATTGGGCCTAGACACAGTATGAGAGAAATACCTGCACTGCCACCGGTTCCTATACTAAAGCCAAGTTAGCTTTGCTACCCAAAGCACTTTCATACACAATAAACCAAGCAAGTAAATGTGAGTTTATAATACATACTCTGGAGTCCAGTAGTACAGCAAGTTCCATCAATATCTAACTAGCTAAATTTGCTAGCTGTATGTACGTTGCTAACGTTAGCTAGCAGTGCCAGTCGAGGGTCATTGCTCAGATCGCTAACTTGAGACCATAGCAAGGTTACTTCAATACATGTACACTAAGAAAAGTATTACTTTCAACACATAGGCAATTAAGTAGACTTGGGCCATACTCAGCAGGAAGGTTAATACATTTGACCAAACATTCCTCTGACTTGGGGCTGAGCCTGAGACATACAGTACCTAGCTAACGGAAGTAACGTTAGTTAGCTAGCAAATACATGGCAATGCACGTGCCGAGTCTTATTTTTCTATGCAACTCAAAGGGGACCGAACTACGGCTTGTGAACTATTTATTGCATGGGGTTTTTGGAATTACCTTTATAATCCTGCGGGGTAGTCCTGCCATCTTGTTTTACTGTATACAATATTTTTGTATGTTCACTCCTTCGTCGCCGACAAACACGCCTTCCGGTGAATGGTGTTGGCCTCTGACGGGATTGTGAATGCTGGGAAATGTATTTTGGTCAACGACCAGCGTGAACATATTTCAATTAAACGAACTTCATGTTCCAGGAGTGGGTGCTTTCAAAATCTTAGAGAAAATACTAGAAATATGAACGTACTCTTTATTGTAATTTCTTTGAATCCCAAAAACTTAAGACATGGACTGAATTGAAATTATTAAATGGACAGTTATCACAATCAATGTAATATTGTTCTGCACAGTAGGAGCCAAAGTTTGAGTCCCAGTTGCAGCTTTTTCTTTCTCCCGATACGCCGCTATTGCAGTGTTCTCCTTCTTCCTCCACAATAACATGCAGATACCTTAACCATGTCCCAGAATTTCATGAAATAAAAGGTATTCAGCACATAGGGAAAATATATATTTCACTGACAGTTTTGGTAATCTGCTTCAAAGCAAACATAAAAGTGCGCAACTACAGATTTGTTAATTTTATTTTACAGCACAAATAATTGCACACAAAACAGTTTGGGATTTGGGGGGGTGAGCCAAGCTAAAAATTATGTAAGGTATCAATGATTCTTAAGGTAAGAAACTCCTTAACAACTATCTGTCTTTTGGAGGATCTCTCTTTCTGCGTCGCATATGGTACCTAAGAAAAAAAAGGAACAAAAGTTAACATTTTCAATATACAGCGGATTCGGAAAGTATTCAGACCCTTTGACTTTTTCCACACTTTGTTACAGCCTTATTCTGAAATGAATTAAATTGTAATCTCTCAATCTACACACAATACCCCATAATGACAACGCGAAAACGGGTTTTTAGAAATCTTTGCAAATGTAATTAAAAATAAAAAACAGAAAAATCACATTTATAAGTATTCAGACCCTTTACTCAGTACTTTGTTGAAGCACCTTTGGCAGCGATTATAGCCTCGAGTCTACTTGGGTATGACGCTACAAGCTTGACACACGTGTATTTGGGGAGTTTCTCCCATTCTTCTCTGCAGATCCTCTCAAGCTCTATCAGGTTGGATAGGGAGCGTCGCTGCACATCAATGTTCAGGTCTCTCCAGAGATGTTCAGTCGGGTTCAAGTCCGGGCTCTGTCTGGGCCACAAGGACATTCAGAGACTTGTCCCGATGCCACTCCTGCATGGTCTTGGCTGTGTGCTTAGAGTCGTTGTCCTGTTGGAAGGTGAAACTTCGCCCCCAGTCTGAGATCACGAGTGCTCTGGAGCAGGTTTTCATCAAGGATCTCTCTGTACTTTGCTCTGTTCAGCTTTCCCTCAATCCTGACTAGTCTCCCAGTCCCTGCCACTGAAAAACATCCACACAGTATGAACCTGCCACCACCATGCTTCACCGTAGGCATGGTGCCAGGTTTCCTCCAGACGTGACGCTTGCCATTCAGGCCAAATAGTTCAATCTTGGTTTCATCAGACCAGAGAGTCTTGTTTATCATGGCCTGAGAGTCCTTTAGGTGCCTTTTGGCAAACTCCAAGTGGACTGTCATGTGCCTTTTACTGAGGAGTGGCTTCCGTCTGGCCACTACCATAAAGCCCTGATTGGTGGAGTGCTGCAAAGATAGTTGTCCCTCTGGAAGGTTCTCCTTTCTCCACATAGGAACTCTAGCAGCGTGACCATGGGGTTCTTGGTCACCTCCCTGACTAAGGCCTTCTCCCCCGATTGCTCAGTTTGGCCGAGCGGCCAGCTCTAGGAAGAGTCTTGGTGGTTCCAAACTTATTCCATTTAAGAATGATGGAGGCCACTGTGTTCTTGGGGACCTTCAATGCTGCAGAAATGTTTAGGTATCCTTCCCCAGATCTGTGCCTCGACAGAATCCTGTCTCGAAGCTCTACGGACAAATCCTTCGACCTCATGGCTTGGTTTTTGCTCTGACATGCACTGTCAACTGTGGGACCTTATATAGACAGGTGTGTTCCTTTCCAAATCATGTCCAATCAATTGAATTTACCCCAGGTGGACTCCAATCAAGCAGTAGAAACATCTCAAGGATGATCAATGGAAACAGAATGCACCTGAGCCCAATTTCGAATGTCATAGCAAAGGGTCTTATTTACATAACGTTTATGTTTTAAAATTTTAATAAAAATGTGCAAACATGTCTAAAAACCTGTTTTCACTTTGTCATTGTGGGGTATTGTGTGAATATGGATCAAATATTTTTTTCCCCTAAATTATAGAATAGGGCTGTAATGTAACAAAATGTGGAAAAAGGGAAGGGGTCTGAATACTTTGCCAATGCACTCTATAGGTGATTTTAAAAAGGACTGAGTGAGGATTTTACCCACCTTCATGCAAGTTTCTCACTCAATACATTAGCATTACATTAATTTACAAATTAGCAACTTAAGGTACATTTTGGATACTTAAAAGGCCACATGCAAACGTTATCTCAATATCAAATCATTTCTAGGTAACAATTATGTACCCTACTGGGATTATTTTCAATCAAAATGGTCAAAAACAAACAAAAATAGCTTCTTAGCAAGAGCAATTTCTCGAGCAAGAATTTTGCTAGGACTGTCGGAGTGGGGAGGGGAAATCGGAAGCCTCGTTATTGGCAGAGACGTTTGAAACTCTTTCATATTGGTCTATTAACTAATTTACTGCCTGGTGATGTCACCAAGCAGGCCGAAATTTCAGACAACCTTTTCAAACAGCCCTCTTACACCAAAAGAGCATTATCATTTTCACAGCATTCTTCCAACATCAGTATGGAAATATATATAAAACTCAGGAAATTACATTTTTGACTGCACTGGGCCTTTAATACTAAGGAAGTGCCATGTGAGTTCAGTACCAATATTTAATATGGAACGGGTGTGGCATCTATCTATTGCCATGCTTTGAGCAATCATCAACATAATTTTCTCCTTCTGAGTATCTCTTCATAATTTAGACAGTACCCAGTTAGTACTGACTATCACTAAAGTGATTCAATCATAGAAGGTCTACTTACTGTCCCACAGGGTACCAGCGGTGCTTGGTGGTGTGAAACATTTTGCTGAGCTCCTCAATGGTGGGGGCCTGTTTGTTCTGCAGCACCTCCCTGCCGAGGTGGGCCTTCAGCACCTGGTCATGTGTTTCTGCCGGATTGGTCAGGGGGTTTGGCCGTAGAATGGGCTACAGTGTCACAAATACATAAGAAAGCCATAACAATCAAAGACCATTTATGCTGTTTTTCAACCTAAATTGCAGGGCTTACTTTGCCGTTTAATAGTCAGCATGGTGAGAAAAGGGGAATCTTGCTGGCAGGTAAATCTCAGCCTTCCACAGACATCACGATTTCACAGATCAATCTGCAGTGTTTGCAAATGCAGTATTTACAGTATTTAAATGTTTCCCTTTCCCCATCATCTCTGTTAACGTCAGTATCGGCAAATCCAAGTTCTAATTTCTTACCTGGGTAAGTTCATAAGGAACATCCTCAGAGGGATGGTAGCACACTATGGTCTTCCCATCAGATGTCACACCAATTTCCACCTTACTGCAATGAAGGTGACAAGAAATGAACAAAGTCATCGCAATGCACACACTCACAAAATTATGATTTACTGTAACTAAGGCTACGTAGCAAGCTATCTACTTACCAATCATCATCAATGGAAGGTCCACGGATAGTTGACTTGTGAAGGACAGGCACAACGCCTGTTGTGGATATATTGGTTTACATAAATCAAAAGGTACAGTATGATGTGATTAATAACTGCCAAGCTACAGTCACAAGATTGCTAGCCAGCTGGGTTCTCTGCCTCAGAAATGCTTGCTAATATATGTGCGCTAACATTAACTAGATAGTTAGTTGACAAAATCCTTTCAGCACTTGAGATTGTGTTCACAAAACGCGTTCCTTAATCTTGCAAGTTTTACAATAGACAGTACTCACCTGTGCAGTGTTTCAGTTGAGTAACAGTTGTAAACCTTGTAAATAAACAACTCAACCTATTTAAATGACCTGTAGTAGCCATGCTCATAAAAAATGTTGTTTTTGTGTTACATGGAAATATTTCCGTGTAGATACGTAAACCCTACATGTTTGTTCCGCTGTACAAACCTTTATGAACAAATCCTTTTTCTTAAGTAAAGCCAAAGTAAAAATACAAAAATCAAACAACTGGGACAGTTTAACTGTCAAATGTATTTGGGGGAAAAGTATTTATCATATTTGTATAAATGCATTATGACATCATAAATATCATTTTAGAATTGGAATAGAGTAAACTGAGAAAGAATGGGATTTGAACATTTTGCTAATTCGTTAACATGAAACTCAAGTAACAGCATTGCTCTTAACCTCCATATAATGGCAACTGAACATCGAAAGGGTTACCGATGTGACCTCATACTGGAACCATCTCAGTACTCCACAGTTCCACCGCCAATGGAGGAGGGGAAGGCAAAGGTATCAGTGAAACTTCAGCCAGAGGTTTTTAACACATTCATCCTGTCTCCTCTGCCAGAACAGACGATCCGTGATGTTCTTGTTGACTGGGTGCGAAACAAACCACTCCTTTCACCCGCTGCAGCCAGAGGAATGGTCATCACTGGCGTAACCCATGATGTTGCATACTGTTACAGACTGGAAACATTTACAGAGCACAGGTCTGTGTGCTTAAGATTTGAACCGCAATGCAAAACTTCCAAAGTACCAGTGTCTCCAAAATCAGCAGGGGAAGTACAGGAGCCACAACCCTGGAAGGTGCCTGTGACCCTGGCCAAGATGTTCCACAACCAGGTGTTAAATTACAGGCTGATTCACACAGACCGAGTGACCGGGTGCTCTTACTGCCAGGAGCAGAAGTGGGTTATGTGCAAGGCCTGCTGTGCCTCTACTAGGGTGCGCTGCCCTGTGTGCCATGGGCGAGGCAGGGGCACCAAAAAGCCCTGTAGAGAGTGCAAGGGTGAGAAGATGGTGCCCTGCATGTCCTGCATGTCCCTGGGCCGGGTTTGCTGTGAGATGTGCGTGGGAAATGGTCAGCTGTGCTACTTCAAAGAGCTGCGGGTGGACTACCGCTGTCATGTCGACAGGTACCTGCTAGATGTCCCAGGCGGCATCCCAGAGGAGAGGATTTCCCATGCCATGGGGGAGATTCTCCACCATGGCTTGGGCCAAAAGGTGTGTCCCATTAGCACCTTCTCTGTGGAAGAGGTCAACGCAGCCTCACGGCGGATGGTGCGGTCGTCCCACTCCAGCTGCCCCCAGTGCCGCATCATTCAACAGAGACATCTGCTGAGGGCAGTGCCAGTGACTCGAGTCCAGTATCGCTGGAGGGATACTTCTGGGAGTGTGTTTATTTTTGGAGTAGACCACTCCATCTACTGGCCAGACTACCCAGAGAGGAGGATCCGTCTCTGTTGCCCCTGGTTATAGAACTGGTAATGCTCAATTCCCGGATAAAAGCTTCCTCAAACACATGCGTATGATAAAAAAGATTGGCGTCCTTTCCTTTTCAAATATCAGATTTACTACAGTACCAGTCAAAGCTTGTACACACCTACTCATTCAAGGGCTTTTCTTTATTTTTAATATTTTCTACATTGTAGAACAATAGTGAAGACATCAAAATTATGAAATAAAACATATGGAATCATGTAACCAAAAAAGTGTTAAACAAATCAAAATAGTATTTATATTATAGATTCTTCAAAGTAGCCACCCTTTGCCTTGACAGCTTAGCACTCTTGGCATTCTCTCAACCAGCTTCACCTGGAACGCTTTTCCAACAGTCTTGAAGGAGTTCCCACATATGCTGAGCACTTGTTGGCTGCTTTTCCTTCACTCTGCAGTCCAACTCATCTCAAACCATCGCAACTGGATCGAGGTCAGGTGATTGTGGAGGCCAGTTCATCTGATGCAGCACTCCATCACTCTCCTTCTTGGTCAAACAGCCCTTATACAGCCTGGAGGTGTGGAGTCATTGTCCTGTTGAAAAACAAATGATAGTCCCACTAAGCACAAACCAGATGGGATGGTGTATCGTTGCAGAATGCTTTGGTAGCCATGCTTGAATTCTAAATAAATCACAATGTCACCAGCAAAGCACCCCCACACCACCTCCTCCATGCTTCACGGTAGGAACTACACATGCAGAGATCATCCGTTCACCTACTCTGCGTCTCACAAAGACAAGGCGGTTTGAACCAAAAATCTCAAATTTGGACCAAAGGACAGATTTCCTACCGGTCTAATGTCCATTGCTCGTATTTCCTGGCCCAAGCAAGTCTCTTGTTCTTATTGGTGTCCTTTAGTAGTGGTTTCTTTGCAGCAATTCGACCATGAAGGCCTGATTTCACAGTCTCCTTTGAACAGTTGATGTTGAGCTGTGTCTGTTGCTTGAACTCTGTGACGCATTTATTTGGGCTGCAATTGAGGTGCAGTGAACCTATCCTCTGCAGCAGGGGTAACTCTGGGTCTTACTTTCCTGTGGCAATCCTCATGAGAGCCAGTTTCATCATAGCGCTTCATGGTTTTTGCGACGGCACTTGAAGAATATTTTAAAGTTCTCGAAATTTTCCGCATTGACTGACCTTCATGTCTTAAAGGAATGATGGACTATTGTTTCCCTTTGCTTATTTCAGCTGTTCTTGCCCTATGGACTTTTACCAAATAGGGCTATCTTCTGTATACCACCCCTAACTTGTCACAACCCAACTGATTGGCTCAAACACATTAAGAAATTCCACAAATTAACTTAAGGCACACCTGTTAATTGAAATGCATTCCAGGTGACTACCTTATGAAGCTGGTTAAGAATATCAAGTGTACAAAGCTGTCAAGGCAAAGTGTGGCTACTTTGAAGAATCTCAAATACAAAATATATTTTGATTTGTTTAACACTTTTTTGGTTACTACATGCTTCGATATGTGTTATGTCATAGTTTCGATGTCTTCACTATTATTCTACAATGTAGAAAATAATAAAACCAAAGAAAACCCTGGAATGAGTAGGTGCGTCCAAACTTTTGACTGGTACTGTATATTTTTCACAAGTTGGTCAAATCTGTATTTTTCCCTGATGGGCCTTTCAGTAAATGTTTGTGTAGGTATTTCAGATTTCACACATTTCTAATTTAACAAACGCAGGAATGTCACTGACATAATACATTGTTTATTCTGGGTGGGGAGGAAAGGCCAAGATTAGCAAAGTCCTGCACAAATAATCATTGATGACACTAAACCAGATACCTGTGCCTTCAAAGTCACATTTCAATAGTTATTTCATTGATTGCTAGTCAAAAACAAATATCTATTGAATTATTTTGACATATACATTCAGATAAATATTGACCTTCCTTGTTGCAAAGACATTTTAGCTCACAAAACAAATATTTGTGGCGCTTAACTATTAGGAGATCTGTTTTAGAAGAAAAGTTTGAAGAGAGAAAGTCCATCCACAGCTCTGGCAATGTTCTTGAAGTGCCTTCTTGGTCCCAGGTTGACAAAGTCTTTGGCTATGTGGATCTCTGTGTGTAAGTCCAAGGTGCCGCTTTATGTTGATTGGAAGTTGGTCCAGAGTGGCTCACTAGGAAAGCTCCATATCTGCTGTGGAGGAAGTGCTGCTGGATGCCTCAGGCGCTGTGGTTGCCACCAACCGCTCCCGATTGCCAAACACCTCAGCGACTGGAGACAGCACGCAAAGAAAGTCAGTGAACATATTCGGTCACGTACACACAAACACACCATGTTGATAACCATCAGCTACTGATCTAACACCTCAGTGACCAAGCGGACACACAGATATCCAAACCCATGACTCTACTACCAAGCAGGAGAGATGATAGCTAAATAAACTTACAGTCAAAGCCCATAATAAATAGATGTTCAATACAGAGGGAGAGCGAAACTATCCCTCTGTATTGAACAGGTAGTTTTTTGTAGCCACTGTGCTTCTACATCTGCATTGCTTGCTGTTTGGGGTTTTAGGCTGGGTTTCTGTGTAGCACTTTGACATCTGCTAATGTAAAAAGGGCTTTATAAATACATTTGGTTGATTGATTAAAAAAAGTGTAAAGGCCAGTTGTCATATTCTAAATATATATATTTTTCTGGAACAAAAAGAAAATACATGATAGACTCGGCTTGATAGACTCTGCTCCTTATCAGGCCTAGAGCAGAAGGTAATGAAATTGAAACTGTACCTGCTGCCACATCACTTATGTCCCAAACCCGCAGGCCATCCCTCTGTCCTCCAAATGCATATACAAAGGGCATGTCAGGACAGCACGCTGCACAGAACAGCACCCCCTATCAACAGAAAGGGAGCATTTCACCGCAACAGCCACATATACAGCACACATCCAAACATTCGCTGTTAGACAGAAACATGATGGAGCTTATTGCAATGACATGGCAATGATTACAGCGACAGAGAAACCATCGTTACCATTTTCATGTCCCGGGTGTGAACTAGATTGGGCTTGTTCCCCAAGATGTCCCAAATCTTGACGTGTTTGTCTGCTGACGAGGTGACCAAGCATCCCCGGATCTGGCTGCTAAGGTCCAAGCCTACAGGGCCAGAGACAACTGACTTCAATTCTGTTCCCCTGACCTTGAATGCCATGTTTGTGTACCAGTACTCATCCAGTATTTTAACTTCTGAATATGAATGGGTAGGGGCTAGAGGAAGTAGGGGCAGAAATTGGCCTCTGACCACACCCACCTGACACCTCTCCGTCATGTGCCCTTAGCGTAAACACTGGCTTGTCCGAGCGTGCGTCCAGACAGTAAACAAAGCCGTCCTCTGTGCTCGCCTAAAACACCGCCAAACATCAGTGAGAGTGGAAACAGGAAAGTGCACCGAGCATTTTCCATGTGAAAGTTAGCCAATATGCTATGTGAGAGGTGGCAAGAGGGCAGCTTACCAGGAAGTTGCAGGGCGAGAAGTGGTTCCAGGCGACCCTTTCCACCTGCCCGCTAAACCTCCAAGTGCGATGGCTGCTGTCCGGGCTGCGGCAGTCATACAGGATTGCCGACCTGGCCAGAGGAAGAAGACACCGGTTAAGACTTGTTAGTTTTGTACATTCACAATCCCGACCTCCTATATACAGGAGATGACAATTAATTTGACAATTTCAGAGGTTGTAACAGATTAAGATTGGACATACTTATCGTATGATCCTGATATCAGGGTCTGAGCTTCAAAGGGGTGGAACATCAACGTCTGAACCTAAAAGGGACTTGACTTTAATGTTTGAGATCAACATTACAAGTAAGCAGGCGAGGCTACATCCAAAATCAACTTCACATTGTATTTTTGTTTATTTACAGTTGGTCCATTATGGGAAGTTAAACAGGCTGTGATGACTGGATACACGTACCTTGTCAGTGTGTCTGCGCAGTGTTGTTGCCGGCTTACCCTGTGCCAGATCCCACAGGATCACGGTTTCGTCGGCTGACCCACTGGCCAAGACGTTGCTGTGGAAAAGAGAAGCAACACACAGAAACTCAGAGTAAAGGTGGATGGTATGTTTGTGATAACACAAGTGACATTGTGATTGTGTGGTTACACTGACATGAGTGGAAAGGTCTGGGGCTAGGGGTCAGGGGTAACGGGGACAACTCTCAATATGACTCACCGGACCAGTTTGTTCCAGGATAAGTCCAGTACAGCGTCTGTATGACCTTCCACTGGCTCTGCTGCAGCCTAAAAACTCAAATTGCATGTTAGGATATGGGCCATAGTGAGGAGACACCAACACCATAAACATAACAGTAGAAACTACCACATCCAAGTCCTTGTGGGAAGATGACCTTTTTGCTTTTCTTTTTCTTCTTGGAGGCCTTCTTGCTCCCCAGGGTGAAGGCAGGCTCTAGGCAGTCCACCACATCCAGGTCCCACACGTCGATCTGCGGTGTCATGTTACCTATAGCCGCATAATTGCCTGTACAAACGGATGGAGTTAATGTGAAGTCAAAAAAAAAAAAACATGTTATACACTGAGAAAACACTGAAATGAATGTCCATTTCGCAGAGTCGGGTTGTGATAAACTGCTGTTTGAGCTTAACTCAAAGTCAAATCTGAGAATCCATTCAACACTATAAAAAGTGAATTCACTCACCTGTGCCTTCTGGACTAGGGTCAAAGTTAAGCCACTCCACACACAGTGGATAGGCTGCCAGGAGTATGTCATGGTGAACATAGAGGGATTCCTCCTCGGAGTTGTATACTGTGCAGAGGCAAATAAATACATTAATTAAAACCTTTGTTTTTACACTGGCATGTACACGGAGTATACCAAACGTTAGGAAATCTTCATAATATTGAGTTGCAAACCCCCCCCCTTTCCCTCAGAACAGACTCAATTCGTCGGGGCATGGACACTGCAAGGTTTCAAAAGTATTCCACAGGGAAATTGGCTGGATGTCCTTTGGGTGATGGACCATTCTTCATATACACGGGAAACTGTTCATGAAAAACCCAGCAGCGTTGCAGTTTGACACAAACCATTGCGCCTGGCACCTGCTACCATACCCCATACAAAGGCATTTCAATATTTTGTCTTGCCCATTCAACCTCTGATTGGCACATATACACAATCCATGTCCCAAGGTTTAAAAATCCTTCTTTAACCCGTCTCCTCCATCTACACTGATTGAAGTGGATTTGACGTCAGATGAAAGCTATGATCGCTTGTTTGACAGTCTATGTCATGGAAAGGGCATGTTTTGTACACTCACTATGTCTACACTGATTCTATTTGATGCTGTGAAGCAGGAGTTTTACACAAGTAAGTCTAAGCTGAGAGTCAAATTGCCAGTTAGAACAACAGTCTCTGTAACTCACCGTGAATCTCCAGGTTGCAGCAGTCCTTCTCTGCTCTGCCTGAAATGATGAGGTTATCATTGGGCTTGATTTGAAAGTCCTCTCGCTCATACTGGTCCTGAGACACAAAGAAAAGATAACTAAGTCTGAACGACACAGAATTACCAGAAATTAAGAGCTGGGACGATAAACCGAAAATGATCGACACCAACCACTTATCGCAGGCATTTTGCTGATATTGTTTATTACGATAAGTAGCCTAAACTAGAGAAATGTGAAGTTTGAAATAAGTTTGTTCAATGGGACAATTGATGGCTACAACAATCAAACTAGTAGTAGTAGTTTAAAGGATAATAAAAAATAAAAAAATACTGTGGTGCACATTATAAACTTATTGTTTCTATTTATCGGTATCGCATCAATTAGGTAATTTATCACAATATGGATTTTTTTAAGTGGCAGGTAGCCTAGCAGTTAGAGGGTTGGGCCAGTAACCAAAAGGTTGCTGGATCGAATACCCGAGCAGACATTGTGAAAAATCTATCGATGGCCCTTAAGCAAGGCACTTGACCCCAATTTGTACTACTATGGCTGACCCTGTAAAACATCACATTTTACTGCACCTATCCGGTGTGCGACAAAACATATTTTATGTGATATGCTTGGCATGCACTACTAGTTGGTACCAAACCAGACTGGTGAGATGTTTCATCACTCTGAACTGGCACACAGCCCTGGACTCACTGTGTCTTTGATGGTAATGTGAGGATCCTCCTCGTTGGTGCTGAACACTGTGAGGCCGGCAAGGCTGTCACCAAGGTTGGCAGTCACTGTACCAGAAAAAAAAGATAAACAGTAAGAGAGAGTTATTTGGGAAAAAAACAAACAGTGATTAACACAGTCCTCATGGCATATTAACAAACAGATATAGATAACCCATGAATTTAAGATCAGACATAATCTGAGAGCAGATGCAGAAACTATATTTACCCTCGTCTTCCTCGTCATATCTATCCAAACCATACTCTGCTAGTTCATCAGCTTCTTCCCTTCCTGCTTCATTTTCATCTTGCTCTGGCTCCTGTCCCTGAACAGCTTCTGCCTCGTCACTCTGTTCCTGCCCGCTGGCCATGCCTTCATCCTCCTCCTCTTCCTCTTCACCTATGCGTTCACTGAGTAAACACAAATAAACTCAGCAAAAAAAGAAACGTCCCTTTCTTCCAAAGATAATTCGTAAAAATCCAAATAACTTCACAGATCTTCATTGTAAAGGGTTTAAACACGGTTTCCCATGCTTGTTCAATGAACCATAAACAATTAATGAACATGCACCTGTGGAACGGTCGTTAAGACACTAAAAGCTTACAGACGGTAGGCAATTAAGGTCACAGTTATGAAAACTTAGGACACTAAAGAGGCCTTTCTACTGACTGAAAAACACCAAAAGAAAGATGCCCAGGGTCCCTGCTCATCTGAGTGAACGTGCCTAACACGGAACCCAAACCGGCTGAGCACGTGTGCCATCGTGCATACATTTATTTTGTCCACCCACACCAAAGATCACGAGACGCAGGTTAAAATATCAAAACAAACTCTGAACCAATTACATTAATTTGGGGACAGGTCGAAAAGCATTAAACATTTATGGCAATTTCGCTAGCTAACTCCCGGGTGGCGCAGTGGTCTAGGGCTAACTCCCGGGTGGCGCAGTGGTCTAGAACCCAGGCTGGGCTGGGTTCGCGCCCAGGCTCTGTCGCAGCCGGCCGCAACCGGGAGGTCCGTGGGGCGACGCACAATTGGCATAGCGTCGTCCGGGATAGGGAGGGTTTGGCCGGTAGGGATATCCTTGTCTCAGTATGTAAAAAATTTAATAAAATGTATGCACTCTACTGTAAGTCGCTCTGGATAAGAGCGTCTGCTAAATGACTAAAATGTAAAAAAAATGTAAAATGTAGTTAGCCTGTTAGGCATGCTGCAAGGAGGCATGAGGACTGCAGATATGGCCAGGGCAACAAATTGCAATGTCCGTACTGCGAGACGCCTAAGACAGCGCTACAGAGAGACAGGACGGACAGCTGATAGTCCTTGCAGTGGCAGACCACATGTAACAACACCTGCGCAGGATCGGAACATCCGAACATCACAACTGTGGGACAGGTACAGGATGGCAACAACAACTCCCTGACTTACACCAGGAACGCAATCCCTCCATCAGTGCTCAGACTGTCCACAATAGGCTGAGAGAGGCTAGGCTGGACTGAGGGCTTGTAGGCCTGTTGTAAGGCAGGTCCTCACCAGACATCACCGGCAACAACGTCGCCTATGGGCACAAACCCACCATCGCTAGACCAGAGAGAACTGGCAAAAAGTGCTCTTTACTGACGAGTCGAGGTTTTGTCTCACCAGGGGTGACGGTCGGATTCGCGTTTATCGTCGAAGGAATGAGCGTTACACCGAGGCCTGTACTCTGGAGCGAGATCGATTTGGAGATGGAGGGTCCGTTATGGTCTGGGGTGTCACAGCATCATCGGACTGAGCTTGTTGTCATTACAGGCAATCTCAACGCTGTGCGTTACAGGGAAGACATCCTCCTCCCTCATGTGGTACCCTTCCTGCAGGCTCAACCTGACATGACAATGTCACCAGCCATACTGCTCGTTCTGTGCGTAATTTCCTGCAAGACAGGAATGTCAGTGTTCTGCCATGACCAGCGAAGAGCCCGGATCTCAATCCCATTGAGCACACCTGGGACCTGTTGAATCAGAGGGTGAGGGCTAGGGCCATTCCCCCCAGAATTTCTGGGAAATTGCAGGTGCCTTGGTGGAAAAGTGGGGTAACATCTCACAGCAAGAACAGGCAAATCTGGTGCAGTCCATGAGGAGATGCACTGCAGTACTTAATGCAGCTGGTGGCCACACCAGATACTGACTTACTTTTGATTTTGACCCCCCCCCCCCCCCCTTTGTTCAGGGACACATTATTCAATTTCTGTTAGTCACATGTCTGTGGAACTTGTTCAGTTTATGTCTCAGTTGTTGAATCTTGTTATGTTCATACAAATATTTACACATGTTAAGTTTGCTGAAAATAAATGCAGTTGACAGTGAGAGGACGTTTCTTTTTTTGCTGAGTTTACATTGACACAAATACATTAATTGCTAATCCTGAACAAGAGTTCAAAGAAATCACCATTTATAATGTTGGGGTCAATTTAATTTTTAACTCATTTGATTTGATGAAACCCCCACCATTGAGGAAATTATTTCTGAGTCACTTCGCAGGTCCATAAATAATGAGTATTTCAAACATTTAGCTACACATCTCAATTAATATCCTATATTGACAGTTTGAATAGCAGTTTCAGTCTCATAGTCCCACTCAGGTCAGTGTTCTTTTCTGAAGCCCTCCAAATAAACAAAAAAAGTTATGTCAAGTCATCCAAAAACTCCACCAACCCCAATTGTTGTTTTGCCTCTGCTATAATGTGTTGCAATTCTTCTTTGCTCAACTCCACCTGTAACAAAATGTGGCAACAAGTTAAAACAAACATTACCTAGTTGTTGCCATTCATTTTATTTGCATGAATTATTATAAATGCTGTAACTACAACAGAACGTATTAACTAGCTTGCTATCTGGGGTGTATTCATTAATCGAATTCCGTTGCAAAAAGTTTTGCAACTGAAACCGTTTACTCCGAATAATACGTTTTGCAACAAAACGAGTTTCTATTGGCCAAATTCTGTTAGGTCCCTCCCCGTTTCGTTCGCTTCAGTTAGGTTCCTAGAGTAAACGGTTTCCGTTTTGCAACGGAATCCGACTAATGAAAACACCTATCTTCTATCTTGTTGGCAATTTAGCTAGCTTCTTACCTTATCTGGTGTTTCCTTCGAAACGCCACGCTTTACCCATCCAACACAAGTGATTTGAGAACTCATTATTGACAACGTTCTAGTAACAACATTCAATGTAATGTACAACTCTAAAGTGTTCAAAACCACTTCGTAAAGATCCAAAAGTTACATACAAATTGCACGCATTGACATGCGAGATGGGTCTTATACTGTCTAGAAAGGCAGTGTCGCAGACTGATGACGTTAAACGGAGGGGGGGGGGGTCCCTTGTTCTTCTTCTTTGAGTTTTTATTGGCGGATCGCAAACAAATAACAGGTGCATACACCGCTACTTACTGTACTGGACTGCGAGACCGGTCACGACCAGTCTATACCACTATATCCAAATCAAATCAAATTGTATTAGTCACATACAAGTGTTTAGAAAATGTTATTGCGGGTGTAGCGAAACGCTTGTGTTTCTAGCTTCGACAGTGCAGTAATATCTAACAAGTAATATCTTGTTAGATAATTTCACAACATATAAACAATACACACAAATCTAGTAAAGGAATGGAATTAAGAATATATAAATATATGTGCGAGTAATGTCAGAGCGACATAGACTTAGATACAGTAGAATAGTATAGAATATAGTATACAGTCGTGGCAAAAGTTTTGAGAATGACACAAATATACATTTTCACAAAGTCTGCTGCCTCAGTTTGTATGATGGCAATTTGCATATACTCCAGAATGTTATGAAGAGTGATCAGATGAATTTCAATTAATTGCAAAATCCCTCTTTGCCATGCAAATGAACTGAATCCCCCCAAAAACATTCCCAATGCATTTCAGCCCTGCCACAAAAGGACCAGCTGACAGTGATTCTCTCATTAACACAGGTGTGAGTGTTGATGAGGACAAGGCTGGAGATCACTCTGTCATGCTGATTGAGGTCAAATAACAGACTGGAAGCTTCAAAAGGAGGGTGGTGCTTGGAATCATTGTTCTTCCTCTGTCAACCATGGTTACCTGCAAGAAAACACCTGCCATCATCATTGCTTTACACAAAAAGGGCTTCACAGGCAAGGATATTGCTGCCAGTAAGATTGCACCTAAATCACCCATTTATCGGATCATCAAGAACTTCAAGGAGAGCGGTTCAATTGTTGTGAAGAAGGCTTCAGGGCGCCCAAGAAAGTCCAGCAAGCGCCAGGACCGTCTCCTAAAGTTGATTCAGCTGCGAGATCGGGGCACCACCAGTACAGAGCTTGCTCAGGAATGGCAGCAGGCAGGTGTGAGTGCATCTGCACGCACAGTGAGGTGAAGACTTTTGGAGGATGGCCTGGTGTCAAGAAGGGCAGCAAAGAAGCCACTTCTCTCCAGGAAAAACATCAGGGACAGACTGATATTCTGCAAAAGGTACAGGGATTGGACTGCTGAGGACTGGGGTAAAGTCATTTTCTCTGATGAATCCCCTTTCCGATTGTTTGGGTCAAAATGCTTGTCCGGTGAAGACAAGGTGAGCGCTACCATCAGTCCTGTGTCATGCCAACAGTAAAGCATCCTGAGACCATTCATGTGTGGGGTTGCTTCTCAGCCAAGGGCGTGGGCTCACTCATAATTTTGCCTCAGAACACAGTCATGAATAAAGAATGGTACCAACACATCCTCCGAGAGCAACTTCTCCCAACCATCCAGGAACAGTTTTGTGTCGAACAATGCCTTTTCCAGCATGATGGAGCACCTTGCCATAAGGCAAAAGTGATAACTAAGTGGCTCGGGGAACAAAACATCAATATTTTGGATCCATGGTCAGGAAACTCCCCAGACCTTAATCCCATTGAGAACTTGTGGTCGATCCTCAAGAGGCGGGTGGACAAACAAAAACCCACAAAGCATTGATTATGCAAGAATTGGCTGCCATCAGTTAGGATGTGGCCCAGAAGTTAATTGACAGCATGCCAGGGCGGATTGCAGAGGTCTTGAAAAAGAAGGGTCAACACTGCAAATATTGACTCTTTGCATCAACTTCATGTAATTGTCAATAAAAGCCTTTGACAGTTATGAAATGCTTGTAATTATACTTCAGTATTCCATAGTAACATCTGACAAAAATATCTAAAGACACTGAGGCAGCAAACTTTGTGGAAATTAATATTTGTGTCATTCTCAAAACTTTTGGCCACAACTGTATACATATGAGATGAGTAACGCAAGATATGTAGACATTATTAAAGTGATTATTAAAGTGCAACTTGGGTTATGTGCCTTCCTCAAGGGCACAGCGACAGACAGCTCCGATGCTCGTCGGATGTGGCAGGGCTTGCAAACTATTACAGACTACAAAGGGAAGCACAGACGCGAGCTGCCCAGTGACACAAGCATGCCAGACAAGCTAAATTACTTCTATGCACACTTTGAGGCAAATAACACTGAAACATGCATGAGAGCATCAGCTGTTCCAGACGACTGTGTGATCACGCTCTCCGTAGCCAATGTGAGTAAGACCTTTAAACAGGTCAACATTCACAAGGCCGCAGGGCCAGACAAATTACCAGGATGTATACTCCGAGCATGCGCTGACCAACTGGCAAGTGTCTTCACTGACATTTTCAACCTCTCCCTGTCGGAGTCTGTAATACCAACATGTTTCAAGCAGACCACCATAGTGCCTGTGCCCAAGAACACTAAGGTAACCTGCCTAAATGACTACCAACCCGTAGCACTCACGTCTGTAGCCATGAAGTGCTTTGAAAGGCTGGTCATGGCTCACATCAACACCATTATCCCAGAAACCCTAGACCCACACCAATTTGCATACTTCCCCAACAGATCCACATATGATGCAATCTCTATTGCACTCCACACTGCCCTGTCACACCTGGACAACAGGAACACCTATGTGAGAATGCTATTCATTGACTACAGCTCAGCGTTCAACACCATAGTGCCCTCAAGCTCACCACTAAGCTAAGGACCCTGGGACTAAACACCTCCCTCTGCAACTGGATCCTCGACCTCCTGATGGGCCGCCCCCAGGTGGTAAGGGCAGGTAACAACACATCCGCCACGCTGATCCGCAACACAGGGGCCCCTCAGGGGTGCGTGCTCAGTCCCCTCCTGCACTCCCTGTTCACTCATGACTGCATGGCCAGGCACGACTCCAACACCATCATTAAATTTGCCGATGACACAACAGTTGTAGGCCTGATCACAGACAACGATGAGACAGCCTATAGGGAGGAGGTCAGAGACCTGGCCGTGTGGTGCCAGGACAACAACCTCTCTCTCAACGTGATCAAGACAAAGGAGATGATTGTGGACTACAGGAAAAGGAGGACCGAGCACGCCCCCATTCTCATCGACGGGGCTGGAGTGAAGCAGGTTTAGAGCTTCAAGTTCCTTGGTGTCCACTTCACCAACAAACTATCATGGTCCAAGAACAAAAAGACAGTTGTGAAGAGGGCATGACAAAACCTATTCCTCCTCAGACTGAAAGATGTGGCATGGGTCCTCAGATCCTCAAAAAGTTATACAGCTACGCCATCGAGAGCATCCTGACTGGTTGCATCACTGCCTGGTATGGCAACTGCTCGGCCTCTGACCGCAAGGCACTACACAGAGGGTAGTGTGTACGGCCCAGTACATCACTGGGGCCAAGCTTCCTGCCATCCAAGACCTCTATATCAGGCGGTGTCAGAGGAAAACCCTAAAAATGGTCAGACTCCAGCCACCCTAGTCATAGACTGTTCTCTCTGCTACCGCATGGAAAGCGTTACCGGAGCTCCAAGTCTGGGTCGAAGAGGCTTCTACACCGCTTCTACCCCCAAGCCATAAGACTCCTGAACAGCTAATCAAATGGCTACCGAGGCTATTTGCATTGCCCCACCCCCCTTTTACGCTGCTGCTACTCTCTGTTTATTATCTATGCATAGTCACTTTAATAACTCTACCTACATTACATATTACCTCAATTACCTCGACTAACCGGTGCCCACGCATATTGACTCTGTACAGGTACCTCCTGTACATAACCTCACTATTGTTATTTTACTGCTGCTCTTTAATTATTTATTACTTTAATTTCTTATTTTTTGCTTATCTAATTTTTTTACTTAACAGGTAATTTTCTTAAAACTGCATTGTTGGTTAAGGGCTTGTACTGTAAGTAAGCATTTCACTGTAAGGTCTACACTTGTTATATTCCGCGCATGTGACAAATCAAATTTGATTTGATTAGTGTTCAATTTATTAAAGTGGCCAGTGATTTCAAGCTAGTGAATTCAATATCCTCTTAATAACGAACCTTGAACAAAACTCCAAAACTGTACTCTTTCAGTCAGATTTAAATGTCTATTCAGATCCCTACACAGGCTCGGGAACCTCGGAGGGGGGAACCTCTTCATTCAGTATTTCCTGTAACATTTTTGCTGTAAAGTCCTGGAGATTCAGAAATCTGTTTGCCGCCTTCACAATGATGTCTAACTTCTTACATGTTTTATGAGTTTGACTAGTGCAATGTATCACTTGCGCTATAAACGCAACAAAGTGCACCTTCTTCACTGTCGGGATCCTTCTCCTGCATGGCATTCACTGCAGACTGTCAGACATCTGCTACCATCTCATGTCTACTCACTCCTTCACACCGGGGTGTTCAATCATTTGCCTGAACAAAAGACTGTGTTGATTACTACCAGAGAGGAAGACGTGAAGCGAGAGGTTTTACTCTGCCCAAAATCTGTCCATGAAAACAATCTAACGACGTGAGGAATTTTTGCATGGAGGTCAATGAGAGTGTCGAATTTGCTCAACAAAAAATCAAATTGCTAATTTGCTACGTGAGGCTTATTTGATGGAATAAACGTGTCATAATGGTTAGGTTGTTATGAATGCAACGATATAAGTGGACAGACGTGGCATTTCGGTAACTTTGACAAAAAAAAACTTTATATCGGAGGTTCTTTTTCATTTTAAATTGAACCTTTATTTAACTAGGCAAGTCAGTTAACAACAAATTCTTAGTTACAATGACGGCCTACCACGGCCAAACCCTAACCCAGACGACACTGGGCCAATTGTGCGCTGCTCTATGGGACTTCTAATCACTGCCGGTTGTAACACAGCCTGAAATCAAACCTGGGTCTGTAGTGACGCCTCTAGCATTGAGATGCAGTGCCTAAGACCGCTGCGCCACTCGGGAGCCCTGTTGTCATAGCGATAGATATAGGACTCATCATGGATATAACACGTTTTAGCATGGACATTGCCATTGAAGGCTTCCACCATTTTAAAGTAGTCAACTGGTTGGGGATTCCTATGAGTTAGTAGAAATCAGCCAAAGAAGAAGAAAACGAACTACTTTAAAATGCAGTCAAAGACGCTATAATGGCACAGATGCAAAGATGAGTCCTCTATCTATTTCTATTGCCTGTTGTTCACAGCATATCTGCCCTCTCATTGGATGGAATGGTCCCACCTGATCTCCCCTCCTCCCATCCGCCTTCCATATTTGAGGACACGTATTTCCATTGTTAAAGCGGTCACTTGACTATCTTGTCAATATGATAGACAATCTTTGTTACTAGATAACATTTGAGTCCAAAAGCAAACAAACATCAGTCACAAGACTGTCGGGGCAATGGCAGACACAACACAGCATTTCAAGTATGAGAACATGTGCAGTTTATTTGGAAGAAGAACTGTATCTGACCTGAACTTTGAAAGGACGACCAACATAATCACGGTTCTATATAAAAAAACTAAGAATTTAGATTTTATTTGGGATAACATACAAATTACAATACACTTGACAAAATACTTGAAAGACAAATATTGTACACAGGGCAGATTCTTAGTTCATATATACCTTTGGTTTTAAAAAATCACAATATAATACAGCAACATATATTGATTCAAGAGGTTAGTCTATGGCGATAGACTTCTATCAAAATGCTTAAAATCGAATACATAGGTCAAAAATGTTACTGTAAATACTTGAGGTGACCATGAGTATGTATGGAAGCTCATTCCCGCCACCCAAAAATAAAATATGACTACGAGTTATGAGATAGAAAGTCATCATTATATGATAGTAAGTCATTATTATGAGATATGTTCAGGCGATCTGTATCATATAAATCCAATGTGCACTTTGCGTCAGGCCCTCCTCAACTAAGTATAACCTTATGCATATCTTATAGTCAATCACACATTGTGTGTGTGAATGTGAGAGAAAAAGATAGAGTGATTGTGGTGATATTGTTCAATATTAACGTATTGAAGAGTTTTGTTGATGTGAGTTGGTGCCTGTTTGATGACATCTGGTTGACATCAGATTTAATTAATATGTACAAACATTAGGAACACCTTCCTAATATTGAGTTGCACTCCCTTTTGCCCTTAGAACAGCCTCAATTTGTTGGGTCATGGACTCTACAAGGTGTCGAAAGCGTTCCACAGGGATGCTGGCCCATGTTGACTTCAATGCTTTCCACAGTTGTGTCAAGTTGGCTGGATGTCCTTTGGGTGGTGGACCATTCTTGATACACACGGGAAACTATTGAGCGTGAAAAACCCAGTAGCGTTGAAGTTCTTGACACTCTCAAACCAATGTGCCTGGCACTTACTACCATACTCCATTCAAAGGCACTTATATCTTTTGTCTTGCCCTTTCACCCTCTGAATGGCACACATGCACAATCCATGACTCAATAAAAATCCTTCTTTAACCTGTCTCTTCCCTTTCATCTACACTGATTGAAGTGGGTTTTACAAGTAAGATCAATAAGGAATCATAGCTTTCACCTGGATTCACCTGGTCAGTCTATGTCATGGAAATATGTTTTGTACATTCAGTGTAAAGCCACTGATTCTTCAATAATGTAACTTAGAAATTAGTAACGGTCTTACCCAATCAGAACCCAAAATATAAGCTTGGTTTACTCTCTTGTGTGTAAAGAATGTAATTGTAAACAAACACAGTATAGCTTCAACACATGTTTAAAAATATAATTTGTATCTCATGGATGGTCAGTCCTTGCATCCATATGTGAGTCCTTGTGTCTATGTATTTGAGATTGGTTACATTTCTCCTACCCCATTCCTCAGCTGTGGTGGGAGGAGCTTTGTTATTGTGCGAATCACAGATTTCCCCTTTAAAAGGGGTCGACCTGCAGGACTATTCAATGTCCATGATCCAGACATTCTATCTCATAATTATAACTTTCTATCTCATAATTATACCTTATTATCTCATAACTCGTAGTCAGATATTTTTTCTTGGGTGGCGGGAACGAGCTTCCATACTTGATGGCTTGCCTGGTCAACGCAATTTGAGCTTTTGGAATTATTCCTGACTAAATGAAGCACACCTTGAGTATTATAAATGTTTGGATAGGCCTAGGCCACAAATTGTATAAAAATCTGTATGTTGTTTAAATTAGAAAAGTATTGTTGTCATTCATAATCTTCCATATTTACCATACAGTCAAACATATGGCATTGAATCCTAATTTTAACAATACAAGACACATTAAATGTAACAGTGTACATGTAACAATCAGTGACATAAAAGTGCTAAATATGCAATAGATCCAGAGATCTGAGCAACAGAGCTGAGCTTCATGGCTGGTTTGGTTGGTCGTAGTCCCCACCAAGCTATTAAGCTACTACTAATGTTAATAATATTAATTCATAGTAATTAAAGTTATTAAAACATGTATTGAATACATCTTTAGCTGCTCACAATACTTGTAAATATTGTAGGTCCTGACAAAGGCAGGACTCTCTCTTCTCTGAAAAAGTTTCGGAGATTAAAAGTAAAGGTCCATCTCCTCCTCCTTGTCCTCATTGTGTTTAAGTATCTTATCAGCGACAGGCTTTAAGCGTTTGGTCACCAGTTTGAGGTTGGTCTCGTGAAGGATGACCTGGCTCAAGTACTTCTCTCGTTTGATCTGTTCCCTCACTGTGTAAGGCACGTCCGGGATCACGTAGGACAGAACGAACTTGGTCAGGTATACAATGTGCTGCGGGGACAATGGTATAAGGGTCGGAAGGAGGGAAAATATTATTAGGATTTCTTGAAAGGCTAGAAAATGTCCATCTGGCATTAGACTACACAGTAGAAAGAAAAATCAGGTCAAAGCAACGTTTCAGAGAAATTTCTACTCACCTCTACAACTATTATGAAAGCCATCTTGGCAGCTATCACATGCCAGTAGTAGATACTGTATTCATATTGTCTGTGGTGTCCTGGTGGATATCTGAAATCTCGATATCTAAAGTATGACAGAGAGACTGCATGAACTATTTCAATGTCTAACACGATTTCATTTAAACCCATCTCATATACATTCACATTACCTGCAGGTGGTGCTGTTATTGAACCAGTAAGGTGTTTGCAAGGGCCGGCTCTTGTTGGAGAAGTCCTGGATGTCGAACACAGAGAGCGTGTTGTTGATGTAGCCCTGCATGGTGTGACTGGAATGGTCTCCATAGGGATACACAGAGAAAGACCAGTAGTAAACCAATCGTGGGATCATGTCTGATGTGAAGGCAATGATCATGGCCTGGCAGAGAGACAAGGAAGTGGAGGAGACAGTGCACTTTAAACTGGTGCTCATCATAATAGATTAATTTTTATCTAAGAATGTCACTACATCAGCATGGTAACAATCAAATCATATGACTGACATCCAGTGATGGGATTATGCAATGGAGAATAAACCAAGATAAATACATTGTCACGGCTGTTGAATGAACTGGACCAAGGTGCAGCGTGGTAAGCGTACATTTTCTTTTATTTAGGTGAATACGCCGACAAAACAATAAAAACGGCAAAACAAACCGTGAAGCTAAAGGCTATGTGCCATAAACAAAGTCAACCTCCCACAAAGACAGGTGGGAAAAAGGGCTACCTAAGTATTGGTCTCAATCAGAGACAACGATAGACAGCTGTCCCTGATTGAGAACCCTACCCGGCCAAAACATCGAAATACAAATAATAGAACATAGAATACCCACCCCAACTCACACCCTGACCAAACCAAAATAGAGACATAAAAGGATCTCTCAGGTCAGGACGTGACAGTACCCCCCCCAAAGGTGCGGACTCCGGCCTCAAAACCTAAACCTATAGGGGAGGGTCTGGGTGGGCATCTATCCGCGGTGGCGGCTCAGGTGCAGGAAGCAGACCCCGCTCCACCACTGGTTCACCCCACATTGGCGGCACCTCTGGTGCGGGGACCCTCGTCGCCGACCCCGGACTGGGGACAATCGTAGCGGGCCCCGGACTGGGCACCCTCACTGCGGGCCCCGGACTGGGCACCCTCGTTGCGGGCCACGGACTGGGCACCCTCTCTGCGGGCCCCGGACTGGGCACCCTCGTTGCGGGCCCCGGACTGGAGGCCGTCGCTGGAGGCTCCAGACTGGAGAATGTCGCTGGAGGCTCCGGACTGGAGGCCTTCGTTGGAGGCTTCGTGCCATGACTCCTCACTGGAGGCTTCATGCCATGGATCATCACTGGAGGCTTCATGCCATGGATCATCACTGGAGGCTTCATGCCATGGATCATCACTGGAGGCTTCGTGCCATGGATCATCACTGGAGGCTTCGTGCCATGGATCATCACTGGAGGCTTCGTGCCATGGATCATCACTGGAGGCTTCTTGCCATGGATCATCACTGGAGGCTTCGTGCCATGGATCTTCACTGGAGGCTTCTTGCCATGGATCATCACTGGAGACTTCTTACCATGGATCATCACTGGAGGCTTCGTGCCATGGGTCATCACTGGAGGCTTCTTGCCATGGATCATCACTGGAGGCTTCGTCCCATGGATCATCACTGGAGTGAAGAGACGTATGGGCAGTCTGGTACGTGGAGCTGCCACAGGGCTCACCAGGCTGGGGAGACATACAGGAGGATTAGTTCTGGGTGCAGGCACAGGACTCACCAGGCTGGAGAGACATACAGGAGGCCCTGTCCTTGGCAGAGTCACCGGATACACTGGGCCGTGGAGGCGCACTGGAGGTCTCGAGCTTGGAGCCTGCACAACCCGTCCTGGCTCGGTGGTTATCTTCACCCTGCAAATGCGGAGCACTGGCACAGGACGCACTGGGCTGTGCAGACGTACCGGAGACACAGTGCGCAGAGCCGGCACAGGATATACTGGGCCGAGGAGGCGCACTGGAGGTCTGGAGAGCAGGGCTGGCACAACCCCTCCTGGCTGGATGCTCACCCTAGCCCGGCAGATGTGGGGAGCTGGAATGTAGCGCACCGGGCTAAGAACGCGTACTGGAGAAACCGTGCGCTCCACTGTATTACACGGTGCCTGACCAGTACGACGCTCGCCACGGTAAGCACGGGGAGTTGGCTCAGGTCTCCAACCTGACTCAGCCAAACTCCCTGTGTTCCCCCCCAAAATGTTTTGGTGGGGGCTGCCTCTCGGGCTTCCTTGCTAGCCGTGTTCCCTCGTATCGCTGCCGCTCTGCTTTCGCTGCCTCCAGTTCCTCCCGTGGACGGCGATACTCCCCAGCCTGCCTCCAGGGTCCCTTACCGTCCAGGATTTCCTCCCAAGTCCATGAATCCTGAACACGCTGCTTGGTCCGTTGGTGGTGGGAAGTTCTGTCACGGCTGTTGAATGAACTGGACCAAGGTGCAGCGTTGTGAGAGTACATTTTCTTTTATTTAGGTGAATACGCCGACAAAACAATAAACACTGCAAAACAAACCGTGAAGCTAAAGGCTATGTGCCATAAACAAAGTCAACCTCCCACAAAGACAGGTGGGAAAAAGGGATACCTAAGTATGGTTCTCAATCAGAGACAACGATAGGCAGCTGTCCCTGATTGAGAACCCTACCCGGCCAAAACATAGAAATACAAATAATAGAACATAGAATACCCACCCCAACTCACACCCTGACCAAACCAAAATAGAGACATAAAAAGGATCTCTAAGGTCAGGGCGTGACATACATCATCTTAAAAAATATATGTATGTTTCATAATACTTCATAATCCAATGGAGGAGCCATCACTCACATTTGATGCCACAGCCAAGATGGCGACACCTTGGAGAATGGGTTGCCACGCCCCGATGTCTTGGGCCTTCTCTGGAACCATGCGGCGGAACTGGGTGATGATCTTCCAGGCGTCCACCCGGATCTCAAAGAGGTTATTGACCAGAGCCAGGACAGGAGCCAGGGGGAAGGAGGCCACGAACAGAGTCACAAAACCAAACTGGATCACTGTAGGAAAAAGCCACGCAGACACAAAGCCAAATTTGATCACTGCAGAAAAAAAGCCTTTCCATCAATAGATCTGGGAACCTGATACTATGATAGTAGTTGATAGGCTAGCTAGGGGGGGACCTGATACTATGATAGTAGCTGATAGGCTAGCTAGAGGGGAACCTGATACTATGGTAGTATCTGATAGGCTAGCTAGGGGGATCCTGATACTATGATAGTAGCTGATAGGCTAGCTAGGGGGAACCTGATACCATGATAGTTAGTAGCTCATAGGCTAGCTAGGGGAGAACCTGATACTATGATAGTTATAAGCTGATAGGCTAACTAGGGGGGGATCATGATACTATGATAGTAGCTGATAGGCTAGCTAGGGGGAAACTGACACTATGATAGTTAGTAGCTCATAGGCTAGCTAGGGGAGAACCTGATACTATGATAGTTAGAAGCTGATAGCCCAGCTAGTGGGGAACCTGATACTATGATAATAGTTGATAGGCTAGCTAGGGGGGAATCTGATACTATGATAGTAGCAGATAGGCTAGCTAGGGGGGAACCTGACACTATGACAGTTAGTACTGATAGGCCAGCTAGGGGGAACCTGATACTATGATATTAGCTGATAGGCTAGCTAGTGGAGGAACCTGATACTATGATAGTAGCTGATAGGTTAGCTGGGGGGAACCTGATACTATGATAGTTAGTAGCTGATGGGCTAGCTAGGGAGGAACCTGATACTATGATAGTAGCTAGGGGGGATTTGCACCATATAGCTTATGTCCATCCAACCCTTCTAGATTAAGTAAGTGCCTTGGGGATAGGGGCTAGAGGTGGTTTCTGGACAGAGCCCAAAGAAATAGCAGGATCAGCTTAAAAAACTTCCGAGCATACGCATATAGCTACCACCATATTGTGTCCACACCTATCCAATCCTCTCAGATCTATAGAGGTGCCAGGGGATAGGGGCTAGGGGTTGATTTGGGAGAGAGGGAGAGAGTTTGCCTCATTCTTCATATCTTACCCATCTCCAGGTATTCATAGAAGAGGCCCAGCTTCCCAATGGGCTGCAACTGATAGTCCTGCTCCCAGCGCGGAATCACTTTTTCAGACCCCACACGTGTGCAGTAGCGGAATATCAAATTCTTCATCCACCTGATGAGAAACATGTCAATCGCAGAATCATGATGCGTATAACAAGGTAATAGAGCTCGCCAGCTTGTAGTCCTAAAAAACGGAAATGAGTTAGCATTTTCTATGGGGAAAATACAAAAAAGACTAAAAAACTGAAATTAGTTAGCATTTCCTATGGGGGAAATTAATAGGGAAAGAATGGGGGTTTGGGATAAATGCCGAAAATAAGGTCTGAGGTTGAAATAGGATTAGGAGATATTATACGTTTTCTCCTATGAGATAATATCATGACCTTAATGAATTGTGAAGCCTTTATATGCTTTATGTTTTTGTTTTGATTACATAAATGCTTTAAAATTCACAAAAAGCGACGTTAGCTGATGAAAAGGATCTCATAGAACAAAACGTATAAGATCTCCTAAGCCTGTGTTTTTGGCATTTATCCAGAAACCCAACAAAAAAACATGAATTTCCCCACAGGCTTTGGCCAATAAGCCATGGTGGTTAGTCTCCGTTAGTGCCTACAAGGAGACGCCTTTATGATTGCTCTCTGAATCAGATAATAATGATGTCTGGATACAGATACACTTGAAGATAAGGGGGAATTGCATTTTGAGTTGGGATGGAATAAACCATTGAACCAACCCTGATCCAATGTAACTGGGAAACTTTACGGTTGCTGGGCTCCTAGAGAGCTGATGTGGTTGGCTATTTTATGTTCTTCCATTGAACCAAAAACTTACGGCAGCAACACCTCCTGAATGTTATTCCAGATGGCTTTACCGCCCATGATGACAGTGAGCTGGGTTGTCAACTCAATCAGGCATCCTCCTGGATCACACTGGTAAGGATGTGACACAAACAATGCATGAACCAATGTCGGCCATCTTGTAGTATTACATGATAAAGCACCTCCATTCAAACAACTTGTATTTTGTGGAAGATTTTCTCATCTAGGTCTTTCATTTGAAATATGAGTCAAACAAAAATGCCACAGAATGCAACAGCTAATAATTTGGAAACGTAGTTAGAAGACAAGCGAAGTGGAAAAAGCAAAACACTGTCATACTGTGTTATCACATATTCTGTGCCAAGCACCAATCAACTGAGCCTTCAATCAACTGATCTTTCAATCAACTGATAGGCGTACGTACCTCCTCATTCCTGTACTTTCCCAGCAGGTAAACAGGTTGCCCAGGGTAACCAACCACTTTCCCTTTGGCAAAGGCAATGTAGAAGCAGGAGGAGTAGTAGTTGACAAACTGGAACAGGAACATCTTCAGAGTCAGACTGTTCTCATAATCCGTCCTGGTCCTTGGTAGCTCTTTAAAATGAAGTAAGGCATCTTCTCAGTCTCATCAAAAAAACATCAGGCTTAAATCAAGCTTTTGCTGTGTCCAGATTCTGCAAGTGAATCTGAATAAGGATATCAGCTAAGGGCTATTGTGGTGGTGTGAATTTCCTAGAGTATAAATATGTTGGCATACATATATTTGGATTACTTCAGACCTATTGGCGTGCAATATTTACTCATATCATGGTATAATTGCAGAATGTTTGGGGCACTGCATCAACCTTGCTAAGACACGTTTGAGTGAATATTAGCCCTTGTCTGCAAGCAGTTTGAGAAACACCATAGTTCCGTATAGCAAACCACATATTTCCTGTTGTTTGACATTGGGGTGTCTCACCGAAGTCAGTGATCCAGATGGCAACCCTCTCATACAGGATGTTGAGCACCATGATTACTACGAAGCTGATGATAGAAGCAGTGACGGAGGTGGCCATTTGTGCGGTCACATACTCCTTAAACGGTTCGAGCTCCTTTAGGTCAGACTGGAGTCTCGTCGAAAATGAGAAGAACACTGCCAGTCGGTATACGATGATGGCCACCACTGATGCTAGGATCAACACAATCTGAACACAAGCACAAACACAAGAATTGAAGGGGTCAGACTTGAAACAAAGGTTAGGGTTATATAAAACATTTTTTGCTGTTGGAGTGCATATGAATTGGTCAGAACAAGAGAACAGTAGAGAAATCCAAAAGTTTTTACCCAGAATAAGACGGTCCCGATTCCTAAAGACACTCTTATACACCGTCCACAGGCTGTATAAGGTACTTTCTCTTTTACCTAAATGAAGAATAACATGTTTTACAATTAAGTAATGATACAGGTAATATTTTCATTTTAAAACAAGTATATAACATTGCTATCATCAGTTGTGGAGTGTTCTTCTAGCCTCCTGAGTCTGACGCTATGGAATCACCATAGGGACTGTGTGACGAACACATCTTCCTTACCCGTGTGACAGGGTTGATTCTCTCGTGGTTACACTTGGCCTCATACTCGGGACGAGGTTGCTCCTCCTGCTCCAGGAACTCCACGGTGTCCCACTCATACTCCAGTTCTGCTTGGTAGCGCTTCCAGAACTCCAGAAACACGGTCACTAGACCCAGGATGGGAACAAGAGTGTAAAGCTTTATTTTACTTGCCTGGTCCTAGACTGTAGCATGTGCTGAGGAAAACTCTAATATGATTATCATGCAACATCTAATTGCTAATAAGCTTATATCAACAAAACTACACACTAAAATAATACAGTTTCTGAAACCTCTACATTTGAACATTTGGTAAGTTTAATTAATTAAATGACTCACCCCAAATGGCCATAAAGACAGCAAACACCAGCGTCCCATAGTTATCAAATATGCACAGTTTCTAAGGAAAACAAGATCACATGAAATACTTAGCTTTTCACATCATTTTTTCTCTCCATCCATGACTCTTTGTAAATTTATATGAAAACAAACCCTGTTCAAAAAGGTTTAATATGACTTGTAGCATGTCTCATGGGCCAAGGAGTCTGAGAAAACAGTCTGACATAACAAGCATTGGCAAATATAATTTTAAGGGACTCACTATCCATATAAGTCACTTTCATAATCATAATCACTCTGAATTAACCATGTGAGTGAATGAGAAAAAACCTGTACAGCCATGGACCGGAATTAGTGAACCCTAATGTATGCATTACTTACTTTAGAAGATTCACAGGTGCTGTTCAGCCTCCAGTATGTGCACTCCTTATCACACTGCGGACACATCACAATATTTCCTCCAATCAAAGGGTCGCACACCTCTTTGCTGTCCAATAAATGAACAGAACAGATGGGTCAAACTTCACCAAAAACTCAACAACAAGATGCAACAAAGTTGTTAATCATTGGGTTTTCACACAGTTAGAGTGTCAGATAACGGCATGGAAGGAACATCAATCAACTTATATTTACTCTACTTAACCTTATGTGTAAATAATTGATCTTCATTTGATATACACTAGATTTAGCAACTTGTAATATATTTCTATGGTGTTGTGGGTTTCTGAAGTACTTTCTTTGAGTTTTAAACATACCTCCAGGTGCTTGTTTCTTGAGTCGTGTACCCATAAATGAAACAGCCAAGTCCAACAATGGCAGCGAGGGCTAGCATGGCTGTATAGAAGCCCAGCCAAGCAAAGTAAATTCCAATCTTCTCCCCATAATACTTTCTGTGAGAAAATGAAAGAAAATGTTATTATTTCCATCCCATATTTTCCGTAATTACAATGATTAGGCCTCTAAGCACATTCTGTTTGGAATAATAATTCTCAACACCTTATTATGCTAAAGCAGCGATGTGCGTGCAATGTGCATTTTTGCGAAAGTAGATTAAAGCATGAATTACCTTATGAGATCAAGTGGCTGCATCTTATAGAAACTTTTAGGGTGAGCCCACTCGTTATACAGGAGGTATCTCTCATTGGGGCACTCATCTTCTTTCGACCTGACGTTGAATCTGCACTAAAGTAAGTTCACAGAAAACAAAACTAAAAAGTCCATAAAAACACTGCTCAGTCTTTTCACAGATCGATTGGTGTTTAATGTACTATGTTGTCAGTTACTAGTGCCACCCCACTCTTTATCCCCACTCACATCATGCAGGGGATAAGCAGCCTTGTACACCCCCCCATCGAGCAGCTTTGTGACACCAAACTTCTTGATGTTCCCTCGCACCTCATAGGGGGCTCGGCTGAGGATGTAGTAGGCCTGAGGAGGAAGACCAACCATTCTGTTATCATTGAAGTGTTAAGAAGAGTGTTAACACTATGTTTTAAGTATAGGTACATTGATATTTTCATAGCGCAAGGGCTGAATAACCAAAGGGCTGAATAACCAATCTAAGTGGTCTACAGACAAAATATCTTCCAACACCATTTAGCAGCATCAGAAACCTGAGATGCTTAAACTACCGAAAGAAAGTCAATGAGGTGACTTCTTTTTAGTGATTTATTTTTAATCTCTATCAAAATCTAGTGCGCTGCTGCATCTTTAACCTCTTATTGGTTGACTTTGGGTTTTATACTCCATGATGAGGTAAAGAAAGCAGTGCACTTGCCATTCTACTCCTCATGGATGGCGTGAAGAAGAGGTCCCGGTCCTTCACGTAGAAGTACTCCAGCCTGTCCTTCTCGAACGGGGCAGTAAAGTACTCCGTCTCCTTGGCTATGAGGTCCTCGCTGGGGTAGAAGTGTCTGGTGATGCAGCTGAGGAAGTTGAAGGGTGAGGACGTGGTGGACAGGTCATTGGGCTGAATGGGCAGCTTGATGTGGAGGACCTCGGCGTAGGTACACAGCACATCCCAGGGCATGTGCACCTTGACGAACAACAGCTTCTCATCTACCACCTTGTCGGAATGACGAAGATAAAACAACAAGATAAGGCAGCCCTTTTCATTTCAACTAAATGTATTACAACTTCAGTAATCCCCTAAGGGGCAATTAAGAAGACATTGCCATGATCACAAATTACATCCTTGACATAAAACAAGTACTAAAACATCACATAAATCTAATGCAATACTTTATTATCTACAAAATCAGAAGTTGGCTCTGTGTTTATCAATGTTAACTCATTGATCCTATTCCATGAAATACCACTAAAGTTTGCCAATATTTGGGAAACTACTCAAATAATGGGATTGGTGCCATAGTTTTCCACTGCAATTCAATCTCAACCCTTTCTGAGGAAATAGTTGGCTGTTAAAAGGAAAACTTTGTAAAACAACTCTGTCTGCCATCTAAAATGCAGCCAAAAACAAGATCCACAAGGTCACTTAAATAAGCAGCATGATAATAAAACTATGTAACAAAAACAAACATTAGGTATTTCTCTACCATTTCAGACCAAACGAATGTAAGATACTAAATATTGTTTCCACCCAATCGTCCCTGAAGATCGACACACTCAACCCCACTCTGCAAGCTAACAGCAGAGTAAATACATAAAGCCAGTCCTTGTAAAATGCATTATGTGGCCACTCACAGATCTGGCAGCCTCTAGTTCCATCCCCATCTTCATCAAGCTGGCCTCAAAGTACTCTCTGCGTTGCTAGGGAAGAGAATACAGGATGTTAAATCAATGGATCCTGTGTTTGTAACACTGCCCCTTCTGTTTCCCTATTGGATGAGATCCAATCTGTTTCTCTTATTACTCTTGTAATGAAAAGTGCTTTACAAATGTAAAATGTAATATCTAATACATTATTATTATTATCCCATCTTAACTGTGGTTGTGTATAGTAAATAATGAATTAAAAGTGTCATTATATTGACATTACATTGACTTATTTCCCCTCAATGGATAGCAATGCACTGACTGATTTCAACCATGTATGAAACTGACTACATCTATATGGGAATTGTGTGTACGATACAAGATTTCTGATAAAACCACGTCAAATAAATAAAAGCTCATTGGTCAATCAAAATACATTGCTACTACATACTGTACGTCTGTATGCTTCTGTTACGTGCATCCACAATACTTGTAGAGAATTGTAAATACAGGATATATAACTGGGTTGGGAATGACTAAAGGGTCAGTTTCTAGGGAAGTGGAATTTTGACTCCTTTTCCCTCTCCGTCTGTGAAAGTGCATTAAAACCACCACAGCAGCACTTCAGTATAATGGAGTGTCTATATAATGGAGTGTCTAGTCTGGGCATGTCATAATGGCCCCAATGGGTCATGACATCAAGAGCTTGGCAACATAAGCGACCACAGCTGCATAGGAGGCGTGTACACTCCTGCTGCTTTCAATACTCCCTGCTCACAAACCATTCATTGTAAAACATTAATTCAACATATGGGGGATTGTTGGTGAATCACAAATGTTACCTCTATCAAAGGTGCATTTACTTATTATTTCAGCCATTATGATGTGCCAAAATCTGACATTTAGAAAATGATATTTTGACATTTGCAAGGATAGTGTATAGTGTATGTTAGTGTATGTTACATTTCTGTCACCTTGTTGTGATGGATATTGTGAAACAGAGATTTTACTTTCATAAAAGTGTGTAATACAGTACACAACATACCTGCATTTGCAACACCCTGTCTAGAGTTTCCTCATGTTTTATTTTGGTATGTTTATTTGGCATATGATGATAAAATTATTGTACATTTGTAAATGGCCTCATATTAATCATAGGGATACCTTAGATCTGACACACCGTGACTGCAGCAAAGAAAAACTCCCTGTACAAATATTCAAAGTCAATTATCCGGGTGTACAATGAGAAAGTGTTGTGTGAATGCCTTAGGTCCTGGCATAATACAACACCAGCTTCTATGACGGAACATAACACTGATTCCTACAAGTTAACATCTTTGATGGAATGCGGCTTTAGTAACTTGTTTCATAGATAGTACAGTACTCCTCTTAAGCTTTAAGAAAACACATTTAGATTCACATATTCCTCAAAAGTATGCTTACATTGTGAAACTGCATATCATTTCAAACATGCTTTTCACAGCACAGTAGGAATACTGTTTTTAACTTCTGTTAGACAGAAACCTGCTGACCATGTTGAAAGTGAATAAGGACACTTAGACTCACAATCTGCCACTAGAAATGCACTTACTTTACGTTTCTGGAACGTTCTATTTTTGTCAATCTCCTTCATGTCCTCATCTTCATAGACTAAGACAAAGTCGATCCGTCTAACCCCATCATTGAAGAACAGAGAGTCAGATTTGCCGTTGAACTCAGCCTGTGGGCAAAAACAACAGGCGATATCTGGTAGCTCCACAGTGATATCTGGTAGCTCCACAGCCTCAAACTCAAACTCTTCTTCTTCCATGATATCATACATGTCCTTTAACGAGAGAGGGACTGACAGACAGCCTCACTGTGCTTGTACGAGACCCTACAAGACTACGTCTTTCTCAACTGACATCAGACTTAGATGGGAGAGGGAGGGAAGAGTCTACAACGGCAAAAAGTGACACACCCTTTTTTGTTCCATGAACGATAACAGTCCACATTTGGATTGGGATCAAACATAGACCTCTCTTGTAATTACAGATATTTGGCACATTGATTCATGCATTTTTCTGCATATGAAAATACAAAAGCGAATTCATCCACATCCCTCTTGGTGAAATAAATGCAAGAACAAGCCATGTTATACAAATATGGTATTAATTGTAAAGTTATTAATTGGCAGCTCAGACTAATACTACAACTACTATCAAAGCTATGCGTACTAATCATTTTCATAATGCAGAAATGTTATACAATTTAAAGGGTTGAGACTCACCTTCTCCACTTTGGGCACTGATGCCCCCTCAGGTATACTCTCAAAGGTTGGCAAAAACTCCTGAGAATAGACTGCCCCCCCCCAAAAAAACATGTATTAAAGACATGAGAGACATGCATGACAAGATCTTGATGGAGATGTGACTCTTCTTAACCAACATCTTTTGTAAGACTCTGACAAGGCCCAGCAGATTATTATGCATTATCAGATTTAATGAGCATATGCACCAGTGCAAAGTACTCAGATCTTTATTTCAGAGGGGAATATAATACCAAAGTAAAGCACATTCAACAACCCACATTAAATTGTGTTCATTCAGTTAAATGTTATATTTTATTGTGTCTGGTACTACATTCATACTTTACACAACAGATGACATTCCATCTGGAAAACTTCTAAACGTCCCATGGTAGGAAGTACTATGGAAACCTAATGTAACTGGAATCAGATGGTGTTTGGAAAACATTACCCTTAGTAACGCCCTGGAAAAGACTGTAAATGTTCAAACTCAGATACTCCATGATGGAATAGTTTGTTTAAGTCTCTTAGGCAAGTACCTCCATTCGACAAGTTGATAGCAACTGTGCTAATAAAACTGTGCTGAAAACATTATTTAAAAATCTTCCAATGTTATTGAATTGAAGCATGCCTGATGTTCTTCACTTGACTTGCTTGTATGCAATATTTCTCACTTGTTTGGCATGCAGATCCTTTGAAGTTACCAGAAATACTTAAATACTTGCATACTGCATGCCATGTGTCATGCATTTCTCCAAGTTTGACTGTGAACATATGAGACACAATACAATCTTTATCTTCAGCAAAACCATCCACCTAGCTATGTGATTTATACAGGCAACCCTTTTCCCCCTGTAGAGTACTTCCCTAGGAACAGACATGCTACGCTGAGCCTGCTTGTACTGATGCTAGACCAGTTCAAAGGCTATGTTTACTAGCTCATGGTAGAAAGACAGACTGATGAAGCACCAGCACTTGTTGGAAGCACTTTCGAAGTACTTTGTTAAATGGAGAGAGTATAAAACACATAAATCGATGTGGATTTTTTTCAGGCCCTTCCCTCAGTGCATATATAACCTGAAACTACAACTATTATCAAGTAATTATCTAGTAATGAAAACCTGCCTGATCCCAGAGAATTGATACATTGTAGGAGAGTGGGAGTCTACATTGGGCCAAAAATATGTTCGTTTCTTGTGAATTTAGACTGGGGTAGGGGAAAGCTGTGCAGTCAGCCATAGGCTATGACTGAAATCTGGCATCTGTGAATGTAATCAATGCAGTTGTTAGGCCTATGCCTATCTATTGCTATGTCCTCCAGTGTGATCAAGGAATACTTATGTATTCCAGCGACCTTAGTACAACTAGCGACGTAGTCAAGTAAGTCGGACCTCTTGGTGTATTGGCTAAGGCCTTAGCTTGACAACCACAGATATCCCAACATTCGCTGCACTGGTGTCAGAAGTGGGATGGGGCATCCTTCATGGTAAACACTGAGGCCATGGAATGTGTGCCTGTGCATAAAGAGATTTGGAAACATTGGAGCTTACTTTCCAAAGGAAGGATTGACCAGTCAGTGACTGGGTTTGATTCTCAGTTAGGATACCCTCTAATTCACTACAGTATTATTGACACTGTGGTAGATGATAATGAAGTTTATGATCATGTATAGTGTAAGGTAGAGCAGAACCCTCTCATTACAGAGGGCAATGGTGGTGCCAAAAGTCAGTAGTTATTGCATAATTCTTGAACGTATGAAATAATAAAGGAGAAAACATATAAGGTGTACAACATAATTACATTTGACAAGAAAAGAAATGTGCACCAAAAAACTATATTTTGAATAGCGTAGCGTAGCATATGGTTCATGATAGGTGGAAACGAAAGGCTACAAAGGAAGCCTACATTCTTCCGCCCTTTTCTCTTGCGATAAAATATCTTGTGTCGCGAAAGATAATGAAATCCACGTGAACTTACCGACGTCATCTACCATACCCATCTCTATCTCCGTGTCGCCCTCCAATTCTGTTTCGGACACATAATCCATTTTAAAATTGTCGTTGTACCCGTTCTCACTAATTTTAATAAATCTGTCACATATCACAAGTCATAAATGGTTAAAAGTGGAGGGTTGTCTGGAAAATTTTACCGCGGGAATAACACATCATGTAGATTACTGCCAATGAGCTGCATGTGTTCCAAAAGTTGACAAACTTTATTTGTCAACATTGTTTCAAAAGAAAAAACGGTGCATGCTTTTCAGAACAAATTCTAATTTGAAAGAGTGGGTGGGTAGTCCTATACGGACTATGGGTACTTTAGGAGGAGGGTTTTTGAGTAGTCTCTCTAGACAGACCGGTTCCCTCCCACCAGCCTAGTTTTTGAGCGATTTGGCAGCTTTGTTACGCCCACAGAAACTGTCTGAATAGCATTCGTGGCCCGTAGTGTAGTTGTCGTTTTCCGATTTTCATATGCAGTGAATGGATGATTGTCATTGGGAAATGTTATTATTGCGTTTGCTGGTTATTATTAACCAGTGGGCCCGTGGGTGTCCTCAAAGAGCTTTGGAGTCCTGAAAAGGTAGGGACAAAACAAACAAATTGAACATAACAGTATGGTCAACATATCTCACATTTAATTGAAAGATTGTTTGACATCCATATTGTGGAATTTCATATCTTGAGTGTTGACAATAAATATAGACCACATATTTTACTCTTAAAATGTGACCCCTTGTTATCTGTTCTGATCCCAACCAAATTCCCTGTCAGATACTGTTCCCTATACTGTTCCATATTAGATAGACCTAGGGGTCCCCACCATACTGTTCCCCATTAGATAAGTTCAGTGGCGACCCATCATTCATTGCCTGTTTTGCATGTTATTTTGGAATTAATATGTGTCACATATCAGTTTGCAAACAATGTAAAACAAATATACACTACCGTTCAAAAGTTTGGGCTCACTTAGAAATGTCCTTGTTTTTGAAAGAAAAGCACATTTATTTGTCCATTAAAATAACATCAAATTGATCAGAAATACAGTGTAGACATTGTTAATGTTGTTAATGACTATTGTAGCTGGAAACGGCAGATTTGTAATGGAATATCTATGTAGGCGTACAGAGGGCCATTATCAGCAACCATCACTCCTGTGTTCCAATGGCACGTTGTGTTAGCTAATCCAAGTTGATCATTTTAAAAGGCTAATTGATCATTAGAAAACCCTTTTGCAGTTGTGTTAGCACAGCTGAAAACTGTTGGGCTGATTAAATAAGCAATAAAACTGGCCTGCTTTAGACTAGTTGAGTATCTGGAGCATCAGATGACTTTTTCTTTGCAACTCTGCCTAGAAGGCCAGCATCCAGGAGTTGCCTCTTCACTGTTGACGTTGAGACTGGTGTTTTGCGGGTACTATTTAATGAAGCTGCCAGTTGAGGACTTGTGAGGCGTCTGTTTCTCAAACTAGACACTCTAATGTACTTGTCCTCTTGCTCAATTGTGCACCGGAGCCTCCCACTCCTCTTTCTATTCTGGTTAGAGCCAGTTTGCGCTGTTCTGTGAAGGGAGCAGTACACAGCGTTGCACGAGAGCTTCAGTTTATTGCCAATTTCTCGCATGGAATAGCCTTCATTTCTCAGAACAAGAATAGAATGACGAGTTTCAGAAGAAAGTCTTTGTTACTGGCCATTTGAGCCTGTAATTGAACTCACAAATGCTGATGCTCCAGATACTCAATTAGTCTAAAGAAGGCCAGTTCTATTGCTTCTTTAATCAGCACAACAGTTTTCAACTGTGCTAACAAAGTTGTAGTCGGAAGTTTACATACACTTAGGTTGGAGTCATTAAAACTCATTTTTCAACCACTCCACAAATGTCTTGTTAACAAACTATAGTTTTGGCAAGTTGGTTAGGGCATCTACTTTGTGCATGACGCAAGTAATTTTTCCATCAATTGTTTACAGACAGATTATTTCACTTATAATTCACTTTATCACAATTCCAGCGGGTCAGAAGTTTACATACACTAAGTTTACTGTGCCTTTAAACAGCTTGGAAAATTCCAGAAAATGATGTCATGGCTTTAGAAGCTTCTGATAGGCTCATTGACATAATTTGAGTCAATTGGAGGTGTACCTGTGGATGTATTTCAAGGCCTACCTTCAAACTCAGTGCCTCTTTGCTTGACATCATGGGGAAAATCTAAAGAAATCAGCCAAGACCTCAGATATATATTTTTTTACCTCCACAAGTCTGGTTCATCCTTGGGAGCAATTTCCAAACACCTGAAGGTACCATGTTCATCTGTACAAACAAATATAAACACCATGGGACCACGCAGCCGTCATACCGCTCAGGAAGGAGGAGCGTTCTGTCTACTAGAGATGAACGTACTTTGGTGCGAAAAGTGCAAATCAATCCCAGAACAACAGCAAAGGACCTTGTGAAGATGCTGGAGGAAACAGGTACAAACGTATCTATATCCACAGTAAAACGAGTCCTATACTGATATAACCTGAAAGGCCGCTCAGCAAGGAAGAAGCCACTGCTCCAAAACCGCCATAAAAATGCCAGACTACGCTTTGCAACTGCACATGGGGACAAAGATCGCACTTTTTGGAGAAATGTGCTCTGGTCTGATGAAACAAAAATACAACTCTTTGGCCATAATGACCATTGTTATGTTTGGAGGACAAAGGGGTAGGCTTGCAAGCCGAAGAACACTATCCCAACCGTGAAGCACGGGGGTGGCAGCATCATGTTGTGGGGGTGCTTTGCTGCAGGAGGGACTGGTGCATTTCACAAAATAGATGGCATCATGAGGATGAAAAATTATGTGGATATATTGAAGCCACATCTCAAGACATCAGTCAGGAAGTTAAAACTTAGTTGCAAATGGGTCTTCCAAATGGACAATGGCCCCAAGCATCCTTCCAAAGTTGTGGCAAAATGGCTTAAGGACAACAAAGTCAAGGTATTGGAGTGGCCATCACAAAGCCCTGACCTCAATCCTATAGAAAAGTTGTGGGCAGAACTGAAAAAGCATGTGCGAGCAATGAGGCATACAAACCTGACTCAGTTACACCAGCTCTGTCAGGAGGAATGGGCCAAAATTCACCCAACTTATTGTGGGAAGTTTGTGAAAGGCTACCCAAAACGTTTGACCCAAGTTAAACAATTTAAAGGCAATGCTACCAAATACTAATTGAGTGTATGTAAACTTCTGACCCACTGGGAATGTGATGAAAGAAATAAAAGCTGAAATAAATAATTCTCTCTACTATTATTCTGACATTTCACATTCTTAAAATAAAGTGGTGATCCTAACTGACCTACGACAGGGAATTTTTACTAGGATTAAATGTCAGGAATTGTGAAAAACTGAGTTTAAATGTATTTGGCTAAGGTGTATGTAGACTTCCGACTTCAACTGTACTTAAGTATCAAAAGTAAAAATAAAAATCATTTCAAATTCCTTCTATTAAGCAAATCAGATGGCCCAATTTTTTTGGGAAAGCCAGGGGCACACTCCAACACTCAGACATGACTTACTAACAAAGTATGTGTGTTTAGTGAGTCCGCCAGATCAGAGGCAGTAGGGATGACCAGGGATGTTCTCTTGATAAGTGCGTGAATTGGACCCTTTTCCTTTCCTGCTAAGCATTCAAAATGTATCGAGTTCTTTTGAGTATCAGGGAAAATGTGTCGTGTCTCTGGCTTGTCATTAAATGTGAAGACTGTTATTTTATCAAATCAATTCTCTATATGTAATTATTATCACGTGATTAAACTAATAATGTAAACTTGAATTAACTAGGAAGTCGGGGCACCACAGGAACATTTTTATAGAGTCTTTTCCCCGAATCGATTTTAAAGATATTTTCATATCTTATCGAGTACAGTCTTCTATTAATGAATTACTACCTCATCAGTTCTCATTCCTAACGACGTAAAATTCTTGGCTATCTGCACGAACCCAGCCTTTACTATAATCATCCATACACCAATTGGCTCAATCATTTATTTTTACTAACTAATTACACAATTACAGAATATACAATTCATGATAACATTATACAGTAAAATACCATCCCTAGTGGACTAAACAACACAAAACAGTGTGGTTATAACACAGTAAATTCAGAGGAAGACTAAGGACATGGGTCTCTATCGGACCTGGGAAGCTATTCTCACATAAATACATATGCCACTAACGATCGCTCATTTGGAAACGCAATTCATTGTATTTACGTGAAGCTGACTTCGATAGTTGAGCTGGTGATGTGAGTCTCTGGTTTGCCCAGTCGATGTCTCCCTCGTCCTTTGTAGAATCTTCCGGGTTGTCGTGTGAGAGGTTCACATGGTCTGAGAGGTTCATCTCACTCTGGAGATTCATCCTCGTTGGTCAGTGTTCTTGACAAGTCCTCCCGTTATTTGGAACTTAGGTGACTTTGGGTCATGGGGGCTTTTATAGAAATGTAGAAAAGTGGTTGGTTCATCATTTCCAACCATTGTCTATTCACTTGGGCGTGGCTACTGACTTAGTTAAACTTTACAGGGAAGACCATTTTCTAATTTTAAAGGTTAACATCACATTATATCATTTCACAAATAGTTTAATCTTTACTCATTCATTTTATACAAGAATTAGATGCAAGCCTCATAACTGAGGAACCTGTATTAACAGAGTTAGGGTAATGTGGCTGTATTGTCTTTCATGAGGTCACAAACATGAAACAAAACTGACAGGGTCATAGCTGACTTCGCCACCGACCGTTTCCACGTTCTCTAAATTATGAATAATGTTTAATTCTCCAATTCTGGGATGTAGTAGAATTGGGCGGGAGAGCCTCTTTGTCTTACTGTGAAATTCTCTCTCTCCATACTGCATGGTCAATGAGAGAAGTGTATCTGAAAGGAATTGACGACGTGGTTGTAAAGTCGTAAAACTGCCTCCCCCTCCCCCCTAACAGGAGAGGGGGGGTTGTTCACATCTCTGCTAGCCAATTCTCTGAAAGGGCTAGCGTCATGACAAATGTATGGAGTAAAAAGTAAATCATTTTCTTTAGGAAGTGAAGTAAAAGTAAAAGTTGTCCAAAATATAAATTGTTTAGTAAAGTACAGATACCCCAAAAATGATTTAAGTAGTATTTTTACTTAAGTACTTTATACCACTGCAATTGACGCATCAATCCGTTCTTTTCAATTTAAGCTATTATATGAAATTCTCGCTACAAAAAGAATGCTCTGTATATCGGACATTAAACCGTCAGCCCTGTGCAGACTCTGCCATGTGGAAACAGAATCAAAGAGTATCTCTTTTGGTACTGTCCATCGGTGGCTTGTTTTTGGAGTCCAGGAATGGATGTTATGTCATAATATCAGGGCACGGTTGGACCTACAAACTGCATTTTGGGGGGATTTGAAGGACCACAGTCAGTCAATATGAAATAACATTGTGCTGTTGGGTAAAATGTTTATTTTGGGGTCAATTTCAGCAGAAATGTTGCAGACGGGAGTTTCAAGTCCCTAGTGAGACACCATGGGAGAATGGAGGGATGTAGCAAGAGGAAATGGTAGAATTAGGATTCACTGGGAAAGCTGGGTTGATCTGTGGCTGTCTAAAGGTTGGAAATAATGAGTGTGGGAATAAATATATACACACATGCACAGTATAAAGGTTTGAGGTCCTCCAATCAGGGGTGAGGGTGGGGATGTGATTATTGTATGTTTTGCATTTAGTTATTTATGTTTTGTGTTTTGGTTTCATGCTGTGAGTGGTGTCTGTGCTGGTGGATGCGCTCGCTTCCATGCCCTCCTGAATGTTGGGAGGGGCTCAGTCCTACCCGCCCTTGGAAAATCCCTAGGGGCGGGGGGAGGGGCTTCGCCCTTCAGGCCTCTTGGGGCAGGTGGGGACGAGCGCACCCACTGACCAGAGCACCTACTGATGGGAGCAGCCATTGGTATTGTCATTGTATTGTTGTTTTAATATATAGTATATAGTGTTTAACATACACATTCAAAATGTATAAATAAAAAAACTATAATATTTTAAACACACATGAAGGTAACCATAAGCAATCATTTCTGATTATATATCTTTTTAACACAAATGTTGAAAATTGGTGGATATAGAATTTTGGAAATAAACTCTTTATTAACTACAAAGTAATGATCTAGTTATTAACAAACTGTCCGAAGATCCCGACGATCGAAGGATATTTGATTGTGTGGGAAAGTGGGAGTGTACATTGGGCCAATAATAGTAGGGGCAAGCTGTGCAGCCAGCCATAGGCTATGACTAAAATCTTGCATCTGTGAATCAGTGTGGTTGTTAGCCTATGCTATGTCCACCAGTGTGATAAAGGAATATTTATGTATTCCAGCGACCTTAGTTCAACAACTAGTGACCTCGTCAATTGAGTCTGACTTATTGGTGTAATGGCTACCGTGTTAGCCTAACAACCACAGATATTTAGGCTCGAGTCCCGGTCACGACACCCAAAATTCGCTGCATTGTAAGAAGTGGTATGGAGCATCCTTCATGGTAAACACTGAGAGCATCGAAGGTGTGCCTGTGCATGAGTGACCTTGGACTGACAGTTGCAGAGACAATTTGAGTCCAAACTAATTTACTACAGTTTCATAAACACTGATGATAATGAAGTTTATGATAACGTATAGTGTAGGGTATATTGAGGCAGATAGATAGAGGCAGATACAACAGATAACTGAGTTGAGTGTTCCTCAGCTAAGCAGAACGCTCTCATTACAGAGGGCAAGGGTGGTGCCAAAAGTCAATACTGTTATTGCATACTTTTTAAAGTTTGAAATAACAAAGGAGAAAATATATAAGGGACACAACAGAATAACATTTGAGCAAATAAAATACAATTTTGGTTCATGATAGGCGGAATCGAAAGGTTACAGAGGAAGGCTACATTATTCCGCCATTTTCTCTTGCAATAAATCCTCTCGCGTTGCAAAAGATAATGAAATCTACGTTAACTCACCAACTTCCATTCCCATCTCTATCTCCGTGTCGCCATCCAAATTTGTCTCGGACAAAGAATCCATTTCAAGAATGTTGTCCCCACTCTCATTCATCTCAAATATGTCACATATCACAACAAGTCATCAACGGTTAAACCTGGATAGCAAAATGTTACAGCGGAATTAACGATTCATGTAAGATCACCGCCAATGAGCTGCATGTATTTCAAAAGTTCCCACTTTATTTCTCAACATTGTTTCAAATGAAAAAACATTGCATGCTTTTTAGATCAAGTTCAAACTTGAGAGAATGGGTGGGGTAGTCCTATGAGTACTATGGGTACTTTAGGAGGTGTTTTTTTAGTAGTCTCCGACAGACGGGTTTCCTCCCACAATGTTGTTATCAAACCAATGTAGGTCTGCCATTTCCGAGATCAGTTTTTGAGCGACTTGGCAGGACGGGCAGCTTTGTTACGCCCACATAAGTACGGTCTAATAATTGACTGTATATATATATATGCAACAGCATTCTTTAGGCCCGTATTGTAATATGAAACTGTTTTCCAGTTTCCATATGCAATGAATGATTCTCATTGGAAAATGTTATTATTGCATTTGCTGATTATAGGTCTGTGATTCTCAACCAGGCGGCCCCTGAGGGGCGTCAAAGAGCTTAGGGGTCCTGAAAAAGCAGTGATGAAATTAGCAAAATGAACATAACAGTAGGAAGGCCAAAATACCTCACATTTAATTGAACAATCGTTTGACATCCATTCATATATTGTGCAATTTCATGTCTTGAGAAACCCTCACACTGCTCTTGATAGTGTCACTGCTCTTTATTAAGCTTTACGTATCGGCCTCAAGGCCTTCGTCAGAGCTTTTTCAAAAAACAAAAAAAGCTCTGACGAAGGCCTTGAGGCCGATACATAAAGCTTAATAAAGAGCAGTGATACTAGCAAGAGCAGTGTGCGGGTTTCTTCTTTTTTTCTCATCTTATTAAACTGTTACCATGCACCTGCAACAAAGATCGCTCAGATGTGCGATTCCCTTTTGAATTTTATATCTTGAGTGTTGACAATGAATATCGAGCACATCTTGTTATTTGTTCTGTTCCCAACCAAATTCCCTGTCAGATATTGTTCCATATTAGATAGACCTACTGTTCCCTGTTCCATATTCAATGTACCTACTGTTCCCATACGGTTTCCCATTAGATAAGTTCCATATCACAGTGTTCGCAGATACTTTTGTTCCCCATCTTTGCTTCCTATCAGGTACTGATACCCCATCAGATAGGTTTGGGTCAACTGTTCCTTATACTGTTCCCTATCAAATAGATACTGTTCCCCATCATAATTGTGCCCTGACAAATACTGTTCCAACCTTTCTTATCATAATACAGAGTATAGCCATAATGACAAATTGAAATGAAAGCAAATACATGATTTGTCAAAATACATGATTTATACGATTTAAATGAAAAATATTTAAATTGAACGTGTCATATGCTGCACATGGATTGTGCACATTTTCAACAGCAGGGATCATCAGCTAAATTCAGCCATGGGCCAATTTTTTCTCGAGAGGATGGTCTGGGGGGCGGAACATAATAAAAACATATTCGTACACTTCAAATTGACCGCAAGAAGCCTAAACAGATTTAATATTTGACTAAAACAGAATAATTTCAAACCTTGATTACATTTGGGAACATTGGGGGCCGTCTTTCGGATGGGACGTTAAAACTGGTGTCCTGACTCTGTGGTCATTCAAAATCCCATGAAGTTTATTGTAAGAGTAGGGGGTTTCACCCCGGTGTCATGGCTAAATTCCCAACCTGGCCACATTCCATCATGGCCGCCTAATCATCCCCCTCATTCCTAATTGGCATACATCACTCCTCACCTCTCCACCTGATAGCTGATGTATGGTGAATGTTCTGACACAAAAATGGTAGCTCAGTTGGTAGAAAAGTGCTATATAAATCCAATACATTTATATATTTTTGGTATACAATCAAATACGTGGCGGCAGGTAGCCTAGTGGTTAGAGCGTTGGGCCAGTCACCGAAAGTCATTGTAAAGAAGAATAAGAAAGAATAAGAATTTGTTCTTAACTGACTTGCCTAGTTAAATTAAAAACATATGAGTGGGAATACTTGGGGACATATTTCCAAAATTAACATCAATTGGATCTATTTTCCTGGTGTTTTACAGCCTTTTATGTCCAACAATGAAAATTCTGAAAACTTGGGGGTCAAATTAAACCAAATTTGGTCCGCGGGCCTCCACTTGGGGAACCCTGCTCAATTTATCTAAGCAAAGAAGACAGGAACCATGAAAATATGTTGAAGTAAGACACGGACCATCCATACACGACGGACATGGTTCCATCAATAACATCTACAGCCGCCTCTGATTTTTTTTTGCTTCAGCATTATGTCGTTTTTTTAATTACCTACATAGATAGCTATTAACTTAGTTGTACAACTACAATCCATATTTTCGTTGGTGGAAAGGAACCATACAATACGGGTGCTATATGGTGTGAAAACCTTACTTTAATTTAGACTAATTTGTAAGCTAACTATGTTTGATAGCTAATCTGGCTAGCAAACTAAACTAACATTAGCTTGGGTTAACGTTGGCAAATCGACGCGCCTCAGTCTCATCGGTCCCAGGTACTTCTGCAGACGGCTCACCCACTACTTAGCTAGCTAGCTAACGTAGCAATTAAGTTTTTTAATCGGTCTGGAAACTAGCTAGCTAGCTAACGCTTGTAATTAAATCTAGCTAGCCAAGTTAAGTAAGCAAGCTAGCTAACGACCGTTATCCTAACGACATTGCAGGGGCCAGGGTAACTTATCTCAGCTAACTTACGTTAGCTAGCTAAAGGACATTGTCATAGGGCATGTTTCTCTTTCAGCCTAGTTAGCTACTGTATATATTAGCAATGTAAATTGGTGTCAGTACGTAGGCTGCAGCTAGCTAACGTTACTGGTGCCTTGCTCTTTTTATCTAAATTGAGAAGAGATGGTATTTTAACACCAGACGAAATATCTCCTATCACCTCAGCAGAACTCACACAGGGCTGAACCAGGGATGATGTTCTCAGTCTCCCACAAGACAGCCTTCGTGGTCGACCACTGCCCTTATATGGCAGAGTCCAGTCGGCAGCAGGTGGAGTGTGACGTGCTGACCAAGAGCCGTGGCCAGGGCATGATCCCGCTGGCCCCAGTGTCCAAGTCCCTGTGGACCTGTGCTGTGGAGTGCTCCATGGAGTACTGCCGCATCCTCTACGACGTTTACCCCCTCAAGAAACTGGTGAGTCCCTCCATCCCATAGCCTGGCGGTCTAATCTGTTTTAGCCCAGGTCAGAACGGAGTATAGTCTGTCTGTGCGTTGGCCAACTCGTCTGTGTTCATTCATATTCCGAGTTGGGCACAGCACATTATATTCCTTCAGTGGTTATGTTTCAGATCAACTACATTGTGAGTGATTCAGAGTTCCACATTCTGAACAGCTGGAGGCAAGAGGACCAAAGCACTCACGAGGTACTTTATTTCCATCTTCGAGAGATGGATGCTTATTTATCAACAGGGCAGCAATTTTGTACAGCACCAGTTCTATGATTCTAAGCAATCTATTGTTGAAAGTCTACATCTTTTTGTTATTGCAATACTCACTACACTACTACCAATCTCATTGTCTCATTTTGAGGTTAACCAATCATGTCCAGATAGAGGTTTTGTTGTAATGTATTGTTGACTTGACCTGCTTTCATGTGATAGCTCATGTCTGCTCTGGCAGCTGTGGGTCCACCTAACCCACAGGAGGACCCTGAGTGTTGCAGCGTCCTGCACGGCCTGGTGGCAGCGGTGGAGTCACTGTGTAAGATCACTGAGTACCAGCACGAGGCACGCACCACCCTCATGGACACTGCTGACAGGGTGGCCAACAGGGGGCGCATTATCTGCCTCACAAACGCCAAGAGGTAAACATTAACATAATTAGTAAATAATTGTTTATTGTTTATTTATTATAATACCATTTTTTTAGGGGATAGATCAGCTATGAAATTAACAGAAATATTTGGAACTATCAAATAACATTACTTGTATAATTTCAAATCCCCAAATCCACACACTTTATCATTCACAGGTTTTTCTTTATTTTTACTATTTTCTACATTGTAGAATAATAGTGAATACATCAAAACTATAAAATAACACATGGAATCATGTAGTAACCAAAAAAAAGTGTTCAACAAATCAAAATGTATTTGAGATTCTTCAAAGTAGCCAGCCACCCTTTGCCTTGATGAGAGCTTTGCACACTCTTGGCATTTTCTCAACCAGCAATTACCTGGAATGCTTTTCCAACAGTCTTGGAGTTCCCACATATGCTGAGCACTTGTTGGCTGCTTTTCCTTCACTCTGCGGTCCAACTCATCCCAAACCATCTCAATTGTGTTGAGGTCGGGTGATTCTGGAGGCCAGGTCATCTGATGCAGCACTCCATCATTCTCCTTCTTGGTCAACTATCCCTTACACAGCCTGGAGGTGTGTTGGGTCATTGTCCTGTTGAAAAACAAATGATAGTCCCACTAAGCGCAAACCAGATGGGATGGCGTATTGCTGCAGAATGCTGTGGTAGCCATGCTGGTTAAGTGTTCCTTGAATTCTAAATAAATCACAGACTGTCACCAGCAAAGCACCATAACACCTCCTCCATGTTTTACGGTGGAAACTACACATGCAGAGATTATACGTTCACCCATACCGCGTCTCACAAAGACATGGCGGTTGGAACCAAAAATCTCAAATTTGGACTCCTGACCAATGGACACATTTCCACCGGTCTAATGTCCATTGCTCGTGTTTCTTGGCCCAAGCAAGTCTCTGCTTCTTATTGGTGTCCTTTAGTAGTGGTTTCTTTGCAGCAATTTGACCATGAAGGCCTGATTCACACAGTATCCTCTGAACAGTTGATGTTGAGATGTGTCTGTTACTTGAATTTTGTGAAGCATTTATTTGGGCTGCAATTTCTGAGGCTGGTTACTCTAATGAACTTATCCTCTGCAGCGGAGGTAACTCTGGGTCTTCCTTTCCTGTGGCGGTCCTCATGAGAGCCAGTTCCATGATAGTTTTTGTGACTGTATTTGAAGAAACGTTCAAAGTTCTTGACATTTTCTGGATTGACTGACCTTTTTTATTTAACCAGGTAAGTTGACTGAGAACACATTCTCATTTACAGCAACAACCTGGGGAATAGTTACAGGGGAGAGGGATAAATGAGCCAATTGTAAACTGGGGATGATTCGGTGACCGTGATGGTATGAAGGCCAGATTTAGCCAGGACACTGGGGTTAACACCCTTACAATAAGTGCCATGGGATCTTTAGTGACCACAGAGATTCAGGACACCTGTTTTAACCTCCCATCCGAAAGACGGCGCCCTACACAGGGCATTGTCCCCAATCACTGCCCTGGGGCATTGGGATATTTTTTTAGACCAGAGGAAAGGGGGGCTCGTACTGGCACTCCAACACCACTTCCAGCAACATCTGGTCTCCCATCCAGGACCAACCCTGCTTAGCTTTAGAAGCAAGCCAGCAGTAGGATGCAGGGTGGTATGCTGCTGGCTTATGTCTTAAAGTAATAATTTCTCTTTGTTTATTTGAGTTGTTCTTGCCATAATATGGGCTTTACCAAATAGGGCTATTTTCTGTATACCACCCCTACCAAACACATTAAGAAGGAAAAAAATTCCACAAATTAACTTTTAACATAGCACCCCTGTTAATTGAAATGCATTGCAGTTGACTACCTCTTGAAGCTGGTTGAGAGAATGCCAAGAGTGTGCAAAGTTGTCATCAAGGCAAAGGGTGGCTACTTTGAAAAATCTCAAATCTCAAATATATTTTGATTTAACACTTTTTTGCTCACAACATGATTCCATATGTGTTATTTCATACTTTTGATGTCTTCACTACAATGTAGAAAATATTAAAAATAAAGAAAAACCCTTGAATGAGTAGGTGTGTCCAAACTTTAGACTGGTACTGTATATATTTTTTTTTTATTATGCCCCTACCCCCCCTCTCCACTAGTTGTAGGACCCGTGGAAAACATTACAATTATATATATACACTGAGTGTACTTTACATAGACCAGGGATCATCAACTGGATTCAGCTGCAGGCTGATTTTTTTTAATTTTTATTTCATTTGTGAATGTTTAGGGGGCCGGAACATAATTACAAATAATGTATAGACTGCACATTGACCACAAGAAGCCCAAACAGAAGATTAAACCCTAAGCACTTCAAACCTTGCTGACATTTGTATACAATTACACATTTCTATTATGCGTGATAATACTTTGGAACAGATTTCTGAAATTAAAATCACTTGGAGCTGATTTGCTGGTCTTTTTACAGTCTTTTATGTCCAACAATAAATAAAAAAAATTGGGGCCGCCAGTTGGGGTACCCTGACATAGACTGATCAGGTGAATCCAGGTGAAAGGTATGATGCCTTATTGATGTCACTTGTTAAATCCACTTCAATCACTGTAGATCGGGGCTCTCCAACACTGTTCCTGGAGAGCTTCCGTCCTGTAAATTCTCTCTCCAACCCTAATCTAGCATACCTGATTCTTATAATTAGCTGGTTGAATCGGGTTAGTTACAACTGGTGTTGGAACAAAAACATACAGGAGGGTAGCTCTCCAGGAACAGGGTTGTGGAGCCCTGGTATATATGAAAGGGAGGAGGCAGGGTAAAGGATTTTTAAGCCTTGAGACAATTGAGACATGGATTGTGTGTGTGTCATTCAGAGGGTAAATGGGCACGACACAATATTTGTGCCTATGAACGGGATATGGTAATTGGTGCCAGGTGCACCGGTTTGAGTGCCAAGAACTGCAATGCTGCTGGGTTTTCCACGCTCAACAGTTTCCCGTGTATATCAAGAATGGTCCACCACTCAAAGGACATCCAGCCAACTTGACACAACTGTGGGAAGCATTGGAGTCAACATGGGCCACCATCCCTGTGGAATGCTTTCGACAGCTTGTAGAGTCCATGCCCTGACAAATTGACCACTACAATCTTAATTCCAACCCTCAGATGTCCACAGACTAACCCATCTTTCCCAGTACACTACAGTTTTAATATTTCCTTTTGCAATACATTATTCTATTTTACTGTGAAGACTTACGAAGGTCTTAAACCTCTCTGTTTGTGCCAAGATTTCCCTTAAAATAAATACTCATATTTCCCATTGATTGATGGTGGTTTTTCAGATCTCCTAACAGTGCTGTTTGTAGGTCCCTCTGAACAGACATTATGACTTAACAACCACTCCTGGACCTGACTCCAAAAGTGAGCCACCGAAGGACAGTACCAAAAGAGATGATCTATTGATTCTGTTAAACCTGGTTATTAATTGAGAACCTGTAGATACTGAAGTAATGCCCATATTTGAAGGCATCCATGGAAATCCTAATGGGGTATTGTGTGTTTCTGTCTGTTACAGTGACACCCATGTGCGAATGCTGGAGGACTGTGTGCAGGAGACCATTCTAGAGCAAAACAAGATGGCAGCAGGCTCAGACAGGTATGAGAGATTGAGAAGAGAATAACACTGTTTTTACACTCTTTAGTGGGGATAAAATATGAACTTTAGAAGTCAGATTTTGGGGGGGATTTTTGATGGGAGAACTCAAATGGATTTAGAGGAGGAGATTGGTTAGACTGGGTTAATTTCATTGGGCATCTTAAAAGGGCTTCGAGAGGATCCTAAAGAAGTGTCTTGAATCTTTCCGATGCATTCCAATGTGTCTCTGTGTTTCAGACTGATGTCTATCCAGCAATGTGAGCTGGTGCTCGTCCACATCTTCCCTCAAGGAGAGGACACCCTGGTCTCAGACCGGCCAAAGAAAGAGGTAGGTTTAAACCTGCTCAGGGTTGCATTAAATTGACTCTGTTTTCACCTAGTCTTAAAGTTAATCTAGATATGTATAACATCGCTCCAAACACACTTTGTCATATCAAACGCATACTTAATCTGATGTAGATAAAGTATACTGTTAGTATCCTGTAAACGTGTGCTCATTTCCACATGCTGTAGTTACAAAGTTCTATAGAGATGCCATACAATAAAAAATGGCATGCTACTTTGTTAGTGTTAAAGTCCTACATAGTCCTCCTCTGTACCGGCAGGTCTCCTCTCTGCTGACCAGTGAGGTTCACAGTGTGCGGGCAGGGAGGCACCTGGCCACCAAACTCAACATTCTAGTGCAGCAGCACTTTGACCTTGCCTCCACCACCATCACCAACATCCCAATGAAGGTACATCTTCTGTCCTCTAGCTCTCCCAAGGTTCAGGCCTTCACCAGCCCCATCTATAACCTTTCACCCTTTTCACTAACTCCCACCCATTACTTCCTTCAGGGCTGTGTCCCAGCAGTCTTGAGTTAACTATTTTCCCGCCTCCTTCATGTCATGACTGATGTTAGATTAGTTATTTAAGGTATAAGATGGGCTATTTTTGAAGGTTGGACGAACGTTTGAAAAGGGCGACGTCCCGTCTGCAAAATGACCTATCCTGACCCGCCCACTTATTTTCTCTGCATCCACAAACCAACACATTACACATTTTCTATTGGCCCTTCCACCCAATGCACCTATCGCTTCACTCGCCTCAACCTTCTGATACCCTAACCTTGCCACACCCCCACCCCATCCTCGGCCCCAAAATGTCCCAAACTTCATTCTTCTTCCCCGTCAGCCATTGTGCACTATTATTTTACACACTGTTCTTTATTTGTTCATCATCATGTTGAAATGACTCTTGGAACCGCTGCTGTTTTCATGCTGTATTTTCTGTTTTGCTAGCCCACATTAAATGTTTGCGAGCAGGTCAGTACTCTTAAACACACACCAAGAGGGACCGCGGAACGCAAGGCTGTGTGGATTGGTTTTGTCCATCCATCGGACGCTCAACAGCCCTCACTTTTGATTGGCCACCGATTGTCCACTTGACATTCCAGCAGCCAATCAGAGTTGAGAGTGTTAGCATGTTTGGTGGATGAGAATGTACGCATTACGTGCCCTGTAGTTTGCCCCCCCCCCCCCCCCCGGCCTCATGTCCTGTATGACTCCTTGTTGGTGTCTTCTCTACCTCAGAGTTGATTGGTCGCAGTCCCTCCTTGTAGTGTCTTGTTGTGGTCCTTTGTGCTGTGTTGAGTAGTACGTATTGATATCAGACCACCCTCTGTCCCTCCTTTCCTTTCCCTCTCTCTTTCCTCTCTCTCTTTCTCTCATTTGAATAGTAAGTCATTTAGTCCCTAGCCATGATAGGCAGGTAGACGCCTATCTCCTAACTTTCGCCCCAAATCTTTTTGTCCTCCATGTAGTCCCATGTTATTTATCTGGGTTAGAAAACATGTACAGCCCTTTTCATTGAAATACACGTCAGACCCTTAAACTTTAGACTGCAACAACCACAGCTATCCATCTTCACATCACCGGAATTACCATATAGGAAGAACGGAAGAGAGACGATGCAAAGATCAGTGGTTTATGCATTTTCTGGTACTTCTCGAACCCTTGTTAACATGAAGCAGCAGTATTTGTTTGTCTTGACAGCAGTGGATAGGCACTCACTACTGCAAGTCGCTCTGGATAAGAGTGTCTGCCAAATGACTACAATGTCAATGAAAAGGATACCTTGCTGACGTCTCTTTTTTTGGTCTTCTCCGTCTCCTGTGGGTGTGAAGGAGGAGCAGCACGCCAACACGTCGGCCAATTACGACGTAGAGCTCCTGCATCACAGGGACGCCCATCTTGAGTTCTTCAAAAGTGGTGAGGTTTTAAGAAATAATAATAAAATATTCTGTATTGTTTTGGCCACTAAATTATTGTGGCTTTTAGTGGCTTGGCCATAAAACCACTACAGTAAACATTCAGTTTCTCCCTTTCATCTCTCCTCTTTTTCTGTTGTTCAGGCGACCTGCACATGGCTGGTAGTACGAGTCGAGACAGTGGACTTAAGGAGACAGTTACTCTTAAGTGGTGCACTCCTCGCACCAACAGTGTAGGTAGGCACCATGAACCCTGGGAAACTTTGTTATTTGTTGTCGCGCTAACTTAATGAAAAGTCTCGGTAGAGGTGGGGCTTGAGTGGCGTTTGAAATTATAAAGATAAAAGAAGAGATTGAAAAATGGCTGAAAATGTCCTTGATATCGACACATCAAAATCCCAAGAGCATTTTCTGTTGTAATATTCTCCTTTGGCTTATCTGGATATTTCCCATCTTTCTTGCGTGTGTGTCTGTGTGTGAACTGGTGGCTCAGAACTGCACTACTGCACTGGAGCCTATCGGATCTCGCCTACGGACGTCAACAGCCGACCCTCATCGTGTTTGACCAACTTCTTGCTGAACGGTGAGCCTGAATATTTTTGCCCCGACCCCTTGCCTCTACCCCCTACCCTAAATGTTAATACTACTTGCATACGGAAAATACAAACAAATGTAGTTGAAATACAGATGGTGATTGATTGCATTGCAGGTCGCTCAGTGCTGCTGGAGCAGCCCAGGAAGTCCGGGTCAAAGGTCATCAGCCACATGCTGAGCAGCCACGGCGGGGAGATCTTCCTGCACGTGCTCAATAGCACCCGCTCCACCCTGGAGGACCCTCCCTCCATTAGCGAGGGCTGCGGGGGCCGGGTGACTGACTACCGCATCACTGTAAGCCCCTCCCACCCCTTCCTCCTCTACCCCATAGTGACTGACTACCGCATCACTGTAAGCCCCTCCCACCCCTTCCTCCTCTACCCCATAGTGACTGACTACCACATCACTGTAAGCCCCTCCCACTCATTCCTCCTCTACCCCATAGTGACTACCACATCACTGTAAGCCCCTCCCACCCTTTCCTCCTCTACCCCATAGTGACTGACTACCGCATCACTGTAAGCCCCTACCACCCCTTCCTCCTCTACCCCATAGTGACTGACTACCACATCACTGTAAGCCCCTCCCACCCCTTCCTCCTCTACCCCATAGTGACTGACTACCACATCACTGTAAGCCCCTCCCACCCCTTCCTCCTCTACCCCATAGTGACTGACTACCACATCACTGTAAGCCCCTCCCACTCATTCCTCCTCTACCCATAGTGACTGACTACCACATTACTGTAAGCCCCTCCCACCCCTTCCTCCTCTACCCCATAGTGACTGACTACAACATCACTGTAAGGGGCAGAGGATGTTTAGCCACAACTAATTGGAGTTTGTTTACAAATCTAATGCATATAAAATGTCAATGTGAAAACACATAAACAATGAATTGGTGTAACAGCTGTGTACTGTGTTCTATGTAACAATGTGTACCTGTAATATCCTATATTTACGCTGTGTCTATGTAACTACCATGTTAACACTGGTAGGTATAAAATACACTTATTCTAAAGTGGGACCAAAAGTTTTATACCAGTCTTTTTGGTGTGTCTGTCGCAGGACTTTGGCGAGTTCATGAGGGAGAACCGTCTGACTCCTGTCCCAGAGTCACCAGACACTGAGGCTAGTGGGAAGCCCCCGGCAGAGCGGGCCAAAGCCCAGCTGGAGCGTTATACTCGCTATTGGCCAATGATCATCTCCCAGACCACCATCTTCAACATGCAGGCGGTGAGCAGGACAACAGCCTTCTTTCACACACTGCACAGTTGCTCACCTCACGTCACTCGTTTGATTTATTTTTTAACGGTGTGTGTAATTTTGTGTGAAATGTGTGTTCATTGTATGTGTGTGACTGTGTATGTGTTAATTGTGTGTGGTGTGTGTGATCCAGGTAGTTCCGCTGGCTAACCTCATAGTGAAGGAGAGTCTGAGTGAGGAGGACTTGCTGACCTGCCAGAAGACCGTTTACAACCTGGTGGATATGGAGAGGAAGAACGACCCTCTTCCCATCTCCACTGTGGGCTCCAGGGGAAAGGGCCCTAAAAGGTAGTCTGGCTCTGTGTGAGAGAGAGACTGATGTTGTGACTTAGTGTCACTCCCTGAGTGTTTAGGGGTGGGAAACAGCGTGTGTGTGTGTGTACGTGTCTGTTTGTGTGTGTGTTTGTATGTTAGGGATGTGTGCAGGAGAGAGTGAATTGGGGAGAGAGTCTGAAAGTGTAACTGTGTCGCTTTCTGACTGTTTGGAGGAGGGAACCATATAAGTTCAGTGTGTGTGCCTGGTCTCCTGTCCTGACTGGTTAATGTCTCCTCCGGGCTTTAGGGATGAGCAGTACCGCATCATGTGGAACGAGCTGGAGACTCTGGTGAAGACCCACGTGGCGGGCAGCGAGCGACACCAGAGGGTTCTGGACTGCATCATCGCCTGCCGCAGCAAACCCCCCGAGGAAGAGGAGAGGAAGAAACGGGGGAGGAAGAGGGAGGACAAAGAGGACAAGGCAGAGAAGAACATCAACAAGGATTCAGAGGACAAGAGCTGGCAGGAGTCAGAGAGGTCAGGGTGACACAACACACATTTTGTTTGACCTAAGCCTGACCTACTGTTTTAAACAACAGACCTGCATCCAATCAACTCTGTGATTATGAAAAAAATCCTGTCTGAAAAATAATTAAAAAAAAAATATATATATATACAGTACCAGTCAAAAGTTTGGACACACCTACTCATTCAAGGGTTTTTATTTATTTATCCTATTTTCTACATTGTAGAAAAGTAGTGAAGACATCAACACTATGAAATAACACACATGGAATTATGTAGTAACCAAAAAAAGTGTTAAACAAATCACCCCAAGCCACCCTTGATGACAGCTTTGCACTTTTGGCATTCTCTCAACCAGCTTCACCAGGAGTGCTTTTACAACAGTCTTGAAGGAGTTCCCACATATGCTGAGCACTTGTTAGGTGTCCAAACTTTTGACTGGTACTGTATATACCGGTTTAGTATTTTACCCTGGTATTCTCCTAGTCACTGTCATACTGTGTTGCATTCTACCCCCAAGCCATAAGACTCCTGAACAGCTAATCAAAGGGCTACCCAGAACCCTCTTTTACGCTGCTGCTACTCTCCGTTTATAATCTATGCATAGTCACTTGAACTCTACCTGCATGTACATATTACCTCAATTACCTTGACTAATCGGTGCCCCCGCACATTGACTCTGTACCTTTGTATTTTACTGCTGCTGTTTAATTATTTGTTACTTTTATTTTCTATTTTCTACTTATCTATTTTTTACTTAACACTTTTTTACTTCTTAATTGCGGATCAGTGGGACGCTAGCGTCTCATTTCGAAAACTTCCGGTGAAATTGCAGAGCTCCAAATTCAAATTAAATTACTATAAATATTAAACTTTCATGAAATCACAAGTGCAATACATCAAAATAAGCTTAACTTGTTGTTAATCCAGCCGCCGTGTCAGATTTCAAAAAGGCTTTACGGCGAAAGCAAACCATGCGATTATCTGAGGACAGCGCCCAGGACACAAATGCAGAACAAATTATTTTCAACCAGGGAGTTGCGACACGAAAGTCAGAAATAGCGATATAATATATGCCTTTGAAGATCTTCTTCTGTTGGCACTCCAAAAGGTCCCAGTTACATTACAAATGGTCCCTTTGTTCGATAATGTCCTTCTTTATATCCATAAAAACTCAGTTTAGCTGGCACGCTTCAGTCAATAATCCACTCGGTTTCCCTCCTTCAAAATGCATACAAAATTAATCCCAAACGTTACCAATAAACTTATCCAAACAAGTCAATCAACGTTTATAATCAAACCTTAGGTACCCTAATACGTAAATAAACGATACAATTTAAGACGGAAAATCGTTATTGTCTTTACCGGAGAAAAATACCAAAGAACGCGCTCTCATTCACGTGCTTGGAAACACTACAGCCAAAATGGGAGCCACCTAGAAAAACTACAATTTCTGGCTCTTTTTTCCCAAAAACCAGCCTGAAACTCTTTCTAAAGACTGACATCTAGTGGAAGCCCTAGGAACTGCAATTGGGCACGATTTCGCCCTATTATAAAAGTGCCAGCCATTGAAATCAGTGGTAGGATGACATTTATTTTTGGGGGGATGGTTTGTCCTCGGGGTTTCGCCTGCCATTTCAGTTCTGTTAGACTCAGACATTATTTTAACAGTTTTAGAAACTTTAGAGTGTTTTCTATCCAAATCTACCAATTATATGCATATCCTAGCTTCTGGGCCTGAGTAGCAGGCAGTTTACTTTGGGCACGCTTTTCATCCGGACGTCAAAATACCGCCCCCTATCCCAAAGAAGTTAAAGCATTGTTGGTTAAGGGCTTGTAAGTAAGCATTTCACAGTAAGGTCTACTACACCTGTTGTATTTGGGGCATGTGACAAATAAAATTTGATTTGATTCCTCCACCAGGCTGAAGGGGACACTAGAGCGTGGAAAGGAGGAGCAGGGGGAGTCGGAGATCATAAAGGATTCTCCTGACTCGCCAGAGCCTCTCAACAAGAAGCCCCGTCTGGAAGAGATCCAACTACCTGAAAAAGCCAAAGGTGCATGCCCCCCCCCCCCTTCTGGTTGGCCTTGACCTTATTGTCCTCAGATCCATGGTGTGAACTGGCATATTTGTTGAATGCCAAGTTCATGGTTGTCATTGCAATGAGTAGTATTCTATTATTATTATTAGTTTTTTGTCTCATCACTGCATTAATTACCTTTTTTATTCAGAGACAATACATTGATAAGGTGTGCCATTACATGTATTTTTCCTTTTCATTGATTTCTCTGCCTCTGTGTGTGTTTTCGGCCTGTGGTTACAATGTAGGTCCGGTGTCCCTGCTCACCATGTGGACTAACAGAATCACTGTGGCCAACTCCAGGAAACACCAGGAGTTTGCCGGAAGGATCAGCTCTGTGAACAACAAGGCAGAGTTATACCAGCACCTTAAAGATGAGAATGGGTGTGTGATAATGTACTGTATATAACCATTCCCCACATCACAGTGTATTATAGCCTCTAGTTCTAATTAAGCAATAAGGCCCAAGGAGGTGTGTTATATGGCCAATATACTATAGCTAAGGGCTGTTCTTATGCACAATGCAACGCGAAGTGCCTGGATGCAGGCCCTTAGCTGTGGTATATTGGCCATATACCACAAACCCCTGAGGTGCCTTATTGCTATTTTAAACTGGTTACCAAAGTAATTAGAGCAGTAAAAATACATGTTTTGTCATACACGTGGGATACAGTCTGATGTACCACGTCTGTCAGCTAGTCAGTATTCAGGGCTCGAACCACCCAGTTTATAATGTTTGATAGAGATGTTGTAGTTTGTTTTCTTGACTGAAATCTGATTGTCCAGTGCCTGTTATGGAGTAGACGGTCTTATGATAAATAATCAGTTTACTTTTTTCCTATTGTTAACAGAATGGACCTCCACGAGAATGGGAAAGCCACCAGATGATGTGACCTGTCTCTATACAGGATGCACCCACTCCACCGAACACCTTACCACAGCAGGAATATGAGCTTGGACCAGACATCATGTCAATCTGAGGTGTATGGACTGTCCTCCCCTACTCTGTCCATACCAGGCATAGATTAAATGGGTAGCAGTCAGACTTTGTAATTTTTAGAGTGATTTTTGTTTTTCTACCCACGTTTGTATGGATAGGCTCACATATTGTGTGAAGCAATAAAGTTGTCAACAGGCAGTATTTTTTTTCTGTGCCGTTCTATTTTTCTCATGGTTAGGTTAATGGTACGGTGACCGCGAATGGTTGGCATCAAGTCTCATATATAACAAAATGCAGTTTTGTCAGTTTGGAAGGTTTTTGTCTGAAATATAGTAAAATCCAGCTATGATGGATATTGTATCTTAATTCTACTTTAAGATTCCTCAATGAAATGAAAAACGACAATTTTCATGCTTTATGTTGTACGTTTTGGTACATAGAAGTGCAAATGTGTGTAGATTATCACAGCAATACAACGTTCCATTATAAAAGGTACATTTATAATTGCCCTCCTAAGATCCATTAATACTTTGTCTTCCAAAACGGTTGTGCAACACATTTGTCTCAACAACCCTCGTAGTGACATGACTAGTGTGTGTATGAACATGTCACAACCTCACTTCCAAGAATGGATTCATTTGTTTGTATGCTTTTCTTCTTGGGATTTGTGTTCCCATGGTCTTTTATGTGGGTATTGTGGTGGGAACTGGTATTGTGGAGTTGGGTGAAAAGACACTTCTCTTTGATAAGGCTGTCTGCCCTGGAGATATGTGGGAGAGAGATGCTCTCTACTGGCTGGTGAGGCGTTACGCTACAACCTCGGGGGAAGTGGGGGTACTTTTGGTCGGAACAGCAGGGGCATCCTTGGCCTTATTGTCCTCAGATCCATGGTGTGACCTGGGACAACCCCCTCTGAGGGCCAAATCCTTACCCTCACACGGCTTCTATAGAAAACTGTAAATGTAAGGGTGACTGCCAGAAAGAGGCAGCAGACCACTAGCAAAGCTGTCAACACACTGGCCATCCAATGATAGGGGTCTGTCTGTCGCACTGATACACCAGTGGGATCCGAGGCTGAGATGGTGTTGACAGAAGTGGGATATGGAGTACTGGGGGAAAGAGTGGGACTAGAGGCTATAGTTGTGGCAGTATTTGGGGCTGGAGAAACAGTCACGTCTGAAGCTCACAGGGCCTACCTTGCTGATGGGGAACTCGGGGAGAATCGCCTGGCTGAACGCAGGGCTACTCTGTCTGGCCTCTGAACTAATTTCCTCCCACATACGCCAGACCCGACCCACAGGGCACTGTCCCTCGACACCATCACCCCCCCACCTGGCATAGGGTGAAGTTGTATCAAGACACAATAGTGGATCCAGGTGCCAGGGACAGCACGGCAAGGTGGTGGCTGCCAGAGTCATTGAAGAAGCGGGACAGCTTGTCCAGGAGAAGCTCCACCCTGTGGCGCTGGCTGAGGATGGAGTGAAGACTCCGGTGAGCCGTGAGGCTAAAGCTATGGCAGGGCTCCGCATGGCTGCGGTGGAGGTCCAAGGTGAGGGGGAGCCAGGCAGCCAGGCCCTGATTGTCCCGAGCAGCCAGCAGCAGCTGCAGAGGGGCAAACTGCAGGTCCATTTCCAGAGAGACACCGTGCAGCTCAAGTCCATCCAAGACCACCCAGGACCCCAGAGTCACAGGAGGGCCATCTATGAACGTCAGCTCCAGGGAGAGGGACTCTCTGGATCCAGAGGATGGAGAAGCAAAGGTCCTTGATGGTATTGTGTGGTGGAAAGGGAAGCCGACTGGCTTCCAGAAGTGGGATGGACTGCAACACTTTGGGAGGGAGATTGGAGGGCCCTGGAATAACATCAGTACGTATTTAGAAAGACCATTACATCATGCCAAAGTTCATACAGAGAGGAAGTTATGCATGAGAAATGTGATGTGAAAGTTAGTAGTAAACTAACCTGAGGAGGCAGCTGAAGGAGACATGGGCTGGGAAGATGCTCTAAGTACTCCAGTTGGAGCAAGGCCCAAAGAAACCTCGCGTCTCAATGACCTGATGAGAAGCTTGAAGTTGCGTCATACTCTCCAGCCTGGTGCTGAGAATGGTTTGATTCTCTGGACATACTAACAGTTGATACCGTCTCCGTTTTGGTGGCTGTGTGAAATGTAGGCCTCTTCAGTGATTGTGTGAAACATTCTGGGGTGAGTAGGGATGGTTTGAGAGGCATGGACAACAAATCGTCTCTCGTGCCAGATGGTGGTGATTGCAAAACACCCTCACAAGCAACAGGATGTTAGAGGGTAACTTGAGGCCTGTGTTAGTTCTAGGTTTGGGGTCCCAGTGTGTGTCTCCAGGATGGCTGTGGGGTATGACATCATCAAACTAGTAGAAGGCTCCAGAGCAGGTATGTGTGAAAGCTCCAGTCTGACTGACTCTGGCACCTGCGTTGGTGGTGGGAGAACTGCATTTGGGGTGGCTGTATGACTCAGAGGTTGCAGGCCCCTCCTGATCCTAGAAAGCAACCCCTTGCAGAGAACCCTCCACCCTAGTATGGGGACTCCCAACATGGTGGTCAGCAGACCTGAGGCAGTGCTATGCACCAAAATCAGGACTAAGTCTGATAACTGCTCCCCCACCCCACAACCGACCGGTAACAAGAGCTCGGCAGCCTGCCCTCTTCCCAAGGTCCCTTTCCCCGAGTAGCGCGGGCAGTCGGGATCCTGCTTACACACCCTGGTTTTCTCTCTTTGCAGTGCAGTGGGGCCCCTGAGCGAGAGGAGGTGTACGGAGCCAGGAGCCATTCGCAGATAGTCAGCCAGTCTGCTGGTCAGCTGTTCACGTTGGTCTGCGTCCAAGCTGCCAGGGTCCACTTGAAGCATTAGATCAGCCCAGACAACAGTCTCCCCCACAGGGCAGATGAGACTGGCCCTGTCAAACACACCACCAACCAGGATTAGGGGCAAAATAATTATTCAATTCAGTCAGTTTATGAAGTAAATTTAAATACCTAAATTGGAAATTAACAATTAAATTCATAAATTGAACAGATCAAATTTATTTAAAGCTGGAATCCTTAAATGCAACATCCATTTTTTTAAAATGTATAAATTAATTATACCTATTGAATCTTGAAGAATATAACTTATAAATACCTTATGGGCTTAGTTCAACTGTCGTACCCCATCAGAACCCAAAATACAAACATGTTTTACTCCAATGTTTGTAAACAATATAAATGTAAACAAAGTCTGTATAGCCTTAAAATATGGTTTAAACTCTCATTTTGATATAATGGATGGTCACTCCTTGCATCTATAGCTCTATGAATTTGAGAGTGGTTACATTTCTCCAGGCCCATCTCTCAGCTTTTTACCAGTTCAATTTAATCAATCGATACATACAATGCACATGATGAATATAAAATGATCAATGTCCTCTTTATGTGTGTAGAGCATATGCTCCCCTCTCCCGCTGTTCCATTAAGGACATGAAGATGAAAGTAGGTAATGGTTACACAGTAGCCTGCGACGGACACTTTAAGGGGGTACTGCCAAGCCAAATAGCTTGCCAGTCTTCTCAGTGAACGCCAACCACCTTGGTATTGCATCATCATTGGCCAAAGAGACCTGAAGGAGTGGATGAACTTTCATTCAGTAACCCTTTTCCTCCATGAGTTACTTAATTATTCTGCCAGGCCTATATGGCCATATTCCATTGTAGTTGTGTAGTCCATAACTCCCCAGCCAAATGAGTAAACAGTGTTCCCCACTTGTGTTTGAAATAAGCATTTGCTACCAAGCTATTGAAATATCAGCCTCTAGTTGACATTATTAATGGCCTTGGATTTACATGGCAACTTTCAGTACAGTCAGCTCACCTGATAGTGCTGTAAAGGTCCCCGGATGGCTGGCAGGGGGAGTGGAAAGTAGAAAGCTGTCCCAGCTTGGACTGCGGTTTGGGAGGCCCTGCTGCCGTCCCACTGGAGGACAAGAGTGCGGTTTCACCAAGCCCTGGGACTTCGACACACATCCCAGCAGCATCAAGATACAGAGGAGAGGGGAGAAAAGTTCAAAAAGCATGGACTCTACTTCCTCTGTACCTTCGTATCCAATAAGGAACGACACCCGTTGCACCAGGTATCCGTTTTGGAGGGTGAATACACCGTATCATGTCTCTTGGTCACCCCTCTCCCATTTCCCCCAGTCATCCAAACCGACAAATAAATACTTATTCCAATTGAAGTTGTGCGAGGATCCTCAGGCTTATGAATACATCTGGTTCAGAAGAAGACAGTAATCAAGGTCTAGGAGAGCAGTGGAATGTTCCTAGCAGGAAGCACCAGTTGAACATGATCCTTCAAGTCGTCCTCCGCGTTGCTGTCATACCATGTCATTATGTGTCCAATTACTAGGCTGCCTGGTTACTAGGAAACCAGAAATGCTACCAGGCAGGGACCCTCCAAAGGCTTCTATGACACATTCAAGGCTGGCTGAACACATTGCTTTCTATAGTTTTATATGTTCAGAGTTCCACTTTACTATCATATAGAAAATAATAGAAAATTGCATTACATTATAACTGTAACTCAAGTTATGTAGTCTACATATATGAAATGCACCTGTCAGCTCATTTATGTAGACAAAACCCTGTAGCAACATGCACAAGATACAGCCAGATCAAAAAGCAGCCCCATCCACCCCTGTTCTTCAGCCATGTCATATTTCATCCCCCTCTTACAGTTGTGATGGATACAGTGGGGGATGTTGACAAACCCAGGGGGTGACATCAACGAGAGACTTTCGAAAAAATAAACTATCACTGGGTTTCTCAATGCCGCTAGGCTTTAGTTGCGCTGTCCCTTATTCAGCTCTCCACTGTGAAAGAATGTGGTCATGCAACAGGACGTGGAGGACAGGACAGTGGAGAGCTGAATAAGAGACAGGGCAACTAAAGCCTAGCGGCATTGAGAAACCCAGTGATAGTTTATTTTTTCCGAAAGTCTCTCGTTGATGTCACCCCCTGGGTTTGTCAACATCCCCCACTGGTCAGTTGTTGCTCAAAGTCTCTCAACATTTCCCTTTTGCCTTTTTCTTTACTTATGGAGTTGAGTAACAGAGTGTTACTTAGCTTAGATTTTAATTGACCCAGTTTCCCTGCAGTGAAAGAATGCTTGGCTTGAGTTGCAAGCTGACCCTTGACAAAGTGACCACCTGGTCCCGCTGGGTTTCAGTTTATGCTGTGGGGTCACACCTGAACTAACTTGTATTGGGGGCCACCATGTCTCAGCAGGGTGTCTGTTCAGATAGCTACCTGGATATGGGCCAGGCAGTTTAAGGATTAACATGAGGAAATTGGCGCACTGGAATCCCAGACCATAATGATTCCTTATAAAGGGATGTAACTGACGATGACAGAATACAGATCAGTGTAGTAGTGCAAAGCTAAAATAAATCATAAATTCCACTAATATATTTTTCACAGTGTGGTCAACACATTGCACATTTTGCATTTTAGTCCACATGAGTGTACTGTAATGATCAATTGTTAACTTGTTATATTGACTACACTAATAAACTCTTAGGACTAGAGGGAGGAGGGAAGATATTCTCAAAGTACATTTAGGTTTTTCCTCAGAGGATCAAGGAAATTGCACATCGAGGTAAGTTTAAACAGTTCTTAGCATCTTATATTTGTTTTGTCATATTAATCGTACTTGGGAGTACACTTTGGTATGTCTCAATGCTGAAACATCAATCAAATAAGTATCTACTGAACTTGAAGAGAAATACTACAAAGTATATAAAACCAATTAAATATGTGATAGTATCTATTGAATATTGGAACATTAAAATAGGATTAAATGTATTTTAAAATGTTATACTGTACTTGCATAATTGACTGACATTTAGAAATATAATAACATTTGAAGGGTGTACTGTACTGTCTGGTCTGTTTTATGAAAATATTGCGAAGACATATTACAGAATTGTACAAGATCCGTTTATTTACATAAAAATATGATTGTCTCATAGTTTCCATATATGAAACCACAATGAATTTGAATGCAGAATGATATAACAACTTTTGTGTGTAGTAATTATAGTGTAATGCTACATTTATGACAAGTCAGAAACTCGGGAACCTCTGAGTTAAAATTAACGTAAGTTGTTTGCGTAGAGCTTCCTATTGGTTGATTCTGATACTTTCCAAGTGTGAAACTTGGGTATCATCTTTCTACAACAAGTTTCCAAGTTTGACATTTCCGAGTTTCCTAGTTCTGACTCAATCAGCCTGACTAACCGGTGTCTGTATGTAGCCTCGCTACTTTTATAGCCTCGTTACTGTATATAGCCTGTCTTTTTACTGTTGTTTTATTTCTTTACTTACCTATTGCTCACCTAATACCTTTTTTGCACTATTGGTTAAAGCCTGTAAGTAAGCATTTCACTGTAAGGTCTACACCTGTTGTATTCGGCGCACGTGACAAATAAACTTGGATTTTATTTGACATGCAGCATAACTATTTTGTAATTATACAGTAAATACATTACCATTTTCTTATGTGCAAGACCATCCACATATTTCCATCCACCTCTAGTATGTGGTTCCAGTGTAATGCCTTTGTAAAGAGATTTTTTGGGTATTGGATGCGTGTGTGTGAGTGAGTTCAGCATGTTAATGAAACCGACTGACTGCATATCTGCTCTCTCTTTACTGGTTGCCTTGGTGACTTCTTGGGCTAAGGTGAAGATGAAGATCTACGGCAACATCTCTGACCACAAATCTCTCCTAGCTTTACCCTTATTTGGGTTTCACGTTCATTTCTCCCATATATTCCATGTGGTGAAGACTCCTGTGGAGTGGACTCCTTTCTGTTGTTCTAAATGCTGGTGTTATGCAAATTAGGTTGGAGTTCACCCTAACAGTATATTTATACTGGGCATTACTTTGAGAAATCAAACAACCAGAAATAAGTCATTTCCAATTTTTCCCATTATTTTACCAGGTAAGTTGACTGAGAACACATTCTCATTTACAGCAACAACCTGGGGAATAGTTACAGGGGAGAGGAGGGGGATGAAACGACCTCCACTCATCACTGTCAAACGCTCCCTGAAACACTTCAGCGAGCAGGCCTTTCTAATCGACCTGGCCGAGGTATCCTGGAAGGATATTGATCTCATCCCGTCAGTAGAGGATGCCTGGATATTTTTTAAAAATGCCTTCCTCACCATCTTGAATAAGCATGCCCCATTCAAGAAATTTAGAACCAGGAACAGATATAGCCCTTGGTTCTCTCCTGACCTGACTGCCCTTAACCAACAGAAAAACATCCTATGGCGTTCTGCATTAGCATCGAACAGCCCCCGTGATATGCAACTTTTCAGGGAAGCTAGAAACCAGTATACACAGGCAGTTAGAAAAGCCAAGGCTAGCTTTTTCAAGCAGAAATTTGCTTCCTGCAACACAAACTCAAAAAAGTTCTGGGACACTGTAAAGTCCATGGAGAATAAGAACACCTCCTCCCAGCTTCCAACTGCACTGAAGATAGGAAATACTGTCACCACCGACAAATCCATTATAATTGAGAATTTCAATAAGCATTTTTCTACGGCTGGCCATGCTTTCCACCTGGCTACCCCTACCCCGGTCAACAGCACTGCCCTCCCCTCTGCTACTCGCCCAAGCCTTCCCCATTTCTCTTTCTCCCAAATACAGTCAGCTGATGTTCTGAAAGAGCTGCAAAATCTGGACCCTTACAAATCAGCCGGGCTAGATAATCTGGACCCTTTCTTTCTAAAACTATCTGCTGAAATTGTTGCCACCCCTATTACCAGCCTTTTCAACCTCTCTTTCGTGTCGTCTGAGATTCCCAAAGATTGGAAAGCAGCTGCGGTTATCCCCCTCTTCAAAGGGGGAGACACTCTAGACCCAAACTGCTACAGACCTATATCTATCCTACCCTGCCTTTCTAAGGTCTTCGAAAGCCAAGTCAACAAACAGATTACCGATCATCTCGAATCCCACCATACCTTCTCCGCTATGCAATCTGGTTTCAGAGCTGGTCATGGGTGCACCTCAGCCACGCTCAAGGTCATAAACGATATCCTAACCGCTATCGATAGGAAACAGTACTGTGCAGCCATATTCATTGACCTGGCCAAGGCTTTTGACTCTGTCAATCACCACATCCTCATCGGCAGACTCGACAGCCTTGGTTTCTCTAATGATTGCCTCGCCTGGTTCACCAACTACTTCTCTGATCGAGTTCAGTGTGTCAAATCGGAGGGTCTGTTGTCCGGACCTCTGGCAGTCTCTATGGGGGTGCCACAGGGTTCAATTCTTGGACCGACTCTCTTCTCTGTATACATCAATGATGTCGCTCTTGCTGCTGGTGAGTCTCTGATCCACCTCTACGCAGACGACACTATTCTGTATACTTCTGGCCCTTCTCTTGACACTGTGTTAACAACCCTCCAGGCGAGCTTCAATGCCATACAACTCTCCTTCCGTGGCCTCCAATTGCTCTTAAATACAAGTAAAACTAAATGCATGCTCTTCAACCGATCGCTGCCTGCACCTGCCCGCCTGTCCAGCATCACTACTCTGGACGGCTCTGACTTAGAATATGTGGACAACTACAAATACCTAGGTGTCTGGTTAGACTGTAAACTCTCCTTCCAGACTCACATCAAGCATCTCCAATCCAAAGTTAAATCTAGAATCGGCTTCCTATTCCGCAACAAAGCATCCTTCACTCATGCTGCCAAACATACCCTTGTAAAACTGACCATCCTACCAATCCTCGACTTCGGTGATGTCATTTACAAAATAGCCTCCAAAACCCTACTCAATAAATTGGATGCAGTCTATCACAGTGCCATCCGTTTTGTCACCAAAGCCCCATATACTACCCACCACTGCGACCTGTACGCTCTCGTTGGCTGGCCCTCGCTTCACACTCGTCGCCAAACCCACTGGCTCCAGGTCATCTACAAGACCCTGCTAGGTAAAGTCCCCCCTTATCTCAGCTCGTTGGTCACCATAGCAACGCCCACCCGTAGCACGCGCTCCAGCAGGTATATCTCTCTGGTCACCCCCAAAACCAATTCTTCCTTTGGCCGCCTCTCCTTCCAGTTCTCTGCTGCCAATGACTGGAACGAACTACAAAAATCTCTGAAACTGGAAACACTTATCTCCCTCACTAGCTTTAAGCACCAGCTGTCAGAGCAGCTCATAGATTACTGCACCTGTACATAGCCCATCTATAATTTAGCCCAAACAACTACCTCTTTACCTACTGTATTTATTTATTTTGCTCCTTTGCACCCCATTATTTCTATCTCTACTTTGCACCTTCTTCCACTGCAAACCAACCATTCCAGTGTTATTTTTTTACTTGCTATATTGTATTTACTTCGCCACCATGGCCTTTTTATATTTTTATTTATTTATATATATATTTTGTTTGCCTTCACCTCCCTTATCTCACCTCACTTGCTCATATTGTATATAGACTTATTTTTCACTGTATTATTGACTGTATGTTTGTTTTACTCCATGTGTAACTATGTGTTGTTGTATGTGTCGAACTGCTTTGCTTTATCTTGGCCAGGTCGCAATTGTAAATGAGAACGTGTTCTCAATTTGCCTACCTGGTTAAATAAAGGTGAAATAAATAAATAAAATGAATGAGCCAATTGTAAACTTGGGATTATTAGGTGACCGTGATGGTTTGAGGTCCAGATTGGGAATTTAGCCAGGACACCAGGGTTAACACCCCTACGATAAGTGCCATGGGATCTTTAATGACCTAAGAGAGTCAGGACACCCATTTAACATCCCATCCGAAAGACTGCACCCTACACAGGGAAGTGTCCCCAATCATTGCCCTGGGGCATTGGGATATTTTTTAGACCAGAGGAAAGAGTGCCTCCTACTGGCCCCCCAACACCACTTCCAGCAGCATCTGCTCTCCCATCCAGGGACTGACCAGGACCAACCCTGCTTAGCTTCAGAATCAAGCCAGCAGTGGTATGCAGGGTGGTATGCTGCTGGCCGCAATGGGAGGAAAAGACACAAGGAGACATTGTCAGAGGTTGTCCACTATATGCGACAAATTGCAGAAGTCATTATTTTTCAAAGGAAGGAAACACCTTCTGTTAACCCTCTTATTATGTTGGGGATCAACTTGACCCCTAAAATACTAGTTAACCTCTCTTTTTCTCCATGAAATGAAATACCTTGTCCTCGTTTAGCGTCATGAACCCAACTCAAAATGTGGACACACTGATGTGTTGTAGAATGTCTGTAGATTTTGTGTACAAACATGATGTTGTTTGTCATTTTGACCCAGAGGCTTTCATGTGTATAGATATTTGCACAGGTCCAAAATAAACAAATGTGTGATGTATTTTGTTTTGACTGGTTGTGGTTGCACTTTTATCATTCTGTTTGGTTGAAAAGGAGCATTCCCAAGCTTCTCAGCGTGAGAGCAGCCGATCTCTGACAGACACTCCAAAATGAGCTCCAACAGAAAATGCTTGTTTGTGAGAAAGAAAATATGTTTAACAAATAGTACTTAAATATAGAGTTCTTTAAATCAAATGTTCTTGCATTTCTTCTTTCTGAAAGGTCTGACAAGACAAAATAAAGTTTTGGTTGTTTTTACGTGATTCTTTGACTGTCTTGAGTGTATTTAAACTATACGGGTCAATCTGACTCATACCACAATGGCCGTACATTGTTTTCAGCAAAGCACCAGGGTTAAATGAGTGATGCAAACCAATTCTGGTGAACAGAAAGAGGCAAAAAGTTAGGCTGAACTTTATGAAAATCACAGAAGAAAACCACTGTGCGATTAACCAATCGGGGGAGGGAAGGTCTCGCTAGCTTGAACACCGGGCTAGATTGGCTATTGATAAATTCCCTACCTGTGTGAATGTTGTTTGATACCACAAGCTACATTTCTTTGGAAATAGCAAACTGAAGTGATCCGTCACTTACCGGGCATGTCCACTAGCAAGAGATGCCTCCGACAAAAGTTACGGAGCCCATTCATTTTCAGTGTAAGGAAGTAAGTTAGCAAGGCAAGAGAAGCTCGCTGAACAGACCCTGAACAGGGCAGAACTTAAGTTGGGGAAAGCTTGATATATGTAAATTATTGCCAATATTGCACAACCAATTAAAGCTTAAAATAGCTTTCAGCCCCTACTGGATTGGCAGTACCTATCATGTTGTTGGCTTGCTAGCACCCACATGGCAAGCTACTCAGGGCGAAGCTAGCGTGGCTAGGTGAAGCATTACTTGCTGGTGGATATTGGCCATTTATAGTAGACAGCCTCTGAGCGATTTAACAGTTTGCATCAAGAGGCAACCAAAGTTTTGCTAAACATTATGCAAATTATAATTAGATGTACATAAAAAGTAAGAATTAGTTGAACTTTTGATGGACAAAATGGACAAAACTATATAAACTCAGCAAAAAACGAAACGTCCCTTTTTCAGGACCCTGTCTTTCAAAGATAATTAGTAAAAATCCAAATAACTTCATTATCTTCATTGTAAAGGGTTTAAACACTGTTTCCCATGCTTGTTTAATGAACCATAAACAATTAATGAACATGCACCTGTGGAACGGTCATTAAGACACTAACAGCTTACAGACGATAGGCAATTAAGGTCACAGTTATAAAAAATTAGGACACTAGAGGCCTTTCTACTGACTCCGAAAACACCAAAAGAAAGATGCCCAGGGTCCCTGCTCATCTGCGTGAATGTGCCTTGGGAATGCTGCAAGGAGGCATGAGGATTGCAGATGTGGCCAGAGCAATAAATTGCAATTTCCGTACTGTGAAACGTCTAAGACAGCGCTACAAGGAGACAGGACGGACAGCTGATCGTCCTCGCAGTGGCAGACCACGTGTAACAACACTTGCACAGGATCGTTACATCCGAACATCACACCTGCGGGACAGGTACAGGATGGCAACAACAACTCCCTGACTTACACCAGGAACGCACAATCCCTCCATCAGTGCTCAGACTGTCCGCAATAGACTGAGAGAGGCTGGACTGAGGGCTTGTAGGCCTGTTGTAAGGCAGGTCCTCACCAGACATCACCGGCAACAACGTCGCCTATTGGCACAAACCCACCGTCGCTGGACCAGACAGGACTGGCAAAAAGTGCTCTTCACTGACGAGTCGCGGTTTTGTCTCACCAGGGGTGATGGTCGGATTCACGTTTATCGTCGAAGGAATGAGCGTTACACCAAGGCCTGTTCTCGGGAAAGGGATCGATTTGGAGGTGGAGGGTCCGTCATGGTCTGGACTGAGCTTGTTGTCATTGCAGGCAATCTCAGCGCTGTGCATTACAGGGAAGACATCCTCCTTCCTCATGTGGTACCCTTCCTGCAGGTTCATCCTGACATGACCCTCCAGCATGACAATGCCACCAGCCATACTGCTCGTTCTGTGCGTGATTTCCTGCAAGACAGGAATGTCAGTGTTCTGCCATGGCCAGTGAAGAGCCCGGATCTCAATCCCATTGAGCATGTCTGGGACCTACCTGTTGGATTGGAGGGTGGGGGCTAGGGCCATTCCTCCTAGAAATGACCAGGAACTTGCAGGTGCCTTGGTGGAAGAGTGGGGTAACATCTCACAGCAAGAACTGGCAAATCTGGTGCAATCCATGAGGAGGAGATGCACTGCAGTACTTAATGCAGCTGGTGGCCACACCAGATACCAACTGTTACTTCTGATTTTGACCCCCCCTTTGTTCAGGGACACATTATTCAATTTCTGTTAGTCACATGTCTGTGGAACTTGTTCAGTTTATGTCTCAGTTGTTGAATCTTGTTATGTTCACACAAATACTTACACATGTTAAGTTTGCTAAAAAATAAATACAGTTGACAGTGAGAGAACGTTTCCTTTTTTGCGTTTACGTTTTCGTCCATCTCTGTGTGACATTGGCCTAAGTCTCGATGGTCTGTCGTCAATATTCATGTATCTTATAGAAATTCCCTCTCCTCCCTGAAGATGGCGCTTAACTGGCCCGGCCTGCTGTCGATCGGGGTGTTCTACCTTATCGTCCTCGTGACAGGCGTCTGGGCGTCCAGGAAGTCCAAACACGAGGAGAGGAAGTGCACTGGAAACCTTAGTGAGGTTGCCATGGTTGGAGGGCGGAACCTCAACATCTGGGTCAGCATCTTCACTACCACAGGTGTGCAGTCAACCTAACTAACGTGTAACATAAGATCACCCAGATTTGAAAGTCATTGAGTCTCTTTCAAAGTACTTTAGTGTTTTTCAATGCTTAGTGGTTGTTCTGTGTTACCACCCACTCTCTACAGCTACATGGGTGGGAGGAGGTTTCATCTTAGGCAATGCTGAGGTGGTCTACGACCCTAAAAGGGGCCTGGCTTGGGCCATCGGACCAATAGGCTTCACCCTTAGCCTGGTTGTAGGTATGTATGGTTATGTTATCATAATAATTGGGCTGTGGAGGCTGCTGAGTGGAGGATGGCTCATAATAATGACTGGAATGGAGCGAATGGAATGGCATCAAACACATGGCAACCATGCGGTGTAAGGTAAGTAATTCACAGTAAATGGATTTGTGACTGCAGGTGCGTTGTTCTTTGTGAAACCGGTCCGAGAGAAGAATTACGTCACCATAATGGATCCGTTCCAGGAGAAGTATGGAAACACGTTAACTGCTATTCTCTTTGTCCCATCACTCCTTGCTGACATCTTCTGGATAGCCTGTGTGCTCGCTGCATTGGGTAAGTCAGTTGTTCTGTCAGCAAAATAGCCATCACAGCACCTTTTAGCACGTACCATGACTAGAGCCACATTTACCTGGTTATGTCACGTGGAAAAACTGTCTCTAGCTTAGATTTCTCTGAATGATTCTTTGATGTAATTTATTGAAGAATAAGCATTTGTTTTCCACCACCACATTATCTGGAAGCATGAGAATGAGTCTAAACTCTTACATTATTAGCTGGTGATGTTGGCCAACTTCCTGATGCATGAATGAGTGCCTGAACCTGCATGGCATGTCTGTAAGTTATACATTGGGTGAATGGTTGAGGCCTTCTAGCGACATCATGACACTAGATCTCAGGGATGTTGTTGGCTATAGGCTACACACAGAAGCTTGCAAGCTACTACGCTAGCTAGAATGTGTGAACAATCTGTACAATGCTTTGCTCTAGGGGGAACGGTGAGTGTGATCATGGATATCCCATCACCCTTGGCTGTGGCCCTGTCTGCTGCCGTGGCAATTCTCTACACATTGCTGGGAGGGCTGTACTCGGTGGCCTACACTGATGTCATCCAGCTCATCTTCATGTTCCTCAGCCTGGTGATAAAACTTTGTCCTGCACTCTTAGAAAAAATGGTTTCAAAAGGGTTCTTTGTCTGTCCCCATAGGAGAACCCTTCATTTAACCCAAAAGGGTTCTACTTGGAACCAAAAATTGTTCTTCAAAGGTTTCTCCTATGGGGACAGCCCGAAGAACCCTTATTGGTTCTAGGGTCAACGTGTTATAGTGAGTGAGGCACGTGTGGTCTACTGTATATATACACGCTAAGATTCACTTTATTTACGTGTCAGAGTTTCTGTATGGGAATTGCTTCAACTTTTTTTTCCTCTTCCCTTTCAATGGTTTTGTGGTTTAGTTTTTTTTCCTTTCAGTGATTTTGTGGTTTTGTTTTTTTCCTTCCAGTGGTTCTGTGTGCCCTTCATACTGATGAGCCCCGCCTCAACAGACATTACAGTCACAGCGGTGACAAAACTGTATCAGGAGCCATGGACCGGCAGGCTGAAGTTGGCAGATGCAGGGCGCTGGCTGGATGACCTGCTACTGGTGGTAATGTCAACTTAAAGTCACATTTCACTCCAATTTCACAGTTTGTCAGAGGTGTTCAGACCTCAAACATGGTCTAATATCTAGTTGATTCCACATCACAGACCATCTGTTGTATAGATCTATATCTAAATGTCTCAATCCCAAACAAAGACCCTATAATTTTCATTGTATTGTGTTACCTTTCTATTTTCTGTGCTGGTTGTTTTCTCATTTAGGTCCTGTCACTTTTTTGATTTCAACATTTTTACGGTCCATTTCAATGTCTCGCTCTCTCAGACTCTAGGTGGAATCTGTTACCAGTCCTTCTACCAGAGAGTCCTGGCCACAGCCACTGTGGCTCAGGCTCAGTTCACCTGCTATGCTGCCTCTGTCTTCTGCTTCATCCTCGCCATACCACCTCTTCTCATTGGTGCTGTGGCAGCATCCACAGGTACAGCAGTGTGTTCATCAAAATGGAGGAGTAGGCTTCATGGGAGGAGCCGACTCTGTCCCAATAATGTCAATCACTGGGAGTTCTGTAAATCTCATATGCTTGCTTTTTTCTCTCTCCCTCACTTAGATTGGAACCAGACCAGTTTTGGTCTACCTACTCCCTATGAGCAGGGCAAGGCGGGTATGATTCTGCCCATCTCCCTGCACCACCTGTGTCCACCTTTCGTCTCTCTTGCTGGAATCGGCGCCATTGCTGCTGCTGTGATGTCATCGATTGACTCTGCCCTGCTGTCTTCTGCGTCCCTTTTTGCCCGAAACATCTACAAAAACATTTTCAGCAAAAGGGTGAGAGAAAGTTTGAGAATCTACTTACAAACATCTTAGTTTATTCTATGTAACTATTTATTTGTAAATGTTTCCCACAAATTGACTGAATAGGGCACTGCGATTGATTTTTGTTCTTCATTTTAGGCCTCTGAGAAACAGATTCTACTGGTTGTAAAGGTGTCCATCCTACTGTTTGGTTTGATGGGGGCGGGCTTGGCAATGACGACCTCCTCTGTGTATGTCTTCTGGATTCTCAGTGGAGATGTGATGTACACGGTGGTGTGTGCACAGTTGATCTGCGTCCTCTTTCTGCCTGGGAAGGTCAATGGGTATGGTGCCTTGGCAGGCCTTGTGGTAGGGCTACTGCTGCGGTTCCTAGTAGGAGAGCCCCTGCTTGGTGTGCCTGGACTCATGCCCCTTCCCTGGGACAGCCTACACGAGGACGGGCGTCTGCTGCATGTCTTCCCGTACCGCACCGGCATCATGTTGGTCTCTCTGGCCACCATCCTGATTGTGTCACGTTTCGCAGCCTGCCTTTTCCTTAAAGGGCTACTGCCTGACAACTGGGATGTATATGAACTTGGTCAAAAAAGGAGGATTTTGATTAAGGATATGGTAGCTAAGGATCTGACTGAGAAGATTGGACTGAACACAAGGCAGATGGACCCATCTCCTCATGCTAGCACAGAAGATATGAGATCTTTACAATGACCTGGGGTCCCATCATGTAGATAGTTACATACAAAGGCCAGGAACAGGCAGGACTCAAACACCACAGCACAGTCAAGACTCTTAATCTTATGGGAAGGTGGGACAGTAGCGTCCCACCTGGCCAACATCCGGTGAAATTGCAGAGCGCGAAATTCAAAAATACCAAATTCAAATATTTAACATTCTTGAAAATATATGTGTTATACATCAAAATAAAGCTTAACTTCTTGTTAATCCAGCCACTGTGTCAGATTTCAAAAAACCATGCGATTATCTGAGGACAGCACCCCGCATACAAACGCATGAAAATCATATTTCAACCAGGCAGATGTGCCACAAAAGTCAGAAATAGCGATATAATTAATGCCTTACCTTTGAAGATCTTCTTCTGTTGGCACTCCAAAATGTCCCAGAAACATCACAAATGGTCCTTTTGTTCGATAATGTCCTTCTTTATGTCCCAAAAATGTCAATTTATTTGCCGCATTTGATTCAGAAATACACCGGTTTCAACTCGCCCAACATGCCTACAAAGTATCTAATAAGTTACTTGTAAACTTGGTCCAAACATTTCAAACAACGTTCCTAATCCAACCTCAGGTACCCTAAAATGTAAATAATCAATAAAATTTAAGACTGAATAAACTGTTTCTAATACCGGATAAAAACAACATAAAGCGTGCTCCAGTTTACGCGCACCAAAACAGTAGTCCACCTGGAGTGACACTTACAATGAATAGGACTACTTCTTCATTTCTCAAAAGAAAAAGATCGAACAATTTATAAAGACTGTTGACATCTATGGAAGCCATAGGAACTGCAGCCAGGTTCCTAATAATAAGGGTATAATATAATAAGGGTATCACAGGGTACCCAGGGTATCACATAAAAAACAACTGGAAAATCCTATGACCTCAATTTTTTCCCCCCCTGGATGGTTTGTCCTTGGGGTTTCGCCTGCCATATCAGTTCTGTTATACTCACAGACATTATTTTAACAGTTTTAGAAACTTTTGAGTGTTTTCTATCCAAATCGACCAATTATATGCATATCCTGAGTAACAGGCAGTTTACTTTGGGCACGCTTTTCATCCGGAGGTGAAAATACTGCCCCCTACCCAAGAGAGGTTAATTCAATAAACAATGTTACTTTTTCAAAGAAATGAAGCTTGTGGAAAGTACTGTTTCCTTGTTCTTGTTACTTGTATGTCATCTTCATGTTTATGGTACATTTGTATGAATATCCTTCAAAGTCTGTTTGTTTAGAAATAAATAAAAATACAAGCTAAATAACGAGTGATCATGCATGAATAACACCACCCTAGTTAGATGGAAAAACAAGGTAAAACGGTGAACTGTCACTTTAAGAGTTTGTCTCCCAGACACATATTATCCCAGTTCTGGACTAAGTAACATTTTCAATTGAGATTATTTGTGTGCACATTCTGGATCCTGAGTGTCTATAATATCATATACACAGTGGTGTTAGCCCAGTTAGCTATCCTATTTCTGTCTGACAGGTCAATGAATATGGAGTGTGTTTGGGATAGGGCTTTTCCTCTATGGCCTGTTTGATGTGCCCACACACACATACCTCTTCTTTGCTCTTTCCCTTACTTCTCTCCTCAGCCACAATCCTTCTTGTGTCACGTTTGGCAGGCCACCTTTTCCTTACTGGCTACTGCCCCATAGATGGGATGTGTTAATTAGGTCTGTCAGAAGGTGATCTTTAACGGCTGTGGCTGCTAAGGATCAGACTGAGGAGAAAGGACTGAATACTGTCAAAGAAAATCTAAGGCCTTTCTTCTGCCTGTATCTCATTTACAGTTGAATTAATTTGGTATTAATGAACTGATCATATTAGTTGTCAATTAATCAATCCATTATTTATTTAAATGGTATTCAATTCAATACACATGTTTATGTTTTTGTTAGTTACTTCCACCTCATAAAAAAAAGAAACAGCTTCATGAATGATGTAAAGTAAGTTACTTCATGATCAAAACACGTGCAGCGAAAAGGACTTTTATTTTGACAATTTTGTGGACGTTCCCACCCGGAAGTAGCTAAATACTCGAGGACACGTTTTTTTCCTTCTGTTTTGTTCATGCATTTTAGAACAACATCTAATAATAATACTGCTGTTTTACAGCAGAATGCTGTAAACAGTTTTCAGCATTGATACAGTCATTTAGCAGACTTATAACACAGCAAAAGATGGATGCTATGGGTATGTAGCAAACAGCCTCCTGTAGCTAGCCTAGTTATATATGTCTTCAAACTTGCTGTAGCTATTTTAGCACACAGTTTATTTTTGTATGAGGGATTTATATGTCTATATGGCCCCAGCTAGCTAGTTTTGCAACCTGGTGTCAGAGCATGTCGTATTATTCTGTATGTAAATCAGTAACCTGCCGTTAACTATGATATGTTAAGTTTCGTATGGTATGTAATAATTTGTGGACGTCCATCAGCCATTTTGTATGATATGTAACGAAGTACAATATTCGCTTACAATGAATAGGACTACTTCTTCATTTCTCAAAAGAAAAAGATCGAACAATTTATAAAGACTGTTGACATCTATGGAAGCCATAGGAACTGCAGCCAGGTTCCTAATAATAAGGGTATAATATAATAAGGGTATCACAGGGTACCCAGGGTATCACATAAAAAACAACTGGAAAATCCTATGACCTCAATTTTTTCCCCCCCTGGATGGTTTGTCCTTGGGGTTTCGCCTGCCATATCAGTTCTGTTATACTCACAGACATTATTTTAACAGTTTTAGAAACTTTTGAGTGTTTTCTATCCAAATCGACCAATTATATGCATATCCTGAGTAACAGGCAGTTTACTTTGGGCACGCTTTTCATCCGGAGGTGAAAATACTGCCCCCTACCCAAGAGAGGTTAATTCAATAAACAATGTTACTTTTTCAAAGAAATGAAGCTTGTGGAAAGTACTGTTTCCTTGTTCTTGTTACTTGTATGTCATCTTCATGTTTATGGTACATTTGTATGAATATCCTTCAAAGTCTGTTTGTTTAGAAATAAATAAAAATACAAGCTAAATAACGAGTGATCATGCATGAATAACACCACCCTAGTTAGATGGAAAAACAAGGTAAAACGGTGAACTGTCACTTTAAGAGTTTGTCTCCCAGACACATATTATCCCAGTTCTGGACTAAGTAACATTTTCAATTGAGATTATTTGTGTGCACATTCTGGATCCTGAGTGTCTATAATATCATATACACAGTGGTGTTAGCCCAGTTAGCTATCCTATTTCTGTCTGACAGGTCAATGAATATGGAGTGTGTTTGGGATAGGGCTTTTCCTCTATGGCCTGTTTGATGTGCCCACACACACATACCTCTTCTTTGCTCTTTCCCTTACTTCTCTCCTCAGCCACAATCCTTCTTGTGTCACGTTTGGCAGGCCACCTTTTCCTTACTGGCTACTGCCCCATAGATGGGATGTGTTAATTAGGTCTGTCAGAAGGTGATCTTTAACGGCTGTGGCTGCTAAGGATCAGACTGAGGAGAAAGGACTGAATACTGTCAAAGAAAATCTAAGGCCTTTCTTCTGCCTGTATCTCATTTACAGTTGAATTAATTTGGTATTAATGAACTGATCATATTAGTTGTCAATTAATCAATCCATTATTTATTTAAATGGTATTCAATTCAATACACATGTTTATGTTTTTGTTAGTTACTTCCACCTCATAAAAAAAAGAAACAGCTTCATGAATGATGTAAAGTAAGTTACTTCATGATCAAAACACGTGCAGCGAAAAGGACTTTTATTTTGACAATTTTGTGGACGTTCCCACCCGGAAGTAGCTAAATACTCGAGGACACGTTTTTTTCCTTCTGTTTTGTTCATGCATTTTAGAACAACATCTAATAATAATACTGCTGTTTTACAGCAGAATGCTGTAAACAGTTTTCAGCATTGATACAGTCATTTAGCAGACTTATAACACAGCAAAAGATGGATGCTATGGGTATGTAGCAAACAGCCTCCTGTAGCTAGCCTAGTTATATATGTCTTCAAACTTGCTGTAGCTATTTTAGCACACAGTTTATTTTTGTATGAGGGATTTATATGTCTATATGGCCCCAGCTAGCTAGTTTTGCAACCTGGTGTCAGAGCATGTCGTATTATTCTGTATGTAAATCAGTAACCTGCCGTTAACTATGATATGTTAAGTTTCGTATGGTATGTAATAATTTGTGGACGTCCATCAGCCATTTTGTATGATATGTAACGAAGTACAATATTCGCTTACAATGAATAGGACTACTTCTTCATTTCTCAAAAGAAAAAGATCGAACAATTTATAAAGACTGTTGACATCTATGGAAGCCATAGGAACTGCAGCCAGGTTCCTAATAATAAGGGTATAATATAATAAGGGTATCACAGGGTACCCAGGGTATCACATAAAAAACAACTGGAAAATCCTATGACCTCAATTTTTTCCCCCCCTGGATGGTTTGTCCTTGGGGTTTCGCCTGCCATATCAGTTCTGTTATACTCACAGACATTATTTTAACAGTTTTAGAAACTTTTGAGTGTTTTCTATCCAAATCGACCAATTATATGCATATCCTGAGTAACAGGCAGTTTACTTTGGGCACGCTTTTCATCCGGAGGTGAAAATACTGCCCCCTACCCAAGAGAGGTTAATTCAATAAACAATGTTACTTTTTCAAAGAAATGAAGCTTGTGGAAAGTACTGTTTCCTTGTTCTTGTTACTTGTATGTCATCTTCATGTTTATGGTACATTTGTATGAATATCCTTCAAAGTCTGTTTGTTTAGAAATAAATAAAAATACAAGCTAAATAACGAGTGATCATGCATGAATAACACCACCCTAGTTAGATGGAAAAACAAGGTAAAACGGTGAACTGTCACTTTAAGAGTTTGTCTCCCAGACACATATTATCCCAGTTCTGGACTAAGTAACATTTTCAATTGAGATTATTTGTGTGCACATTCTGGATCCTGAGTGTCTATAATATCATATACACAGTGGTGTTAGCCCAGTTAGCTATCCTATTTCTGTCTGACAGGTCAATGAATATGGAGTGTGTTTGGGATAGGGCTTTTCCTCTATGGCCTGTTTGATGTGCCCACACACACATACCTCTTCTTTGCTCTTTCCCTTACTTCTCTCCTCAGCCACAATCCTTCTTGTGTCACGTTTGGCAGGCCACCTTTTCCTTACTGGCTACTGCCCCATAGATGGGATGTGTTAATTAGGTCTGTCAGAAGGTGATCTTTAACGGCTGTGGCTGCTAAGGATCAGACTGAGGAGAAAGGACTGAATACTGTCAAAGAAAATCTAAGGCCTTTCTTCTGCCTGTATCTCATTTACAGTTGAATTAATTTGGTATTAATGAACTGATCATATTAGTTGTCAATTAATCAATCCATTATTTATTTAAATGGTATTCAATTCAATACACATGTTTATGTTTTTGTTAGTTACTTCCACCTCATAAAAAAAAGAAACAGCTTCATGAATGATGTAAAGTAAGTTACTTCATGATCAAAACACGTGCAGCGAAAAGGACTTTTATTTTGACAATTTTGTGGACGTTCCCACCCGGAAGTAGCTAAATACTCGAGGACACGTTTTTTTCCTTCTGTTTTGTTCATGCATTTTAGAACAACATCTAATAATAATACTGCTGTTTTACAGCAGAATGCTGTAAACAGTTTTCAGCATTGATACAGTCATTTAGCAGACTTATAACACAGCAAAAGATGGATGCTATGGGTATGTAGCAAACAGCCTCCTGTAGCTAGCCTAGTTATATATGTCTTCAAACTTGCTGTAGCTATTTTAGCACACAGTTTATTTTTGTATGAGGGATTTATATGTCTATATGGCCCCAGCTAGCTAGTTTTGCAACCTGGTGTCAGAGCATGTCGTATTATTCTGTATGTAAATCAGTAACCTGCCGTTAACTATGATATGTTAAGTTTCGTATGGTATGTAATAATTTGTGGACGTCCATCAGCCATTTTGTATGATATGTAACGAAGTACAATATTACGTATTATATTATATTACGTCTTATATGTTACACATTTTCAAACGTACAATATGTTACGAATTTGCCAACGTAGGATATGTTACGAATTCTAGCTTGGTGGCTAACGTTAGGGTTAAGTTTAGGAGTTAGGTTAAAGGGTTTGGGGAAAGGTTAGCTAATATACTAAGTAATTGCAAAGTAGCTAAAAAGTAGTAAGTAGTTGAAAAGTTGATAAAATGCTAGTTGTCCTTAATGAGATTCGAATTAGCAACCTTTGGTTGCTAGACATTCGCAGTTCGGCACGAGACCGCCGTTAGACGAAGACTTGTTTCTGCGCGTGAGCTTAGCTATCTCCTACAAGCAAGATCAGGGATTTATTTTGGAGAAGCAGTTATCTTTATACTGTACTGTCTTTGATATTACTGTACATCCTTCTCTACACAATAGATTACCCCCTCCCTTTCTCCTCCCTGCGCCTTTTGGTTCCACCTCTACGGCTATTGTCTGCATTTATGTGGCAGGTAGCGCAACAGAGGGCCATCAAGCACTATGGAAAGTTAGAGGAGTTTGTGACGGTGGTTACACAAACTGTCCCAGAACTTATAACTGACAGACAGAGGACATTGCTTCTTCTGGCATTAAGGGCAAGGGTAAGTAAATTCTGAAACTTACCCTGGCTGTAGAAATGTGTTTAACAATGTGCCAGGTGTATGAAGGGCTGCGTCTAGCCCAAGATACACTCTTAAGGAGCCTACCGTTACTCCTTAAGGTCCATGGACCTTATGCTATTTTCAGAGGTAGATTGGCTCTGGCAGCCAAACCAGCCAAATACTCCCATCTAAACGTGAATCGATTTCAATTGTTACGTGATACGGTTCTAGAAACAAAAAACCCTCTACTTTTATATCACATCAAAATAATTTCACAAATGCAAAAATGTTCACTTACTGTACACTGTTTTAACCGGCTTTATCACAGTTGCAGCAAACAGTATTTTTCAGTGACAACACGATTCTGCCGGCCTTCTTCGGTTACACACAGGTATGCTATATAGATAATTAGCGCAACTGGTCCCTCTGTCTTCCGTAAACATGCGCTGTAACGAGATAAGGCCGTGTGGGAACCATAATTATCCCTAGAAAGGTGTGTATCAATTAAACTTTTTTAAAGTTATTATTTCTTGCTAATATGAAAGAAGGTCCTTATGTTTCCAAAACCGTACCGCAAGCGATGCGTGTTAATGTTCAGATTGAGCATAGGGGCTCTTAACAAAACTCTGTTCAGAAGACGTCTTCATCCAATGACTCTTATGTGTAATGTACTAAAAGTTAAATTAATAAAGGTTAAATAAATAAAAAATAATGGAGCTGAGAGTCATGATCAAGGGCTAGGCCATGTAGACTTGACAGTTAATGCAGTTTTTGTATTCTGATCATGGAAATCCGAACACATCATGTGTCTACACCTACATTTAAATGTGTTCCGATTCCCTTTTCCTGCGCTATATTCAAATGCCAGTATGCATTCTGCAAACGGTGGAATAAGCCAAATATGATAACACGACAACACCTTGATGGCAGTAGCTAACCTCTGTAGCTAGCCAGCAAGCAAAGTTAAAGGGATTGCAAATAACTCTAGCTAAAAAAAAGTGCATTCTTTTTCAAAATATTAGCTAGCTGGCTAGCAATTATGAGGCCAGCCAACATGTTCCCCACATCAGATCAGCTCTGCAAAAGATCTGTGAAAAGATCTGATGTGATTGATCAAAAGACCAATTTGTGGAAAAATATCAGAATTGGTCTGTCTGTGTAAAAACAGCCTTTACCTATATTTTCAATGCTTTTTATTATTACATTTTATATATATATATATTTTTAATTATTTAAAAAAAAAAATATATTATTAATTAAACAGTAACATGCAAAACACAAACAGAACAGCCAGAGGGATTCCACAAAGAAATAAGAGAAGAAAAAAAAAATAATACAAATCCACATTATATCAATTCAAATACAGAGTATTGTAGCGAATACATTTTTTAGACATTTTGTTTTGTATACGTTTTAATGACTCTAAATAGTTTTCCAAATCAGATTAAAAAAATTAAGAAAAGGGGATTTTTCTTCATAAATTATTTGTGTATGAAACATTTTCCTAATAAAATTGAGATTTATGACATACTCAAGTTAAATTGTGGAATCAGTATAGTAAAATAATGTCAAACCTAGATATTTCAATTGTTGTATGCATTTTGTTGCCAAGATATATAGTTTTACATCAGTCCAGAACACTTCACTATGTGAACAATGACAGAATAAGTGTTCAATAGATTCAGTTTCTAGTTCACAAAAACTGCATTCACTGGTAACATCAGGTATATATTTAGAAATCAAGCTATTAAACGGATAGAATCTATGGATAATCTTAAAGGAGATCTCCTTTACTTTATTGGTCACCATAAATTTGTGTGGAGTGAGCCAAGCATGGCGCCAGTTTACATCAAACGATGAAGCCCAACAAAATATCGCAGAGGGAATAGACTTCCTGTAGAAAATATCCCTTAATAAACGATTGTTGAATTTCTTATCTAGTAAACCTATGCCATTCACCTGGATATCGCTTACAATAGATATTCCAAAATATGCATTATTCTGAAGTAAATATTTTATCCCACTAGGTATAGCTTTTATAACAGTGTCATATTCTTTGCTTGAAACCCCAAAGTTGTATCTTTCCATAAATTCTCTCAGCGTACATAGATTCCCACAATACTAACTAATTGGCTGACAAGGACAATGTTTTTCGAGAACCAGTTACGGTAAAATAACATCTTGTTTCTATGTAATATCGACCCATTATTCCATATAAAACATTTATGAGGTGAAAAGTTTATACAGCAAAGCCCAGCACATTAAAGCCTGCTTGTGAAAAGCTGCCAATTTCACTGGAAGTTTACCCACAATATATGGACATTGTAGTAAAAACTAAGCGCTCCGAGCTTCAGAAAAACAAAATGAGGTATAATATTCCAGAAACTGAAGATTTTTTATGTACCAGTTGACTTTTGATATCTGATTGAAGTGAGTGAAGTCTAAGACATTTAGACGGCCAACCCTGTTGGTGATAACATCTATTTTTATTTTATGTGGCTTGTTTTTCCATATGAAGTTGTACAAAAGCCTATCTAAGGTACAGCAAGTGGATTTGGGAATGTCAATAGATGGAAAAAGATAGCCCCTCAGCTTTGGATAAAAGCACGCTTCCTTGAAGACTTAAATCCCTCCCTAACCATGAGGATATTTTTTGTTGTTGGCAGATTCAGTTACAGGGTTCAAATTAAGATCATTCACAGCCTTAACATTTTTGGTGATCTTTACACCGAGGTAGGTTACAGTATCTTTTTCAGAGATGTTACAATCTGCTAGATTGACAGCTCCTTTCAGAACAAACATCTCACATTTGGAAAGATTAAATACCAAACCTGAGATTTTGGAGAACTGCTTCACAATATCCAATGCTAATCTAGCTTGTTACACATTTTTCAAAAAAAGTGATGTGTCATCTGCCAGTTGGGATATCTTGATCTCTCTGGCCTGGAATCGAATGCCTTCAAATTGACTTTGATGAACTAATGAGCATAAGATGTGAGATACTAACAAAAATTAAAAAGGTGAGATTGGACAACCTTGTCATATTCCTTTGTAAATGTTAAACCTTGAGGATGTTCCATGACAGAGTTTGATACAGCTATTGCCACAGTTATATAGAGTTCTAATAGCATCAACAAAAAAATGACCAAACTTCAAATGCTTAAGATAATCAAAGATAAAATTGTGATTTACGGCATCAAATGCTTTCTGAAGATCCAAAAATAAGATAACAGGGAAGTCATCCAATAGATTAAAATACTCAACCAAGTCTAACACCAGCCTCAGATTATTAGATATATGGCGCCCTTTCATAAACCCTGATTGACATTCATCAATCAGATCATTCAAGCAAGACTTTAACCTTTTCGCAAAGATTAAGGCTATAATTTTGTAGTCTTTATTTAGGAGTGTGATTGGATGCCAATTATCAATATTTAAGAGATCCTTGTGTGGTGTAGGTATAATAGTAATAACCCCTTGCTTCAGAGAGGCAGGGAGTTCTCCCTTCTTTATAGCTTCCTTAAAGGTTTCAAGTAAAAATTGTGCTGTTGAGAGGGATAAAAGTTAAGGTTACTCAGAGCAAGCTAAAATCTCATCTGCACTCGCCGCCATCGTCCTGGAACCTCAATGCGATCTTTGTGTTCTCATAGCAAAGTCACATGTACAGTTGAAGTCGGAAGTTTACATACACCTTAGCCAAATACATTTAAACTCAGTTTTTCACAATTCCTAAAATATTTAATCCTAGTAATAATTCCCTGTCTTAGGTCAGTTAGGATAACCACTTTATTTTAAGAATGTGAAATGTCAGAATAATAGTAGAGATAATGATTTATTTCAGCTTTTATTTCTTTCATCACATTCCCAGTTGGTCAGATGTTTACATACACTCAATTAGTATTTGGTAGAATTGCCTTTACATTTTTTAACTTAGGTCAAATGTTTCGGGTAGCCTTCAACAAGATTTCCACAATAAGTTGGGTGAATTTTGACCCATTCCTCCCGACAGAGCTGGTGTAACTGGGTCAGGTTTGTAGGCCTCCTTGCCCGCACACGCTTTTTCAGTTCTGTCAACAAATTTTCTATAGGATTGAGATCATGGCTTTGTGATTGCCACTCCAATAGCTTGACTTTGTTGTCCTTAAGCCATTTTGCCACAACTTTGGAAGTATGCTTGGGGTCATTGTCCATTTGGAAGACCCATTTGCGACCAAGCTTTAACTTCCTGACTGATGTCTTGAGATGTTGCTTCAATATATCCACATAATTTTCCATCCTCATGATGCCATCTATTTTGTGAAGTGCACCAGCCCCTCCTGCAGCAAAGCACCCCCACAACACGATGCTGCCACCCCCGTGCTTCACGGTTGGGATGGTGTTCTTCGGCTTGCAAGCGTCCCATTTTTTCCTCCAAACATAATGATGGTCATTATGGCCAAACAGGTCTATTTTTGTTTCATCAGACCAGAGGACATTTCTCCAAAAAGTACAATCTTTCTCCCCATGCGCAGTTGCAAACCATAGTCTGTTTTTTATGGCGGTTTTGGAGCAATGGCTTTTTCCTTGCTGAGCGGCCTTTCAAGTTATGTCGATATAGGACTTGTTTTACTGTAGATACAGATAATTTTGTACCTGTTTCCTCCAGCACCTTCACAAGGTCCTTTGCTGTTGTTCTGGGATTGATTTGCACTTTTCACACCAAAGTACGTTAATCTCTAGGAGACAGAACGCGTCTCCTTCCTGAGCGGTATGACGGCTGCGTGGTCCCATGGTGTTTATACTTGCGTACTATTGTTTGTACAGATGAATGTGGTACCTTCAGGCATTTGGAAATTGCTCCCAAGGACTTGTGGAGGTCTACAATTGTTTTTCTGAGGTCTTGGCTGATTTCTTTTGATTTTCCCATGATGTCAAGCAACGAGGCACAGCGTTTGAAGGTAGGCCTTGAAGTACATCCACAGGTACACGTCCAATTGACTCAAATTATGTCAATTAGCCTATCAGAAGCTTCTAAAGCCATGACATCATTTTCTGGAATTTTCCAAGCTGTTTAAAGGCACAGTCAATTTAGTGTATGTAAACTTCTGACCCACTGGAATTGTGATACAGTGAGTTATAATTGAAATAATCTGCCTGTTAACAATTGTTGGAAAAATTACTTTTGTCATGCACAAAGTAGATGTCCTAACCGACTTGCCAAAATTATAGTTTGTTAACAAGAAATTTGTGGAGTTGTTGAAAAACGAGTTTTAAGGACTCCAACCTAAGTGTATGTAAACTTCCAACTTAAACTGTAAGTGTCAAGTGTAGACACGGCCATGGATACAGTTAATATTTTTCAGGTAACTCTTCAGCTGTTTCAAGGTGAGCATCCAGAGGACCTCAACAAAATTAAGATCCATCTTGACAGATTCTCATCCTGTGGTCTGTCACAGGTGAGTTGGTATGGTATGTTCTTGCACTTTTCTGTATATAGGGTAAAATGTATCACATTTTCTGGTTGCCCTGCTTTTTGTATCATTGTGTTGGGTTTATGTTACAGAATAATGATGCACAGATGGATGCGTTGGAAGCAAACTTCCTCAAGCTCACCAAAAACCTTCTCGAAGACCCAGTCGAGAGGATCCAATTCTTCAAGGTATGGAACTGTTTATTCCCAGCTGGCTTAAATCTTAATTGTGAATAACAACATTTCGTCACTGAATAGCAGACATTATTAACCAGTTGAATTATCAAAAAAAGTTTATGGTTTATAGTTAACGAATTGTCAGTCTGCCCTTCTGCTTTAGCAACTGTGCCAAGGGCAGCAACATCAATATTATCTATCCTTGGTTTGCGGACGTACTTGTCTGTCATACAAATTGTGGGACTCCTTTCACTTGCTCTCTCTATCTCCCTCTCAGGCAGATTTCCCTGTGGTGTATGGCTGTGATTTTGACACAGCTTTGCAGGCACTCGTTTGTCAGTTCCTCTCCAGACTAGAAGATCTGCTACCAGTGCCAGACCTTAAGCAGGTAGAGAGAAAACCAAGGGAGATGTAAATATCACTGATATTCAATGCAGTCTTTATGAGCTCCATTTTGGCTCTATGTTTGTCGTTATATCATCATCTTTAAAATGTTGCATTTAACACATTGAGAGTGATGTTTGAGATATAAATGGATTTCTATGCTTTTGTTACACTCTCATTTTCGGTGTACTGTCTTCATAGACTGCATCTTGGCTCAGCGCTGTGCCCTCTGCCTCGGATGAGTGTCTGCAGTCTCTTTCTCACACAGAGGACCTGCAATACCTGCTTCAGCACCACGCATGCTGTGGAAAGTTAGACAAACGTGATAATCGAAGCTCCTTTATCACAAGAAACACATTGTGACAGGCCACTAACTTTTCTGACATACTGACTTAAAACTTTACTGTCCTCTACCCTTGTGTCTGTCAGCATTTCCCTCCTCGGCAGAAGACTGCATCGTCGCTTCACTGTCCCTCCCTACCACAGTGGGAGTGGCATTTGCCTTTTACAGAAAATTAGATGTCTTGCCTAACTTGGAAGGCTCTACCCATGTAAGCAGAGAGATGGAGACTTTGTCAGACAGCAGAGATTATCAACAGGCAGAATCAAGAGCACGTTTAGATGGAAACCAGAACAGTAAAGAAGACAGAGTGTCTACCATGGGTAGTGATGATGATGAATTCAGAGAGAGAGGTGTGGAAGAGGAGAATGAAAACATAAGTGCTGTGGGAAGGGTTATTACCGAACCAAAGGACCAGAGGAGATGTGAAGGGGCTGTTGGGGACCTGTGTGCTGCTGGAGAACCAGACCTCGCAGCCAACTCTCCAATGGTCTCCAGTGTGGCTCAAAAACCCTCAATATTTCCTGCCCGACTTCCACTCAAAAGTAAAGGGGACCACAGAGTCAAATCCTCCAAGAGATCTAGAAAGAGCCCAGAAGGGAGGATGGCTGAGTCCAGTGTGAACTCTGATACACCTCTGCTTGAATCCTCACAGGAAACGTAAGAGCAAAGTGTGTTGGAATTGTGCTTGTGAATTAGGTTTTTATTTTATTTATTTATTTTTATTTCATTTTTATTTAACCAGGTAGGCCAGTTGAGAATAAGTTCTCATTTACAACTGCGACCTGGCCAAGATAAAGCATAGCAGTGCGACAAAAACAACAACACAGAGTTACACATGAACAAACGTACAGTCAATAACACAAAAGAAAAATAGAAAGATCTATGTACAGTGTGTGCAAATGTAGAAGAGTAGGGAGGTAGGCAATAAATTGGCCCTAGAGGCAAAAATAATTACAATTTAGCATTAATACTGGAGTGATTGATGTGCAAGTAGAGATACTAGGGTGCAAAAGAGCAAGAGGGTAAGTAATAATATGGGGATGAGGTAGTCAGGTGTGCTATTTACAGATTGGCTGTGTACAGGTACAGTGATCGGTAAGCTGCTCTGACAGCTGATGCTTAAAGTTCGAGAGGGAGATATAAGACTCCAGCTTCAGAGATATTTGCAATTCGTTCCAGTCATTGGCAGCAGAGAACTGGAAGGAAAGGCAGCCAAAGGAAGTGTTGGGGATGACCAGTGCAATATACCTGCTGGACCGCGTGCTACGGGTGGATGTTGCTATGGTGATCAGTGAGATGAGATAAGGTGGGGCTTTACCTAGCAAAGACTTATAGATGACCTGGAGCCAGTGGGTTTGGCGACGGATATGTAGTGAGGGCCAGCCAACGAGAGCATAGAGGTTGCAGTGGTGGGTAATGTATGGGGCTTTGGTGATAACACGGATGACACTGTGATAGACTACATCCAGTTTGCTGAGTAGAGTGTTGGGGGCTATTTTGTAAATGACATCGCCGAAGTCAAGGATCGGTAGGATAGTCAGTTTTACGAGGGTATGTTTGGCGGCATGAGTGAAGGAGGCTTTGTTTGCGAAATAGGAAGCCGATTCTAGATTTAATTTTGGATTGGAGATGCTTAATGTGAGTCTGGAAGGAGAGTTTACAGTCTAACCAGACAACTAGGTATTTGTAGCTGTCCACATTTTTTAGGTCAGAACCGTCCAGAGTAGTGATGCTAGTCGGGCGGGAGGGTGCGGGCAGCAATCGGTTGAAGAGCATGCACTTAGTTTTACTATCATTTAAAAGCAATTAGAGGCCATGGAAGGAGTTTTGTATGGTGTTGAAGCTCGTTTGGAGGTTTGTTAGCACAGTGTCCAAAGAAGGGCCAGATGTACACAGAATGGTGTTGTCTGCGTAGAGGTGGATCAGAGAATCACCAGCAGCAAGAGCGACATCATTGATGTATATAGAGAAGAGAGTCGGCCTAAGAATTGAACCCTGTGGCACCCCCATAGAGACTGCCAGAGGTCCGGAAAACATGCCCTCCGATTTGACACACTGAACTCTATCAGAGAAGTAGTTGGTGAACCAGGCGAGGCAGTCATTTGAGAAGCCAAGGCTATTGAGTCTGCCGATAAGAATGCGGTGATTGACAGAGTCGAAAGCCTTGGCCAGGTCGATGAAGACAGCTGCACAGTACTGTTTTTTATCGATGGCGGTTATGATATCGTTTAGGACCTTGAGCGTGGCTGAGGTGCACCCATGGCCAGCTCAGAAACTAGATTGCATAGTGGAGAAGGTATGGTGGGATTCGAAATGGTCGGTGATCTGTTTATTAACTTTGCTTTTGAAGGTTTTCGAAAGGCAGGGCAGGATGGATATAGGTCTATAACATTTTGGGTCTAAGGTGTCTCTACCTATGAAGAGGGGGATGACCGCGGCAGCTTTCCAATCTTTGGGGATCTCAGACGATATGAAAGAGAGGTTGAATAGGCTAGTGCGGTTGATTTTAGAAAGAGAGGTTCCCGATTGTCTAGCCCAGCTGATTTGTAGGGATCCAGATTTTGCACCTCTTTCAGAACATCAGCTGTTTGGATTTGGGTGATGGAGAAGGGGGGGGGGGGGGGGGTTGGGCGAGTTGCTGCAGGGGGTGCTGAGGTGTTGGCCGGGGTAGGGGTAGCCAGGTGGAAAGCACGGCCAGCCGTGAAAAGATGCTTATTGAAATTATCGATTATCGTAGATTTATCGGTGGTGACAGTGTTTCCTATCCTCAGTGCAGTGGGCAGCTGGGAGGAGGTGCTCTTATTCTCCATGGACTTTACAGTGTCCCAAAACTTTTGTGAATTAGTGCTACAGGAACACATTTCTGTTTGAAAAAGCTAGCCTTAGGAAAGCTAACTGACTGAGTATATTGGTTCCTGACTTCGCTGAAGAGTTGCATATCGCGGGGGCTATTCGATGCTAATGCAGAAAGCCACAGGATGTTTTTGTGCTGGTCAAGGGCAGTCAAGTCTGGGGTGAACCAAGGGCTATATCTGTTCTTAGTTCTACATGTTTTGAATGGTGCATGCTTATTTAAGATGGAGAGGAAATTACTTTTGACGAGCAACCAGGCATCCTCTACTCACGGGATGAGGTCAATATCCTTCCAGGATACCCGGGCCAGATCGGTTAGAAAGGCCTGCTCACTGAAGTGTTTTAGGGAGCGTTTGACAGTGATGAGGGGTGGTCATTTGACCGCGGACCCATTGCGGACACAGGCAATGATCGCTGAGATTCTGGTTGAAGACAGCAGAGGTGTATTTAGAGGGCAAGTTGGTCAGGATGATATCTAAGAGGGTGCCCCTGGTTACAGATTTTGGGTTGTACCTGGTAGGTTCCTTGATAATTTGTGTGAGATTGAGGACATCTAGCTTAGATTGTAGGACGGCCGGGGTGTTAAGCAAGTCCTAGTTTAGGTCACCTAACAGTTCGAATTCTGAAGATAGATGGGGGGTGATCAATTCACATATGGTGTCCAGGGCACAGCTGGGGGCTGAAGGTGGTCTATAACAAGCGGCAACGGTGAGAGACTTGTTTCTGAAAAGGTGGATTTTTAAAAGAAGAAGCTCGAATTGTTTGGGCACAGACCTGGATTGTATGATAGAACTCTGCAGGCTATCTCTGCAGTAGATTGCAACTCCACCCCCTTTGGCAGTTCTATCTTGTCGGAAAATGTTATAGTTAGGTTTGTTTGACATACACCACCAACACCATGCATCTTTACATTTGAATCCATTATATTAAACTACTGTTATCTACTACTGTGGTGCATTAGTATTTAACTGAACATGCGCTGTGGATCCTCCAGTAACAGGACTGGTGCTGAAGAATCAAGACCATTTTCTCCAGACCATGATGACACAGAAGAGGAAAACAACGGTAAGACTTTTGAAACTTACTTATAAACGGGGCCCCAAGGATTCCATAGTTGTGCAAAGACAATGGCATTTATTTTCTTATTTTATTCTCCACAGAACCTGCTTCAAGGGAGTCTTCTCGGCTGTCTAGCTGCGCTCAACCACCACCTGGTGACGTATCACCATCCTCTGAGACCCTTTTCAAAGCATTGTCCACTGCACGGCGTATTGCCAACAAGTGCTCCCAGTGTGGAAGGTGTTTTATCTATCCATCTCAACTGGTTCAGCATCAGCGAATTCACACTGGAGATCGACCCTACAAATGCACCCAGTGCGGAAAGACTTTCAGTAATTCAACTGGGCTTTCAAAACACCACCAAAAACACTGTCTAGACGCGACCTTCGATTGCCCCAAGTGCGGAGAGAGTTTCAGATCTCTCCGTGAGCGGTTCAAACACCTATCTACTCACAAGTCCCTCAAATGTCTGTTGTGTGGAAAGAGTTGCCAGACGACTTCTGATTTGCGAAAGCACCAGCAAACACATAGTGTGACGCCGTCGTTCAACTGCTCTCTGTGAAAAACGTTTCAAGTTCCTGTCGAGCCTAACCAGGCACAACAGGACCCATTCAGTGGAGGGGGGGTATGCTTGTTCCAAGTGTGGGAAAACATTTGGATCTTTAAGTGAACGGCTCCAACATAAGAGGACACATAGGGCACAGCTCAACTGTACGGAGTGCGGACGGAGTTGCAGTTCCCGCTCCGAACTAAAGAGTCACCAGCAAACTCACTCTCGTGAACCTCTCTTCAACTGTCGACACTGAAGACAAATTCTTTGGGTCAGTTGAGCTGAAGATCCACCAAAAAACTCCTGCAGTGGACAAACCCCATCAGTGTGATGCGTGTGGAAAGTGCTTTGGGGCCTTAGCCACCCTTGTACTCCACCAACGGACACACACGGGGGAGAAACCCCACACATGTCCTCGCTGTAATAAGCAGTATATCTCTAAAAGTCAGCTGACATCACACATGCGGACTCACACGGGCGAGCGTCCATACAGCTGCTCTTACTGTGGGAAGTGTTTCTCTCAGTTGGCTAATCTTACTGTGCACACAAGGATTCACACGGGGGAGAGACCTCACATCTGCTCTGTGCAAGAAAGGGTTTTGCTCAGTCAGTGACCTGCAGAAGCATGAGCGCTCTCACACCAAAGAGAAACCTTACAGGTGCACAGTTTGTGGAAAGGCCTTCACAGTGTCAAGTCATTTGACGGTTCACATACGCATTCACACAGGAGAGCGCCCCTACACCTGCCCTGAGTGTGGAAAGAGTTTTGCGCAGAGCTCTGTCTTAACTAAACATCAATTCACCCATACGGGAGAGAGGCCATACCCATGCCATCAGTGTGTAAAAAGTTACACCCGTCTCACACACTTGAAGAGACACCTACAAACACACACTTGAGGAAGTCCGGTGTGTTTTCCTGTTTTGGTTTCATTCTGAAAAGCGTTACCATGGATTGCTGTTTCACTGTCTGTCAATGTGTTATGCTGAATAACGTCAATGTATAACTGAAAACCATGCTCACCATGCCTTTTTCTCAAACTGTAGTTTGTGTACATTACTGCCAACATGGATGGAAAATAAACAATAAACATTTCAAAATATAAAATAACCTCTTTCAAGTTACAGTATGTGTCATATAAATGAGGCATTGTATGATACTTTCTAGCTTGGGCCTGCTTCTCTCTGGAAGTTTGTGGTTTGAGTCAGTTTATTTTGAATGTAACAAATGTCAGCATAAAGACCAATACAAAAACTGAGAAGACAATACTTTGAAATACAACTGTATTTTTTTTCTTTCTTCTATGCAAATGAAAACTGTTACAGTAGGCTTAATTTATTATATTCTACCTTACCTATTCTATATATAATAAGCATTTGGCTTAATTAAAAATAATACACAAACAGGTGTGTACGTAAATGTAAATATTGTTTATTAAACTTTTATATATTACCGTTTATAGATTATAATTTGTACACTTAAACTGCTACAAATGTCATCTACATTTCCACATGGAGGTAGTAGGTACTTTAGCAATTACGAGTGTTTTGTATTGTTATACGTAAACTTGTATTCAGGTGTGTGAGGTGTAATTATGGCTTATGGTCATGTGTATGCAGGGCCACTTTCAGTTGCCAAACTTTGCAGTGTGCGGGTTTCTTTTTTCTAATTTTATTCAACTGTTACCATGCACCCGCAAAAAAGTTAGCTCAGATGGGCGAGTGCCTTTTGAATTTTAAAACTTTGCATATGTAACGGATGTGAAATGGCTAGCTAGTTAGCGGGTACGCGCTACTAGCGTTTCAATCAGTTACGTCACTTGCTCTGAAACCTATTAGTAGTGTTGCCCCTTGCTCTGCAAGGGCCGCGGCTTTTGTGGAGCGATGGGTAACGACGCTTCGTGGGTGTCAGTTGTTGATGTGTGCAGAGGGTCCCTGGTTCGCGCCCGAGGTCGGGGCGAGGGGACGGTTTAAAGTTATACTGTTACACATATAGAAATAGAGCCGACATGATTCCTTGTCAGAGCGGCATGTTTGTTTTACATTACGTATTTATATCTGAACGTTCCAAAACTAACTTGTGACCTACTGAACGTGCCCCTAGTATGAGAGGTAGTTGTGTCATGGTGACGGGCCTATGCCCATATATGGAGTTCCTGCTGCAAAGGCTGAGATGACACAGACAGCCCAATTCTGATACGTTTTCCACTAACTGGTATTTTGACCAATCCGATCAGCTCTGAAAAAGATCTGATGTGATTGGTCAAAAGACCAGTTAGTGGAAAAAATAGCCAAATATTAATATCAAATCAAATACAACATGTGTAGGTAGACCTTACAGTGAAATGCTTACTTATGAGCCCCTAATCAACAATGCAGTAAAAATAAATAAGTACGAATAAGAATAAAAAATAAAATGAACAAGTAATTAAAGAGCAGTAGTAAAATAACAATAGCGAGAATATATACAGGGGGGTACCGGTACAGAGTCAATGTGCGGGGGCACCAGTTAATTGAGGTAATATATACACATGTGGGTAGAGTTAAAGTGACTATGCATAGATGATAACAGAGAGTAGCTGCTGTGTAAAAGAGGGGGAAGGTGGGGGCAATGCAAATAGTCTGGGTAGCCATTTAATTAGGTTCAGGAGTCTTATGGCTTGGGGGTAGAATCTGTTTAGAAGCCTCTTGGACCTAGACTTTGCGCTCCGGTATAGCTTGCTGTGCGGTAGCAGAGAGAACAGTCTATGACTAGGGTGGCTGGAGTCTTTGACAATTTTTAGGGCCTTCCTCTGACACCACCTGGTATAGAGGTCCTGGATGGCAGGGAGCTCGGCCCCAGTGATGTACTGGGCCGTTCGCACTACTTTCTGTAGTGCCTTGCGGTCGGAGGCCGAGCAGTTGCCATACCAGGCAGTGATGCAACCAGTCAGGATGCTCTCGATGGCACAGCTGTAGAACCTTTTGAGGATCTGAGGACCCATGCCAAATCTTTTCAGTCTCTTGAGGGTGAATAGGTTTTGTCGTGCCCTCTTCACGACTGTCTTGGTGTGCTTGGACCATGATAGTTTGTTGGTGATGTGGACACCAAGGAACTTGAAACTCTCAATCTGCTCCACTGCAGCCCCGTCGATGAGAATGGGGCGTGCTCGGTCCTCTTTTTCCTGTAGTCCACAATCATCTCCTTTGTCTTGATCACGTTGAGGGAGAGGTTGTTGTCCTGGCACCACACGGCCAGGTCTCTGACCTCTCTATAGGCTGTCTCGTCGTTGTTGGTGATCAGGCCTACCACTGTTGTGTCATCGGGAAACTTAATGGTGTTGGAGTCGTGCCTGCCCGTGCAGTCATGATTGAACAGGGAGTACAGGAGTGGACTGAGCACACACCCCCGAGGGGCCCCTGTGCTGAGGATCAGCGTGGCAGATGTGTTGTTACCTACCCTTACCACTTGGGGGCAGCCCGTCAGGAAGTCCAGGATCCAGTTGCAGTGGGAGGTGTTTAGTCCCAGGGTCCTTAGCTTATTGATGAGCTTTGAGGGCACTATGGTGTTGAACACTGAGCTGTAGTCAATGAATAGCATTCTCACATAGGTGTTCCTTTTGTTCAGGTGGGAAAGGGCAGTGTGGAGTGCAATAGAGATTGCATCATCAGGTGGGAAAGGGCAGTGTGGAGTGCAATAGAGATTGCATCATCTGTGGATCTGTTGGGGCGGTATGCACATTAGAGTGGGTCTAGGGTTTCTGGGATAATGGTGTTAATGTGAGCAATGACCAGCCTTTCAAAGCACTTCATGGCTACAGACGTGAGTGCTACGGGTCGGTAGTCATTTAGGCAGGTTACCTTCGTGTTCTTGGGCACAGGCACTATGGTGGTCTGCTTAAACCATGTTGGTATTACAGACTCGGACAGGGAGAGGTTGAAAATGTCAGTGAAGACACTTGTGTTGTGCACATGGCCAGTCCGTGGTGAGTAATTGCAGTCCTGATGTCCAGAAGTTATTTTCAGTCATAAGAGACGGTAGCGGCAACATTATGTACACAATAAGTAAAAAAATAAGTTACAAAAAACGTAAATAAACGAACAAAAAAACACAATCGGTTGGGGACATGTAAAATTTCTATGCCTTATTATTAAAATGCCTGCCAAACGGCCACATTCCCCATTGACTGTGGATTGAAAGTGTCTGATTGCTTGGGAATGTCCTCCCAAGCCCACTTTATCATGTTTGATTGAGATGTCTAGAAAATATTGTTTTTGTAGGCTCTGATGATATCTGATTGGATTTTTGTTATTTTGTTTGTGGGTCATTACCAGTATGTCACCCCTGGGCCCAGTTTTTAAAAAATCTATATGGATTTCATAGAAATATAATGAACAGAACGGGAGTCCCTATCCAAGTCAATGATTAGTCCGTTCTATTCATTATATTTCTATGCATTTCAACCTATAGAATAGATAACATTTGAAAAACTGGGTTCTGTTGATTCAGAACTGTAATTGTTAGTGAAAACAGATTTGATATAATACACAACCAACTCTTACAGTGCAACTGCAAAGGTATTCAAGTCTGCAAGTTTTTATTTTTATCATATGACCAGGTAAGCTTTCTGAAGGTTAGAAAATGCCCCCACCACTTTGTGTATATTGTTTCATTTGCATCAGTCACTTCAATGAGACCATTTGCAAGATTGACACACAGCAAAGAACGTCAGGAATAACAAACATTCTGTAGCAGAGTAGCAATGCATCTCATACCTTTACCTTTCTGGGTGTTCAATACAATCACCAGCATTACTTTAGCATCGTGAAGAATTGTATTTATTTTATCCACAGAAGATATCACCTTTCTTCTAGGAAACTGGTCCTGAGGTCCATAGTGTCAGGTCTGGATGAGACACTACCCCCCAGCTGGAGGACTCAGTCCCAACTTGAAGCTCGTCTGCATGTGATGTAGTGGTAAAACAAATAGATGGGTAAACTCTGATCGCCGGACGTGGTGAAAAAAGTAATACGTTCAATAAATGTTTCCTCAAAGGTGGGTAAACTGTCAAAAGACCACTTCCGCTGTAGTAAACAACTTGGAAGAACCCTGTGAAACCTGTATGTCTGCATTTACACAGGCAGACAAATTAATATTTTTTTCACTAATGAGTCTTTTGACCAATCAGATCAGCTCTGAAAAGGATTGGTGATTGGTCAAAAGACCAATTAGTGGGAAAAATATCAGAATTGGGCTGCCTGTGTCTACACAGCCTATGTGAACTGTGCTGATTGAATCATGTTTCTGGATGTCTGTTTCAGCTCATGTTTTACCCACTGCAAAGTGAGAACATGTTACTGATAGAAGCAAAGGAAGATATAGGTAACTTCCTAAAACCAACATAGTGTCTTAATAGGGCTTTGGGGTTGCTAGCACAGCTTCAATGCCCCATGGCATAGATTCTACAAGTGTCTGGAATTCTATTGGAAGAATGTGACACCATTCTTGCTCAAGAAATTCCACAATTTGGGTTTTTGTTGACGGTGGTGGAAACGCCTGTCTCAGTGTTCAATTGGGTTGAGATCTGGTGAGACACCCTTTAAACCCCCTATGCTTCTTTGAGACCCGTTTCAAAGTCACAGATCTCTTCTAGCCATTGTAGCCAAAATAATGAGCAACTGGGTATTTTTATACATGACCCTAAGCATGATGGGATGTGAATTGCTTAAATTAACTCAGGAACCACACCTGTGTGGAAGCAACAGCTTTCAATATACTTTGTATCCCTCATTTAACTCAAGTGTTTCCTGTATGTTGGCAGTTACCCATCATTCTGAGCTTTGGCTTGTTTGATTGCACGAGGCCCAGTCGGGGGCCCTCTGGTCCACCCAGGACATCTTGGGCAGTCCTGTCCCAGTTCTGAACAGTCACCTGTACGATAACCCTGTAAGCCAGTGCCAGATGGGAGTACACCAGCATGTAATGATTATGAAAATGCTTGACTCAATCATTCATATACTTTAATGTTTTGGAATGGCACAACGTTTACACAAAGGCTAAACGGTTGGCATTTTTAGATGGATATGTTTATTGATATATTAATGCATAACTCAATTACAGATGAGTAGATTCTGCCGATTATACTGCATTCAACAGAACACTAAATCACTATGGAAATAAATCCAGGTGCTGAACATTTAAACAGTTTCACCAAAACTCCATATAACATTACGTAAACAAACAGATGGAACAGTGTGATTTTTAAAAAGGGCAAGTTAACTATTTAACAACTTATTGTTAGATCGTTCATCACCTTGAAAGTAGTCTATGGGCCAGGAAAACCTGTAATCTATGGTTCAGTCTTCTTTAAGCAGCCACTACAAACTTAAGCTAATTTTAAACACCTCTAACTATAAATCAAAGGGAGTGATAGGGTCAATTATGTAATTGTTCTAAATGTAATAGCCAAATCAACTGAAATAAATCCAATATTTGGTTTTACATTAGCAAAAGGTAATTTAGCAATTTAAAAAACGTTTTGTTTTTTTCATTTCATGGATGCCCCATATCACTTCCATTGATTATCAGCTAGTGAAGGCTCACGTTAGCTTGTTAGTTTGTAGTGTCTGTTGTAGTGTCTGAAGCGCAGATTAGTGTCTCCTGGCCCATAGACTACTTAAAGGATGAGGAATCGTCAAGCTGTAAATTACTGAACTTACCCTTCAACTGGGAAACAAGGCTTTAAAGTGTTGAGGATATGATAAATTAGTTTGGTACTGGGTGTACTTCCTGCATCTCCACTAATGCCACTATTACAAAAGCTCTACCAAAAAAAGCATATTGTAAATACACTACAACATTCAATGATTTTTCTTCATGTGATAGTTCAGGTGTGAACTGCGTTTGTAAGTATTCGGGCAACGAAGACATGAATATGGCCTCTCCCCTGAATGAACTAGCAAATGTTTTTTTAAGCAAGTTCTCCGGATAAAACCCCTTCCACATTCATTACAAGTGTAGGGACGCTCTCCCCTATGCCCACGCATGTGGACGACTAAATGGCTCGACTTAAAAAAACGTTTGTCACACTCTTTGCATTGGTAAGGTCTCTCCCCAGTGTGAAAGCGCTGGTGTACCTGCAGATCCCCTCCTGATGGAAACGCCTTCCCACACACAGAGCACATGTACGGTCTCTCCCCTGTGTGGAGCCTTATGTGCACAGTGAGATTACCTTTCTGAGTGAAACATTTTCCACAGTAGGAGCAGGAAAAGGGACGATAATTCATATGAGTGCGCATGTGATCCTTGAGGCGACGGTTTGTTACGAAGGACTTTCCACATTGGTGACAATGGTGTGTTCTCGGAAGTTGCAATCCTTTCTTCTTTGGAAGGTGCGACGATGGCCTCAGATCCGACCTCTTATGGGCTTCCACGTGGTGCACTAGACTGGGCAAGTTGCTGAAGGTAATTCCACATTTGTGACAGTCAAGCGTTTGGACGACACTGTGACTTTTTTCGTGGGTGTCCAGTTGATTCGATTCGGGAAAGCTCCTTGCACAGTGACGGCACTGGAATGGATATTGCGGTGATGTCTTAAAACTCTTCCCGCTCTGTGGACAGATGTACATGGCTTCGTTGTGTGGACACTGGTGTCTCAATTTCTCCCGCAGAGAACCAAACTCTCTCCAGCACTTGGGACAGCTGAAGGCAGTGCCCACACATTGCATCCTCTTATGATTTGACAGACTTGTAAAGAATTTGAATCTATTCCCGCAGTTGGAGCACTTGTATGGATTGTCCCCACAGTGAATTTGCTGGTGTTGGACAAGTTGAGACTGATAATTAAAGCATTTCCCACACTGGGGACACTGGTGGAAAATGTTCATGTGTGATGAACTGGAAGTAGATGGGGCACACTCATTTGAAGCTGAAGAAAGAGGAGTCAACACCTGAAACGATACCCCTGCAACAGTGTCTGTGGAAAAATGAATACAAATATTGAACTCATGAGGAAGTTTCCCCTACCATTGCCCCACAATGGTCAACTGAGGCTTTCCAAAGGGTAAATGTACTCAACTAAAAGTTAGTGAGGTCTCACCTGTATCACCACCTTGCATGACACTGGTAGGAGAAAGACCAGAACCAGCCCTGTGAACAGCACAAAACAGAAATGCAAATTGATGACCATTACTAAGTCAAGTGGTAAAGTTGTTTGATGCACTGTTTCAAACAACAAAATTGTATAAATTAATTATCACATACAGTGTCTCAAAGTATTCACACCACTTGACTTATTCCACATTTTGTTGTTACAGCCTGAATTCAAAATGGATTAAATAAAAAATATTCTCACCCATCTACACACAATACCCCATAATGACAAAGTGAAAACATGTTTTTAGAAATGTTTGCAAATGTATTAAATTATATACAGAAATAATTAATTTACATACGTATTCACACCCCTGAGTCAAGACCTGGTAGAAGCACCTTTAGCAGCGATTACAGCTGTAAGTCAAAACTGTAACTCTGCCACTCCGGAACATTCACGGTCTTCTTGGTAAGCAACTTCAGTGTGGATTTCGTCTTGTGTTTTAGGTTATTGTCCTGCATCTCCAAGTGTCTGGTGGAAAGCAGACTGAACCTGGTTTTCCTCTAGAATGTTGCCTGTGCTTAGCTCCATTCCGTTTACTTTTTATCCTGAAAAACTCCCCAGTCCCCAATGATTACAAGCATACCTATAACATGATTCAGCTACCAGTATGCTTGAAAATATGGAGAGTGGTACTGAGTATTATTTTAGTGCCTTGTATTTTAATGTTTTATTTAACCTTTATTCAACTAGGCAAGTCAGTAAAGAACAAATTCTCATTTACAATGACGGCCTACTTGTAAAGCACCCCTGGCCAAACCCTTCCCTAACCCGGATGACGCTGGGCCAATTGTGCGCCGTCCTATGGGATTCCCCCGATCACGGCCGATTGTGATACAGGCCGGGATCGAACCCGGGTCTCTAGTGACGCCTCTATCACTGCGATGCATTGCCTTAGACTGCTGCGCCATTCGGTAGGCCAAGCATAATGCATGTTTTGGAATATTTGTTATTCTGTACAGGCTTCCTTCTTTTCACTCTGTCAATTAGGTTAGTATTGTAGAGTAACTACACTGCTCAAAAAAATAAAGGGAACACTAAAATAACACATCCTAGATCTGAATGAATGAAATATTCTTATTAAATACTTTTTTCTTTACATAGTTGAATGTGCTGACAACAAAATCACACAAAAATGATCAATGGAAATCAAATTTATCAACCCATGGAGGTCTGGATTTGGAGTCACACTCAAAATTAAAGTGGAAAACCACACTACAGGCTGATCCAACTTTGATGTAATGTCCTTAAAACAAGTCAAATTGAGGCTCAGTAGTGTGTGTGGCCTCCACGTGCCTGTATGACCTCCCTACAATGCCTGGGCATGCTCCTGATGAGGTGGCGGATGGTCTCCTGAGGGATCTCCTCCCAGACCTGGACTAAAGCATCCGCCAACTCCTGGACAGTCTGTGGTGCAACGTGGCGTTGGTGGATGGAGCAAGACATGATGTCCCAGATGTGCTCAATTGGATTCAGGTCTGGGGAACGGGCGGGCCAGTCCATAGCATCAATGCCTTCCTCTTGCAGGAACTGCTGACACACTCCAGCCACATGAGGTCTAGCATTGTCTTGCATTAGGAGGAACCCAGGGCCAACCGCACCAGCATATGGTCTCACAAGGGGTCTGAGGATCTCATCTCGGTACCTAATGGCAGTCAGGCTACCTCTGGCGAGCACATGGAGGGCTGTGCGGCCCCCCAAAGAAATGCCACCCCACACCATGACTGACCCACCGCCAAACCGGTCATGCTGGAGGATGTTGCAGGCAGCAGAACGTTCTCCACGGCGTCTCCAGACTCTGTCACGTCTGTCACATGTGCTCAGTGTGAACCTGCTTTCATCTGTGAAGAGCACAGGGCGCCAGTGGCGAATTTGCCAATCTTGGTGTTCTCTGGCAAATGCCAAACGTCCTGCACGGTGTTGGGCTGTAAGCACAACCCCCACCTGTGGACGTCGGGCCCTCATACCACCCTCATGGAGTCTGTTTCTGACCGTTTGAGCAGACACATGCACATTTGTGGCCTGCTAGAGGTCATTTTGCAGGGCTCTGGCAGTGCTCCACCTGCTCCTACTTGCACAAAGGCGGACGTAGCGGTCTTGCTGCTGGGTTGTTGCCCTCCTAAGGCGTCCTCCACGTCTCCTGATGTACTGGCCTGTCTCCTGGTAGCGCCTCCATGCTCTGGACACTACGCTGACAGACACAGCAAACCTTCTTGCCACAGCTCGCATTGATGTGCCATCCTGGATGAGCTGCACTACCTGAGCCACTTGTGTGGGTTGTAGACTCCGTCTCATGCTACTACTAGAGTGAAAGCACCGCCAGCATTCAAAAGTGACCAAAACATCAGCCAGGAAGCATAGGAACTGAGAAGTGGTCTGTGGTCACCACCTGCAGAACCACTCCTTTATTGGGGGTGTCTTGCTAATTGCCTATAATTTCCACCTTTTGTCTATTCCATTTGCACAACAGCATGTGAAATTTATTGTCAATCAGTGTTGCTTCCTAAGTGGACAGTTTGATTTCACAGAAGTGTGATTGACTTGGAGTTACATTGTGTTGTTTAAGTGTTCCCTTTATTTTTTTGAGCAGTGTACAATGTTGTTGTCCATCCCCAGTTTTCTCCTATCACAGCCATTAAACTCTGCAACTGTTTTATATTCACCATTGGCGGTTTTCTTCCTCTCCAGCAACTGAGTGGACGCTAGTATCTTTGTACTGACTGGGTGTATTGATACACGATCCAAAGTATAATTAGTAACTTCACCATGCTCAAAGTGCTATTCAAAGTCTGCTTTTTTAATTTTATTTAGACCCATCTACCAATAGTTGCCTTTCTTTGCGAAGCATTAGAAAACCTCCCTGGTCTTAGTGGTTGAATCTGTGTTTGAAATTAACTGAGGGACCTAATAAATAATTGTATGTGTGGGGTACAGAGATGAGGTAGTCATTGAAAAATAATGTTCAACACTTATTGCACACAGAGTGAGTCCATGCAACTTCTTATGTGACTTGTTAAGCAAATATTTACTCCTGAACTTATTTAGGCTTGCCATAAAAAAGGAGTTGAATACTTATTGATTCAAGACATTTCAGCTTTTCATTTGTAAAAATGTCTAAAAACATAATTTAACATTGACATTGTGGGGTATTGTCTGTAGAACAGTGACAAAACATCTTAATTTAATCTTAATTTTAAATTCAGGCTGTAACACAACAACATTTGGAAAAAGTCAAGGGGTGTGAATACTTTCTGAAGGCACTGTACCTTTTCTGTGCTGACTCGTCCTCTACATCTATGTCATCTTCATTCGCTTCATCACAGGTTTCATCGCAGCCTATAATATCTCTTGTGCTCCCCATTGCCACTAAATGTGCTGTCCTCATAGCCACACCAGAGTCCAGATTGGTACGGTTTAACTGGTCAGGGAAGGCATCGGATTCAATATCTGATTCCTGAGGAATGTCAGAGGAGGAAACTGCACAGACAAAAACAAATACGTTAAATAAATTGAATATCTGCCAGGCTGTTCTGAATACTTCTCATATCCCTAATTTACATTTTAATCTGTCAAATTGTTTATTATTTGGCTAATCCATCCAAGTTTAAATCCCTTTAAAATGAACAAGAAAGGTAAGGAACATGGTGAGAGGAAGTTCCTGCACATAAATCAGATCATTTTTTATGGAATGGTCTGCCTATCCATGTGAGAGATGCAGACTCGGTCTCAACCTTTAAGTCTTTATTGAAGACTCATCTCATCAGTAGGTCCTATGATTGAGTGTAGTCTGGCCCAGGAGTGTGAAGGTGAACGGAAAGGCACTGGAGCAACGAACCGCCCTTGCTGTCTCTGCCTGGCCGGTTCCCCTCTCTCCACTGCGATTCTCTGCCTCTAACCCTATTACAGGGGCTGTGTCACTGGCTTACTGGTGCTCTTCCATGCCGTCCCTAGGAGGGGTGCGTCACTTGAGTGGGTTGAGTCACTGACATGATCTTCCTGTCCGGGTTGGCGCCCCCCTTGGGTTTGTGCTGTGGGGGAGATCTTTGTGGGCTATACTCGGCCTTGTCTCAGGGTGGTAAGTTGGTGGTTGAAGATATCCCTCTAATGGTGTGGGGGCTGTGCTTTGGCAAAGTGGGTGGGGTTATATCCTGCCTGTTTGGCCCTGTCCGGGGGTATCGTCAGTGTCTCCCAACCCCTCCTGTCTCAACCTCCAGTATTTATGCTGCAATAGTTTGTGTCGGGGGGCTAGGGTCAGTCTGTTATATCTGGAGAATTTCTCCAGTCTTATCCGGTGTCCTGTGTGAATTTAAGTATGCTCTCTCTAATTCTCTCTCACTTTTTCTTTCTCTCTTTCTTTCTTTCTTTCTTTCTTTCTCTTTCTCTCTCTCGGAGGACCTGAGTCCTAGGACCATGCCTCAGGACTACCTGGCCTGATTACTCCTTGCTGTCCCCAGTCCACCTGGTCATGCTGCTGCTTCAGTTTCAACTGTTCTGCCTGCGGCTATGGAACCCTGACCTGTTCACCGGACGTGCTACCTGTCCCAGACCTGCTGTTTTCAACTCTCTAGACACAGCAGGAGCGGCAGAGATACTCTGAATGATCGGCTATGAAAAGCCAACTGACATTTACTCCTGAGGTGCTGACCTGTTGCACCCTCTACAACCACTGTGATTATTATTATTTGACCCTGCTGGTCATCTATGAACATTTGAACAACTTGGCCATGTTCTGCTATAATCTCCAACCGGCACAGCCAGAAGAGGACTGGCCACCCCTCATAGCCTGGTTCCTCTCTAGGTTTCTTCCTAGGTTCCGGCCTTTCTAGGCAGTTTTTTGTAGTCACTGTGCTTCTACACCTGCATTGCTTGCTGTTTGGGGTTTTAGGCTGGGTTTCTGTACAGCACTTTGTGACATCAGCTGATGTAAGAAGGGCTTTATAAATACATTTGATTGATTGATCCTCAGATGCAGTTGTTACATCAATAAACCTTATCTGACCATGTGGCGCTAAAATGATTGGTATAAAAAATGAGTAATTTTCTATGAACTTACTGTTTGTGTACAATGTTCTGCATTGTTTGTAATTCTGGAGCAGAAACTGGAGATCTTCTGAGTGAGAGAAAGATTGCAGGCATTCATCCAGGCCAGAGGAGCCAGCACTCAGCAACAATGCAGTCTAGGGAAAAGAGGGACACAAAATGCCAAAATAGATTCCAGGCCAACTACAGTTATTAATTTGAATGCTGTTGTCTCAAGACTGTCTTACAAAGGTGATTTCTGCACCTGCTTAAAGTCTGGTAGTGTAAGCAGCTCTTCCAACCTAGTGAGGAAGTCACAGACCAGTTCCTGAAGCGCTTTGTCAAAATCAGGTCTGAATTCCTCAAGGAACACCACCTAAAAAGATGGAGTCAGTGAGATAATGCAAAAGGAAACCGGTTAGCCTACTTAATGATTGGTTGGAAGACCCTGCATGATCCTACTTTGGGTGCCAAGTCTTTTTCTTCTCTCTTGCCAGGGTCTACTAGTTATGACTTATCATACAACAAAATGCAATTTTTAAAGGACATTATTACTAGGTTCTCCCTGGCTGTACCATCGATCCAGTCAAGCCATATGGCAGAGACTGCCTTTCCAAACTGCCTCAACTATCTGAAGCTGACTAGACACCATTCACTTTCCATTTTGATTATTTGCTGTGCCGGTTTGTTTTGCTTTTGAAGTGTTTTGAGATTATATTTTGTAATGAGAAGCGCTATATAAGCAAAATAAATTATTATTAGGTTGAGTCAGGCTAAAGAAAATGTTAAACTAAAACAGGTTCAAGACAAGCTTGACATGAACAGCTACTTACTTGAACGAAGTGTTCACGCTCAACTGGGTCTGTAATCAAGCTTTGGGTGAGCTTGGCGAAGTTAGCTTCAGGTGATTCCATGCCTGCATCATAGGACTGTAAAACAATGTGGAAAACACACTGAAACCGGACGGTCATTTTTACACTTTGTGTTAAAGGGGGTGACAAATGGCACACAACTGTCCATACCAACAAACTTAAGCTCTTGATTTTAATGTGGCTGAATTATCAGGGTGTTAATTCTCATTTAAGTGTCCAGCAGGGGGAAAAAAAGTTCAAATATTGGCATTGTACTATGACATTTGATTTACCAACCTGAACCTGTGCAAGTTGAGAAGACTTTATAGAATAAAGGAGGGTTTGGAGGCTAACAGGGTGTTCAGCAGAAAATCGCCCCAAAGTTACCTGCAAGAAAAGTGGTGATGGAGTCTGATACTTTGCATAAAACTATTCTCTGCACTTCACCAATTGAAGTGATCCTGTATGAAAGATTAGACAGAATTTCTTACCCTTGCTCTCAGCCCCAAAATAAGAAGGGTCCTCTGTCTGTCAGTCATAAGTTCTGGGACAGTTTGTGTTACCACGGTCACAAACTCCTCTAATTTTCCATAGTGCTTAATGGCCCTCTGTTGTGATACCTGCCACATAAATGCAGACATCAGTCGTAGAGGTGGGACCAAAAGGCGCAGGGAGGAGAGAGGGATGGGGGAATCTATAATGTGAAAAGCACAGTGTGTTACTGTTAGATGGCTAGTTAAATCAATTACGTTTAGCTATGCATATCTTAGCTACCATTATGTCATAATAACATTGTCATAACAAATTTCATAACAATCCCAGCAGACATGTGCATGTGGACGTGGAATGTGCATGTGGACACTCAATAACATAATAATAGCGAGCTAGCTAGTCAATAACATATTATAAACTTGGTGGATGGAACCCTGTAATGCTGATTGGCTGACAGCCGTGGTATATCAGACCGTATACCACAGGTATGACAAAATATGTATTTTTACTGCTCTAATTACCTTGGAAACCAGTTTATAATAGCAATAAGGCACCTCAGGGGTTTGTGGTATATTGCCAATATACAACGGCTAAGGGCTGTATCCAGGCACTCCGCGTTGCGTCGTGATGAAAAACAGCCCTTAGCCGTGGTATATTGGCCATATACCACAACCCCTCGGTCTTATTGCTTTAAAATAACGAAAGGCACAGCTAGCTAACGTTAGATATACAAGAGGTTTTGCTAGAAACCGCACAATAGCTAGCTAGATATCCAGCTACTACCTTGACGTCAGGGTCGTTTTCACTAGACACCAAGTGCTAGAAAACTGACCGAAACGTGGAGCGACGACCCGAATTTGTCCAATTAGAAACGCTCGTTTACATGTTCCGTTGCAAAACGTTTAGCTACGGGTTGTTCTTATACGACGCTGGTCATAGCTAGCTAGCGAACTGGTTATTACGCCCACCTAGGTTAGAAAGCTAGCTAGCAAACACACAATATTGTTTTCTATCTTGCAAGTTACCACCAATACCGTATACATACCCATTATGGCCCATGTGCCAATCAATATCTTAGCTACCTTAGCTAGTGAGCGCCGCATGAGACGGTAGAAAGTAAATCTAGCTAGCTAATGTTACCACCATAAAAGAGGATGTGAAACCTTTGCCACCAAGTACAATTTTAACGTCAGTGTCCAAAAAGTCTTCAAAATAAAAGTCATCAATTATGCTAAATGTGTAATATTTAACTATCAAGCTATTCAATATATGTATTTATGAACTTGATTATTGCCAATACAATCTGCATTTTAGTTATTACTAACTGTATTTCCATGTAACCATTAACTTCATCATTAGTATAATAAGAAGTCTAAGACATCTGTAAGAAGGGCATTGTAGACTAACATAAGACATCTACATCATCATACCATTATAGACCATATCTGTCTAAAATAGTATGCCTACTAATCACTTCCTCGTGCTGTGATTGTGAATTGAATAGTCATAATCAATGGCAGCCTAAGATGTGTCCCTATCAAAGAAAACTATGTAAGGGTAGGGCTTACATCCGTCATATACTTATATGCTTTATTATGCGAGCCACTTGACGTACTGAAGCTTCATGGGAGTGGAGTCATAATTCTCTGTGACATGTCAGACCAAGGGACCATAGGGAATTTGGTAATTTCTGATAGTTGAAAAGGTATCCACAAATGTGTTTACCTGTGTTGTTCATGATGCCTCTCCATTGATAATCACTTTGTGCCAAAATAGAGCACGGCAGTCACACACACTAAACCCTGTTCATATAATTCACTGTACAATATTCAGGAAGTAAATGCTGATTGTACCCACAATTCTATGAAACTGTATGGAAGAGGGTGAATGTTTTCAGAAACCGTGTGTTGTGAGTAGGGTTGCACATTTTGGGGAATATTCAGAGGTGGAAACTTTCCGTGGGAATTAACGGAATATATGCAAAGTAATATTAATACCACTTAATTGTAGATGTTTTTTGCATTGGATATATTTACCATATATGGAGACAGAAACATAAACCTTTTACCTTATCATTGTAACGGCTGTCAATGTCGTTCTCCTCCTCAGACGAGGAGGAGCATGGATCGGACCAAGATGCGGATTGGTAAGTGTTCATTATTTAATGGCAAACCAACAAACACTACAAATTAACAAAACAACAAACGTGACTAACCTGCAACAGTCCTGTGTGGCCCAAACGCTGACACAGGAACAAACACCCACAAACCACCAGTGAAACCCTGGCTGCCTTAGTATGACTCTCAATCAGAGACAAACGATACACACCTGTCTCTGATTGAGAATCATACCAGGCCGAACACAAAACCCCACATAGAAATAGAAACCTAGACCAACCCACCCAATTCACGCCCTGACCAACTAAAACAAATACATAACAAAGGAAAACAGGTCAGGAACGTGACAGAACCCCCCCCCTTAAGGTGCGAACTCCGGGCGCACCAGCACAAAGTCTAGGGGAGGGTCTGGGTGGGCGTCTGTCCACGGTGGCGGCTCTGGCGCTGGTCGTGGTCCCCACCCCACCATAGTCAACCCCCGCTTCCGTGGCCTCCTCCCAATATTCACCCTCCATGTCAATCCCGCTATTCCAAAAGGCAGTAACAGACTGAGGGGTAGCAGTTGACTGAGGGGCAGCACCAGGATAAGGGGCAGCACCAGGATAAGGGGCAGCACCAGGATAAGGGGCAGCACCAGGATAAGGGGCAGCACCAGGATAAGGGGCAGCTCCGGACTGAGTGGCAGCTCCGGACTGAGTGGCAGCTCATGACTGGAGGGCAGCTCATGACTGGAGGGCAGCTCATGACTGGAGGGCAGCTCATGACTGGAGGGCAGCTCATGACTGGAGGGCAGCTCATGACTGGAGGGCAGCTCCTGACTGGAGGGCAGCTCCTGACTGGCTGGCGTCTCTGGCAGCTCCTGACTGGCTGGCGTCTCTGGCAGCTCCTGACTGGCTGGCGTCTCTGGCAGCTCCTGACTGGCTGGCGTCTCTGGCAGCTCCTGACTGGCTGGCGTCTCTGGCAGCTCCTGACTGGCTGGCGTCTCTGGCAGCTCCTGACTGGCTGGCGTCTCTGGCAGCTCCTGACTGGCTGGCGTCTCTGGCAGCTCCTGACTGGCTGGCGTCTCTGGCAGCTCCTGACTGGCTGGCGTCTCTGGCAGCTCCTGACTGGCTGGCGTCTCTGGCAGCTCCTGACTGGCTGGCGTCTCTGGCAGCTCCTGACTGGCTGGCGTCTCTGGCAGCTCCTGACTGGCTGGCGTCTCTGGCAGCTCCTGACTGGCTGGCGTCTCTGGCAGCTCCTGACTGGCTGGCGTCTCTGGCAGCTCCTGACTGGCTGGCGTCTCTGGCAGCTCCTGACTGGCTGGCGTCTCTGGCAGCTCCTGACTGGCTGGCGTCTCTGGCAGCTCCTGACTGGCTGGCGTCTCTGGCAGCTCCTGACTGGCTGGCGTCTCTGGCAGCTCCTGACTGGCTGGCGTCTCTGGCAGCTCCTGACTGGCTGGCGTCTCTGGCAGCTCCTGACTGGCTGGCGTCTCTGGCAGCTCCTGACTGGCTGGCGTCTCTGGCAGCTCCTGACTGGCTGGCGTCTCTGGCAGCTCCTGACTGGCTGGCGTCTCTGGCAGCTCCTGACTGGCTGGCGTCTCTGGCAGCTCCTGACTGGCTGGCGTCTCTGGCAGCTCCTGACTGGCTGGCGTCTCTGGCAGCTCCTGACTGGCTGGCGTCTCTGGCAGCTCCTGACTGGCTGGCGTCTCTGGCAGCTCCTGACTGGCTGGCGTCTCTGGCAGCTCCTGACTGGCTGGCGTCTCTGGCAGCTCCTGACTGGCTGGCGTCTCTGGCAGCTCCTGACTGGCTGGCGTCTCTGGCAGCTCCTGACTGGCTGGCGTCTCTGGCAGCTCCTGACTGGCTGGCGTCTCTGGCGGCTCCTGACTGGCTGGCGTCTCTGGCGGCTCCTGACTGGCTGGCGTCTCTGGCGGCTCCTGACTGGCTGGCGTCTCTGGCGGCTCCTGACTGGCTGGCGTCTCTGGCGGCTCCTGACTGGCTGGCGTCTCTGGCGGCTCCTGACTGGCTGGCGTCTCTGGCGGCTCCTGACTGGCTGGCGTCTCTGGCGGCTCCTGACTGGCTGGCGTCTCTGGCGGCTCCTGACTGGCTGGCGTCTCTGGCGGCTCCTGACTGGCTGGCGTCTCTGGCGGCTCCTGACTGGCTGGCGTCTCTGGCGGCTCCTGACTGGCTGGCGTCTCTGGCGGCTCCTGACTGGCTGGCGTCTCTGGCGGCTCCTGACTGGCTGGCGTCTCTGGCGGCTCCTGACTGGCTGGCGTCTCTGGCGGCTCCTGACTGGCTGGCGTCTCTGGCGGCTCCTGACTGGCTGGCGTCTCTGGCGGCTCCTGACTGGCTGGCGTCTCTGGCGGCTCCTGACTGGCTGGCGTCTCTGGCGGCTCCTGACTGACGGACGGCTCTAGCGGCTCCTGACTGACGGGCGGCTCAGACGGCGCTGGGCAGACGGGCGGCTCAGACGGCGCTGGGCAGACGGATGGCTCAGACGGCGCTGGGCAGACGGATGGCTCAGACGGCGCTGGGCAGACGGCTGGCTCAGACGGCGCTGGGCAGACGGATGGCTCAGACGGCGCTGGGCAGACGGATGGCTCAGACGGCGCTGGGCAGACGGATGGCTCAGACGGCGCTGGGCAGACGGACGGCTCAGACGGCGCTGGGCAGACGGACAGTTCAGACGGCGTTGGGCAGACGGGCAGTTCAGGCGCCGCTGGGCAGACGGGCAGTTCAGGCGCCGCTGGGCAGACGGGCAGTTCAGGCACCGCTGGGCAGACGGGCAGTTCAGGCACCGCTGGGCAGACGGCAGACTCTGGCCGGCTGAGACGCACTATAGGCCTGATGCGTGGTGCCGGAACTGGAGGTACCGGGCTGAGGGCACGCACCTCAGGGCGAGTGCGGGGAGGAGGAACAGGGCTCTGGAGATGCACTGGAAGCCTGGTGCGTGGTGTAGGCACTGGTGGTACTGAGCTGGGGTGGGAAGGTGGCGCCGGATATGCCGGACCGTGAAGGAGGACACGCGCTCTTGAGCACCAAGCCTCCCCAACCTTACCAGGTTGAGTGGTCCCCGTAGCCCTGCCAGTGCGGCGAGGTGGAATAACCCGCACTGAGCTATGCAGGCGAACCGGGGACACCACCTGTAAGGCTGGTGCCATGTACGCCGGCCCGAGGAGACGTACTGGAGGCCAGATACGTTGGGCCGGCTTCATGGCATCCGGCTCGATGCCCAACCTAGCCCTACCAGTGCGGCAAGGTGGAATAGCCCGCACTGGGCTAAGCACGCGTACTGGGGACACCGTGCGCTTTACCGCATAACACGGTGTCTGACCAGTACGACGCCCTCTCACTCCACGGTAAGCCCGGGGAGTTGGCTCAGGTAACCAACCCGGCTTCGCCACACTCCCCTTTAGCCCCCCCCCCCCCAAGAAATTTTTGGGTGAGCCTCTCGGGCTTCCAGCCTCTCTTACGTGCTGCCTCCTCATACCAGCGCTCCTGGGCTGTGGCTGCCTCCTTCTCCTCCCGAGAGCGGCAATTCTCTCCCACCTTAGCCCAGGGTCCTTCTCCGTTGAATATTTGCTCCCATGTCCATTCCTCTTCTCTCCATTGCTTTTGTTCTTGCCGTCCTTCTCCAATCCGCTTGGTCCTGGTTTGGTGGGTGTTTCTGTAACGGCTGTCAATGTCGTTCTCCTCCTCAGACGAGGAGGAGCATGGATCGGACCAAGATGCGGATTGGTAAGTGTTCATTATTTAATGGCAAACCAACAAACACTACAAATTAACAAAACAACAAACGTGACTAACCTGCAACAGTCCTGTGTGGCCCAAACGCTGACACAGGAACAAACACCCACAAACCACCAGTGAAACCCTGGCTGCCTTAGTATGACTCTCAATCAGAGACAAACGATACACACCTGTCTCTGATTGAGAATCATACCAGGCCGAACACAAAACCCCACATAGAAATAGAAACCTAGACCAACCCACCCAATTCACGCCCTGACCAACTAAAACAAATACATAACAAAGGAAAACAGGTCAGGAACGTGACAATCATAAGTAGACATAATTGCAAATGATTAAATCCTTCCAATAGAAAAATACAAAAACAATTTAGTTACAACTTGAACTTTAATTAAATTAGTTGACTCTTCACATGGGATGATTTCACTGAACAACAAAAGAAAGGGAATATTGAATGATCCCCAATGATCCATCGCATCTCCCAAAAATGTTTTCAACATACATCTGTAAAATTATAGTCTAGAAACTAAATCTTTGGTTCCTCTCAGATTAAATCTGGTTCCTCTCAGATTAAATCCTCTTCCTCTCAGGCTTCCTCCTCAGACTCTGAGGCCTCATCTTCACTGTCACTTTCCAACCTTGTTGAGGATGGCTCGTTGTCAGGCTCAAAAAGCCTAAAATTTGCAGGATGGCCACCAATTTTTCAACCCTTGTATTGGTCAGTCTGTTGCGTGCTTTGGTGTGTGTGTGTTCCCAAACAAGGACCAGTTGCGCTCTGAGGCGGCTGATGTTGGTGGGATTTGGAGGATGATGGAGGCAACAGGGGAAAGAGCCTCAGAAACACAAAGTCCCTTCCAGTAGGTGGCTGATGAGATATGTTGGCACGACTGCCATATTGCATCTCCATCCCGAAGCCCTTGCTTGGAAGTGTACTTTGCCAGACTGCCAAGAACCTTGCCCTTATCCAGGCCAAGGTGGCGAGACATGGTAGTGATGACACCATAGGCCTTGTTGATCTCTGCACCAGACAGGATGCTCTTGCCAGCATACTTAGGGTCCAACATGTAAGCTGTGGCGTGTATGGGCTTCAGGCAGAAGTCTTCACGCTTTTTGATGTATTTCAGACCTGCCATTTCCTCTGCTTGGATTTACAGTGAAGTGGGCAGGGCAGTACGGACTTCTTCTCTTACATCTGCAAGCAGAGTCTGAACATCAGACAGCATGGTATTGTCTCCCATAATCCGTGCCATGGCTACTGCTATAGTTTTCAGGAGTTTCAGGCTGCTTACCACTCTCTCCCAAAATACATAATCCAGGAGGATCCTGTTGATGGGGCTGTCCATATCGGCAGACTGTGATGACCATTTCTTGGAGACTCCTTCCCCTCCAGGAAGACTGTCAAACATGATGACACCACCCCAACGGGTGTTGCTGGGCAGCTTCAATGTGGTGCTCTTATTCTTCTCACTTTGCTTGGTGAGGTAGATTGCTGTTATAACTTGATGACCCTTCACATACCTAACCAGTTCCTTGGCTCTCGTAGTGTATCCGTTTTCAGTGCCATGATGTCCTCGAGGAGCAGATTCAATGCATGAGCAGCACAGCCAGTGGGTGTGATGCGAGGGTAGGATTCCTCCACTTTAGACCAAACAGCCTTCATGTTCGCAGCATTGTCTGTCACCAGTGCAAATACCTTCTGTGGTCCAAGGTCATTGATGACTGCCTTCAGCTCATCTGCAATGTAGAGTCCGGTGTGTTGTCCCTAGTGTCTGTGCTCTTGTAGAATACTGGTCGAGGGGTGGAGATTATGTAGTTAATTATTACTTGCCCACAAACATTCGATCACCCATCAGAGATGATTGCAATACAGTCTGCTTTCTCTATGATTTGCTTAACCTTTACTTGAACTCTGTTGAACTCTGCATCCAGCAAATGAGTAGATAAAGTATATCTGGTTGGACAGGTGTTTGCTGGGCGAAGAATATTCAGAAATCTCTTCCAATACACATTGCCTGTGAGCATCAGAGGTGAACCAGTTGCATACACAGCTTGAGCAAGACATTCATCAGCCTTTCTTTGACTACGTTCCTCCATTGAGTCAAAAAAACTTCGGATTCCAGGAGGACCATGAGCTGTTGCTATCGATAAGGTGTCTGATTCATCATTTTCACATCAAATAGAAGTAGAGGGACTTTTGTCAGAGGTTGCTTGTTGTGAGTGCTGAGGGAACTTTATGCACTTGGCCAGATTATTCTGCATCTTTGTTGCATTCTTCACATATGATTTGGCACAGTATTTGCAAATGTACACAGCTTTTCCTTCTACATTAGCTGCAGTGAAATGTCTCCACACATTAGACAGTGACATTTTCCTGTAAAGATTAGAAAAAAAGAGTAAAAAAAACAACAAATACAATTCCATGTACAGATATAGTTAAGCAGTTAGATTAAACAACTCCTTTGTAAGATAAATGTTTTAAAATGAAATATGTATGGAAACAGGTGAATTAACACTCCTCAGTTAGCAGGCTCAAATAAGCTAACACCCACATGGTAGCAAAAACTAACTAGCATAAATTGTTAACAAGTTAGAAATGATTTAAACACACTTTGCTGTAGGCTACTGTTCACTAGTTAACAAAAAATATTTTATGTCATAAAATATATTCACCCCACCCAGTATTGTAATGAAAACTTACCAGAAAGCATGTAGTCCTTGGCTCAGACAGTGTAGTAGTGTGGGTTCAATAGAATCTCATTAGTGTGCAAGACCTTGAGAATCAGCTGTACATGTGATGGAAGAATGCACTGTGCATGCAGAGGGTTGCAATTCCATTGAATTGGGGATAGTTTAACCAAAATATGCCACAAGACCTAGAATTGCCGTATGTGTTTCCCACAAAAAAGGTTAACTTTTATGAGCCAACTTTTTTGATGACTTTTAGCAAAATTCCCCAAATTCCGGGCTTAACTTCCCATGGAAAATTTCTGACCCTTTGCAACCCTAGTTGTGAGCAGCCAATAACCCAGAAAACAGAATATACAACCTAATGGTGTTGCGATAGCATGTGATTGTGCAGGTTGGTCACATGTAACACAGAGAGAGCACAGTGCTGAGTGCCCCTAAAAAATAAATAAATAGAAGCTTAAGTATTAAAACCTTTAATAATAGGTATAACAAAGAATATCACAACCCTCCAAATATAACACCAGGAAATACACTTTTCTAGATTCCTTGAAAGTCTAGAAATACACTTATCAAATAACACATTATCATTATTACTGTTAAGAGTAAATACTTATATTACAATTGCACATGCATTTCACCAGTTCAACCTCTATCCATGACTACCGCTCCTATTACATAAACATGTCTACATGCAAACAGCTCTACATGTTTATAATACATCTGTAAAGGAATAATATTTGTAATGAGAAAAACAGAACATCACATGAAACTATAAAGTAGCTTCTTAACTGGTCCGGTAACCTTGGCAACCAAATCAGCTACTTGATGAGGTTCTGAGACATGATGTATAGAGAAAGACTAGAGTCTACACCCCCTTCACCTTCCAAAGCCCCTCCCCCATCCGTGAATGACGCCATTGCCGCACGTTTTTGGAAAACCTACACCAGACAATTCCTTTGTTTCTGTGTTAATGATAAATTGTTAGTTGTTCCAATTAAATTCCGTGCATGAAGCCATTGCAGAGGGTTTGTTTGAAACCTACAATGAAAAATGCAGTTGTTTCCATGTTAACAATAATTAGAACACCCATTAATCTCTCTGGACTAGTATTGATTTTTCCCCATAACTTGCTGCTTCCCTAGCGAATTGCACTCCCAACTACCCTCTAAGAGGGTTACTCAAAAGTGAGAGGTAGGGCCGGGGGGGGGAGGGAGTATTGGGACATTTTTCCGTGCGCAGGGCAGCGTTCAACAATTTGAAGGACCACCTCCTAGTCTCTCCATGGCATAGCCTCGGGACATGCCAACATGTGCCAACATTTTTATGTTAAGGCTGTCATGATAGATTGCTGGTACGGCCACATGTCCAGCCACGGCGGCCACATGTCCAGCCATGGCGGCCGCATGTCCAGCCATGGCAGTCGCATGTCCAGTCATGGCAGTCGCATTAGTAGGATTCTCCTTCATATGATAGCTTGGTTGTGAACTGCGCTTGGAATTATTCGGGCAACGAGGCCGTGAATAAGGCTTCTGTCCTGAATGAACTAGCAAATGTTTCTTTAAGCAAGTTTTCCGGATAAAACTCCTTCCACATTCATTACAAGTGAAAGGACGCTCTCCAGTATGCCCACGCATGTGGACGACTAAATGGCTCGACTTAGTAAAACGTTTGTCACACTCTTTGCATTGGTAGGGTTTCTCCCCAGTGTGAAAGCGCTGGTGTACCTGCAGATTCCCTGCTGACTGAAAGGTCTTCCCACACACAGAGCACATGTAGGGTCTCTCCCCTGTGTGGATCCTTATGTGCACATTGAGATTACCTTTCTGAGTGAAACATTTTCCACAGTAGGAGCAGGGGAAGGGACGATAATTCAAATGAGTACGAACGTGATCCTTAAGGCGTCGGTTTGTTACAAAGGACTTTCCACATTGGTGACAATGGTGAGTTTTCGGAAGCTGCAATCCTTTCTTCTTCTTTGGAAGGTGCGACGATGGCCTCAGATCCGACCTCTTGTGGGCTTCCACGTGGTGCACGAGGCTGGGCAAGTTGCTGAACGTAATTCCACATGTGTGACAGTCAAGAGTTTGGGGGATTCCGTGAATTTTTTCGTGAGCATGCAGTTGATCCATTTCGGAAAAGGCCATTGCGCAATGACGGCACTGGAATGGTTGTTGCTGTGGCGTCTTAAAACTCTTCCCGCTCTGTGGACAGATGTACATGACTTCGTTGTGTGGACACTGGTGTCTCAATTTCTCCCGCAGAGAACCAAACTCTCTCCAGCACTTGGGACAGCTAAAGGCAGTGCCCACACATTGCATCCTCTTATGATTTGACAGACTTGTAAAGAATTTGAATCTATTCCCGCAGTTGGAGCACTTGTATGGATTGTCCCCACAGTGAATTTGCTGGTGTTGGACAAGTTGAGACTGATAATTAAAGCACTTCCCACACTGGGGACACTGGTGGAAAATGTTCATGTGTGATGAACTGGCAGTAGATGGGGCACACTCATTTGAAGCTGAAGAAAGAGGAGTCAACACCTGAAATGATACCCCTGCAACAGTGTCTGTGGAAAAATGAATACAAATATTGAACTCATGAGGAAGTTTCCCCTACCATTGCCCCACAATGGTCAACTGAGGCTTTCCAAAGGGTAAATGTACTCAACTAAAAGTTAGTGAGGTCTCACCTGTATCACCACCTTGCATGACACTGGTAGGAGAAAGACCAGAACCAGCCCTGTGAACAGCACAAAACAGAAATGCAAATGGTTGACTATTACTGGGTCAAGTAGTAAGTTTGTTTGATAGACTGTCCAAATGCAAATGATTATTTACCAACTGTACTGTTTGAAATAACAAAAATACATTTATTCTCATACCTTTTCTGTTTTGGGTCGTCCTCTACATCAATGTCATCTTCATTCCCTTCATCACAGGTTTCATCGCAGCCTATAATATCTCTTGTGCTCCCCATTTCCACTAAATGTGATGCCAACTCCATCCTTTGGCAGTCTCTGCTTTGTATCCCAGTCCTCATCCCCACACCAGTGTCCAGATTGGTACGGTTTAACTGGTCAGGGAAGGCATCAGATTCAATATCTGATTCCTGAGGAATGTCAGAGGAGGAAACTGCACAGACAAAAACAAATACATTAAAAACACACTTTTTTATCTAGGTGACTGTTCTGAACACAGAGGCAAAACTTCTCAAATCCATAAATTACATTTTAATCCGTCACTTTATTTGACTAATCCTTCCAACTTTAAATCCCTTTCAAATGACCAAGGAAGGTAAGGAACATGGTGAGAGGAACTTCCTGCACATAAATCATATTATTCTCCTCAGATGCAGTTATTATATCAATAAACCTTATCTGACCATGTTGTGCTAAAATGATGCATAAAAAAATTATAATTTTCTATGAACTTACTGTTTGTGTACAATGTTCTGCATTGTTTGTAATTCTGGAGCAGAAACTGGAGATCTTCTGAGTGAGAGAAAGATTGCAGGCATTCATCCAGGCCAGAGGAGCCAGCACTCAGCAACAATGCAGTCTAGGGAAAAGAGGGACACAAAATGCCAAAATAGATTCCAGGCCAACTACAGTTATTCATTTGAATGCCGTTGTCTCAAGACAATCTTACGAAAGTGATTTCTGCACCTGCTTAAAGTCTGGTAGTGTAAGCAGCTCTTCCAGCCGAGTGAGAAAGTCACAGACCAGTTCCTGAAGCACTTGGTCAAAATCAGGTCTGAATTCTTCAGGAAACACCACCTGAAAAGATGGTGAGTCAGTGAGATAATGCAAAAGGGAAAATAATTAGATCAATGAATTATTGTTTGAGAGACCCTGCATGATCCTAGCCTGGGTACCAAGCCTGTTTCTGCTGTCTTGGCACTCAGGCTAGCACAATCCAGTACCCAAAGAACAGAAATCAGTGTTGTGGCATGTAAGGCTGCATGTTGTGGCACTTTTGACCAATCACACCAGATTTTTTCACATCAGATCTGATTGGTCAAAATATCAATTACTGAAAAAAAAATCTGAATTGGGCTGTCTGTGTAAACACAGCACAGACAAATTAATGTTAGTGAATGACTAGTTATGATTTATAGTAGCGTAGGCCTATTCACTATTCAAATGCTATCTTTTTGACTAACAATCTTACCGAATCTCAACTCAACTATATTCTCCACAAACATCATAACTAACTTGAGTTAGGCCAGAGAAAATGTTCAAGTAAAGGCCCGCACAGACTGCATGATTTTAGCCGCCTTATGACACGATTTTGCCATCCAGACAAAATGTCCACGTTGTGGGTAAATTCTTAGGTCGTAAACGATTGTCGGACGTCTTGGCTTGATCAATGTGACAGGGTCTGCCGATTAAAGGAAAACTCCACTCTTTTGGTATTTGTTTCATTAGTCCATTGTTGATGTAGCCCCAAAATGTTTTGTATGTCAGCAATCGAGTTAAGATGTATAACTTTCAAAATACAGCTGCGTTTTGCATCATCATACGATGCTGCGTTTTGGTATTTGTGTATTTCGAAAGTTCTATATCTTAAAAACTCGATTGCTGACATGTGCCCTCCAAGCTCACCACTAAGCTAAGGACCCTGGGATTAAACACCTCCCTCTGCAACTGGATCCTGAACCTCCTGACGGGCCGCCCCCCCAGGTGGTGAGGGTAGGCAACAACACATCCGCCATGCTGACCCTCTACACGGGGGCCCCTCAGGGGTGCGTGCTTAGTCCCCACCTGTACTCCCTGTTCACCCACGACTGTGTGGCCGCTCACAACTCCAACACCATCATTAAGTTTGCCGATAACATAACGGTGGTAGGCCTGATCACTGACGATGATGAGACAGCCTACAGGGCGCTACAGAGAGCAGTGCGTACGGCAGAGCTCCCTGCCATCCAGGACCTCTATACCAGGCAGTGTCAGAGGAAGGCCCTAAAAATGGTCAAAGACACCAACCACCCAAGTCATAGACTGTTGTCTCTGCTTCCACACGGCAAGCGGTACTGATGCACCAAGTCTGTAACCAACAGGACCCTGAACAGCTTCTACCCCCAAGCCATAAGACTGTTAAATAGTTAATCAATAGCTACACAGAGTATCTGCATTGAACTCTTAAATCATCACAGCATGCTGCTTTTACTATCTATTATCTATCCTGTAGCAGTTAGGAAGGCACAGCTACACTGTGCCTACTCTACCACTTACACTGTTTCTCTCTCCTTCCACAGACTCCCTGGAAGGGGAGTTACAGACTCTGCCAGTGAGGCCATACCACCGCAAGAGACTACAGGTGGCCGCCATCTTCAACCACCCTCTTGCCTGAACTGCTTGTGGACTAGAACGCAAGAGACACTAAAAGCTAAAGCATCTGAAACTTTTACTCTTTTGTTGTGTGTTTACTCATTGCCGCTTGTGTAGTCGGGCACACCCCACTCTTCCCGACATATGATGGAGAATGCAGACATCTGAGTAAAAACACAACTTATTGCATTTTCTTTCAACTTTTTTTTGTGCAAGAGCGGAACCCTGTCTAATCCTGGAGTTGGAAACTTGGAAAACATGCTGGGATAACTCATAAATTTTCCTGGAGTCAGCCAACAGATCTCTGATACCATGGTAGAAGGCACGGCCGGCTCGTACAACAGATTACCCACCTCAAAGGTACCCTGGAAGATCAGAGGCCTGTTGGAACAGCTTAGGGGTCCAGTCCCTCTTCGCTCACCCGCCAGTAAGGCAAGAGAGACACTCACTAAGATAACTGACGCTGATGACCCAGAGGCTTTTCTCTTGATGTTTGAGAGTGGCAGAGAGAGAGAGTTATGGGACCGGATGACATGGCCGCTCTTGTAGCCCGTACCTCACAGGAGAGGCCCAACAAGGCTATCAGGATCTGGGGACAGTAGGGGTCATTAACTATGACCGTTTGAAGGAGGAGATCCTGAGCAGATTAAGGCTCAACCCCTTTGCAATGCGCCCAACGGTTCAGAACCTGGGAATAACAAGCTGGCCAGGTACCCCGGGCCCAATTATACCACCGAAGGCGGCTTGGGAAAAAATTGTCTGAAGCCATAAGGCCTGGACCAGTTCATGAGAGGCCTTCCCTATGATCTGCACAAAGCAGCCACCCAACAATGCTCTCAGACTTACCAGGACATGATTTAGCTGGTGGAAAAGTTGGGGGCTTCAAAAGATGCACTTAAGTCAAACTAACAGGAATACCTTCACCTATGAAGAAACAACCTGACAACCTTTTTCCTCAAGAAAATATGAGCCTCCCAAAACTGCCGCTTACTTCCCAGCCAGAGAGGAGCGACATAATGTTGTCTGGTGCGGAAAATGTGAGACCAAGGGTACCCTACTCGACTAACAGTGATTGCCACTTGTGGGACCTGAGGGAGGAGGGAAGTGAGGTACCTGCTCGCTAGTATCTAGTGCAGGTGGGCTCACATAACCTATTCTGACAGAGCAGTCACGCTGACACGGCCAGAATAGATTCCTGTAGGGGTCTTCGAAACCACAACACCCTACCCCTCACCTGCATCCATGGGGACACACCAAAGACATCCCACATCCGGTTCAACACTGATTGTGGGGCATGGACGGTCATTGCAGGGGTGATGACAGAATTGACAACCCCTCTGCTCCCGAGTCGAAACTGCCTGGGATTTGAGTCTTTGAGGCTGCTGGGGTAAGCAAAAATTAATTTCGCACTACCTCTGCTCTTCACCACACCCATAGACCCAAGCCTTTGCTGCCTGTTCTGAAGGGTCAACATGCTAAAAAACATTCTCGCCAGCAGAGATCAGTAAAGGTGCTGCTGGGTGATGCCGCACAACCAGACCAGCCTGAGGACAACGGAGATACCGCTGATGTGGAAGGTGAGCCTCCCCTACATATCAATGACTTCTCAGTTCTGTTGCAGGGCCGTTTTGGTGATGCCCAGAGACCAAAACCTTGCAAATGCCCTTTGGTGACTCCTTACATTGCCCTTCATCAAGGGCTACTCTATCGGTTAAAGAAGTAGGCGAAGAACTTATATCCTCCTAGTGCCCAAAGTGTATGTTCCAGTTGTTCTCCAACTGGCCAACTCTCACATCTTGGGCACTCATCTGGGTGAGGAAAAGACAAGGGAACAAATCCTACAGAAGTTTTACTGGCCCGGGAATCTACATGTCTGTCTCACGGTACTGTCAGAGGTTTCCCACCTGTCAGCAGACATCCCCAGTAGGGCGTACCCCGCTACCCATCATTGAGACCCCATTTGATAGACTAAGGATAGACCTAGTTGGACCTCTCCCAAAGTCTGGGAAAGGATACCGATATATCCTGGTGGTGGTAGACTATGCCACCCAGAGGCAATTACCCTATGAACCATCACTACCAAGGCCATAGCCAAGGAGTTGGTACATATGTTCGCAAGGGTGGGCCTTCCTAGAGTTCAATCCTGGTGACCGAGTGCGCCTTCTTCCCACCACAGAAAGCAAGTTCCTCGCCCGGTGGCAGCAGCCCTACTCAGTCATGGAGAAACTAGACCCAGTGACGTACGGGATAAACCAGCCAGATCGCCGTAAACGAGAGCAAGTATATCACATCAACCTTCTGAAGAAGTGGGAGGAGGATGATGTTACTTTGGCCTTTGTCTCCAGAGCTTCCTCGGGAAATACCCAGAGATGTCATAAACATGGGCCAAGACCTTACTCCCCAACAACTCCAAGAGGTAAGACACTTTGTTGATCAGTACACAGATACATTTTCCTCTTTGCCAGGGCGGACAGATGTGCTAGAGCAGGATATCCTTACGCTACCTGGGAAGACTGTACATGTCAAGCCGTATAGGGTCCTTGAAGCTCATCGCAAAGCCGTCTGCGCCGAGGTCAAAAATGTGTGCGAGTTGGATGCCATAGAGGAGTCAAAAAGTCAGAGGGCCAGCCCTATCGTCCTGGTATCCAAGCAACTGACCTCATCCAACCACCAAGACTCAGGTGAGAGCCTTCATGGGACTGGCCAGTTACTACCGGCGGTTTATTCTGTGGATCTTCAAACCTCGCTCTGTTCAGGACCAGTCCTGAGGTCACCAGACTACTCCAAGCCTTTCGTCGTCCAAACAGACGCCTCTGAAACTGGACAAGGAGCCGTCCAGTCCCAGGTCTGGGATGGTTAAGAACATTATGCTTTATTTATCAGTCAAAAGCTCCTACCCAGGGAACAGAAGTATGCTACCGTAGAAAAATAATATCTGGAAAATAATGTCTGGCTATAAAATAGGCTGCCTGCTCCCGATCCTACCATTTCATGGGAAGGCAGTTCACCCTGGAGACAGACCATGCACCCTTGCAGTGGATGGCCAAGGACACCAATGACCGGGTGACTCACTGGTTCCTCGAGCTCCAACCATACAACTTTGTGGTTTGACACAGACCAGGGTCTGCTCATGGGAACGCTGATGCCCTCTCCCGGCTCCATTTTCTCTTCTCTTCCACCAATTCCTTTCATGGCTCGGAGTTAAAGGGAGGGCTGTGTGGCACCATGAGAGGCATGGGCATAGGTTTGGCTGAAGGACTCTCAGTGCAGCAACATGGACAGAGCCACCCACCTTAGCACAGGAGAGAGGTGCGCTCACTTCAGCCCCATGGACAATGGCACTCAGTTCAGCACTGTGCAAGGCTGCACTACCTTCAGCACCAGGCCAGCCGATGACAGCCACAGCGCTGCTCACCCAACACACCTGTGCAGGATTACTAATCAGCACACCTGCAAGGAATTCCCTAATCAACTGACTGGCACAAGAGTGCAGGCTGGACCTAACTCAAGTGAGCAGTTAGGAAGACACAGCATGCCTACTCTCCCCTTCCACAGACCTCTTAGAAGGAGTGTTACGTACTCTGCCAGTGAAGCCACACCGCCGCAAGAGACTACAGGTGGCTGCCGTCTTCAAACACCATCTGGACTGAACGGTTTGTGGACTACAATGCCAGAGACACAAAAACCTAATGTAAAAGCATCTGAACCGTGAACTCGTGTTTACACTCATTGCCGCTTGTGTAGTCGGGCACAACCCACTCTTCCCGACAGTACCCCGTGTATATAGCCAAGTTATTGTTACTCATTGTAATTATTTCTAATTTATATTATTTCTCTTTTCTCTACATTGTTGGAAAGGGACACATTATCAGAACCTTGCATAATGCACATTCACTAATAATGACTAACTTAACGTAGCAGGCATTAGGCTACAGAAAATTAACACAGGTTAAATCAAGCTTTAATTATACAGCACATTTCAGCCATGGAATGCAATAATGTTCTTCACAAAAAAAATAAAAATAATAATTCAATATTTACTACACAACACGAGGATGAATAACAAACTGAACAACTAAAAAGCACCCTAAGTAAAAGCAAAGCTAAAAAGGTGTGTTTTAAGATCTTTTTTAAAAATTCACAGTTTCGGCCCTCCTCAGGTTCTCTGGCAGGCTATTCCAGAGGCTGGGGGCATAGTAACTAAAGGCTGCCTCTCCATGACTCCTGGTTCTAGGCTTTGGGATAGTTAAAAGGCCAGTGCACCAGAGGACCTGAGGGACCTACTATACTGGACACATAACCCACCTCTCCAGTCTGTTCAGAAGGACATCATGGTCAACAGTGTTGAATGCAGTACTTAGATGCACAAGATGCTCTCTCAGAATATCACAATGCACCTGTAACTTTTACTACTTACGCTCCTCCTTTTTGCAATTTCTCTTTAATTTATTAGTTTCCTCTTTCAAATGCAAATAGCAAGTTGAAACCGCTTGTCAAGGAGGAAGACGTGATCTCTCATCTTTGTTGTTGTGAGTGACAGGGAGAGTGGCTTGGTGTGTGTAAACAAGAGGAAGAGGTGAAGTGATCAGTTTCACGCAAGCTAAAATCTGTCCAAAATAAGCCCAATGCGTTTCAAATGGGCTTATAGTGGACCTAAGCTTGCTTTCGGGACAACAACCCCAATTGTTAGGGCGAAGACATGCATCTCATCATTACATACAGATCTCTGGTGTAAAATGGGAAGGCGCACACATCACAGAAGGAGTGAAGGAGACGAGACCAAAAAGACATGAAAACAAGTGGACATAAACACTCAAAAATGAAAAAATAAAAACACTTAATTCTTGCGATACAGTTACTTGGAATATCGTACAAAACATAATTTCAAATTATTTTGATATAGTCGCCCAGCCCTACAATGGACTAATAAAACAAATACCAAAAGATAGTTTTTGGGTGGAATTTTCCTTTAAATACCTCTACTTTTCCTAAGCTCCGAAAAAGTTATGGCAGTATTAATAAGAAATCGACCAGCAATGACGCCATTCATAACATATATATATATATATATTTTTTTAAATCACACTTTGTAGAATGAAAGCTTGGTGCAAGTAATTGGCTCTGTAGTTATAAATAACCATCACACCTTGAATGTCAAAATTGCAATGCTTTTATTGAGTAATGCCAATGATTATGCTACGGGGCTTATATTCGGCATTAGCGTTTCCATGTTGTGATGAGCCTCTTCAATTCGAGAGTTTAGCTTTTTATTACAAGGACCGCTCAATCAGAGGTAGGAGGAGCATTGTCTGTCAATCAACATAGCAACAGCTTGTTGTTTTTCTTTTGACACCAATGCTTGATACGCCCAGTTGACGTAGCCTAAGTCGACTGACATAGCCTCGCAAGCCAATCGCAGAATATGACGACAGAACTGAGTTAAACCGTACAACCCAGCCAGGTTGATGTCAAGATTTTAATTTGGTCACGTTGCACAGTGTGACATGTAATAATCGTAAAAGACTGAATCTGACGTAGTGTGGGAAGGCCTTGTAGGTTCAAGACAAGCTTGGCATTAACAGCTACTTACTTGGACGAAGTGTTCACGCTCAACCGGGTCTATAATCAAGCTTTGGGTGAGCTTGGAAAAGTTAGCTTCAGGTGATTCCATGCCTGCATCATTGGACTGTAAAACAAAGTAAAAAAATAAATAAATAAACAATCATTTTTAGACTTTCAGACAAATGGCGCACAACCATCCATACCAACAATCTTAAATCTCTTGTTTTTAAATGTTACTGAATTATCAGGGTGTTAATTATCTCATAAGTGTCCAGCAGAACAAAATCTCCAATCTTGGCATTGTATTCATACTTCGATTCACCAACCTGTGCATGTTGAGAAGACTTTATTCTATAAAGGAGGGTCCGGAGGCTGACAGGGTTTACCTGCAAGAAAAGTGATCAAGTCTGATACTTCGCATAAAACTATTTTCTACATTTTACCTATACACTAAGAAAGTCCCCCTGCTTCCTGGATAAAGTTGCATACTGTTTTTTAATGGGCTTCAAGATTATATCATCAAATTCATGAAAACACAGTCATTTGAGATATGTGAAATTCTACCTGATGCCTTATGGTTTTTGATTACAAAAACAATTGAAAACCTTCATAAAAAGGCATCAGGTAGAAGTAAATTAATCCACGAATACAACTAGAATATAATATCTTAAATGCCCATGTTTTCATGATTTGTTAAAGCCCATTCAAAAACAGTATGTGACAGGATGCAGGAAGTAGGTGGGACTGTCCCAGCACATTGAAGTGATTCTGTATGGCATAAAATGTGGCATTTCTTACTCTTGCTCTCAGACCCAAAATAAGGAGGGTCCTCTGTCTGTCAGTCATAAGTTCTGGGACAGTTTGTGTTACCACGGTCACAAACTCCTCTAATTTTCCATAGTGCTTGATGGCCCTCTGTTGCGCAACCTGCCACATAAATGCAGACATCAGCCGTAGAGGTGGAACCAAAAGGCGCAGAGAGGAGAGCGGAATGGGGGAATCTATAATGTGAAAAGTACAGTGAAGTGTGTTAGATGGCTAGCTAAATCAATTCCATTTTGTAAAAACATTAACATAGCAGAACTAACCAAATTAGCTAGTTTTGCACATCTTAACTACAGATAGTTATTCATTGAGTGATAAGAAATGTTACGGTTGATATAACATTGCCAGCAGATAGCTAACTTAACGTTAATAGCTTAACTTGCACTTACGTATTAGCTATAAGGCTAGCTTGCACAGAACGTGCGCAAATGGACACACAATAACATAATACAAAACTGTACGTTAGTCAGTCAATAATATAACAGATCGCCGTAGCGGCACTGCTAGATAGATCATGGGGTTTTGCTAAAAACGGCAAAGTAGGCCTAGCTAGCTACCCAGCTACTTCCTTGAGATCAGGGTCGTGTTCATTAGACACCGAAGGAGAAAAAAACGGACAGGGACAGCCTGAACTTATCCAATAGGAAACGCTCGTTTTCGTTTTGCCTCGCAAAACGGTTAGTAAAGTGCACACGAATGAGGACAACCCTGCCTGATCATGGCTAGTTGGCCACCTAGCTAGAAAACACAACCTAGACAGATTAACAAGAAAAAACACAATATTGTTTTATATAATAAGTTACCACGAATACATACCCATTATGGCCCATGTGCCAATCAGTATCTTAGCTACCTTTGCTAGTGAGCGCCGCATGAGACGGCAGAAAGTAAACCTAGCTAGCCAACGTTACTGCCAACGAACAAAGAGGATGTGAAACCTTTGCCACCAGTAGGCCTATTACTCCAGCGTCCAAAATTGTCTTCAAAATAAAAGTCCTAATTACGGGTTCACAGCAATGATGTACTGTACACAGTCTACAAACGTTAAGAGTACCTTCCTAATATTGAGTTGCACCCCCTGTCCTCAGAACAGCCTCAATTCGTCGGGGCATGGACTCTACAATTCTGGCCTAGGTTGACTCCAATTCTTCCCACAGTTGTGTCAAGTCGGCTGGATGTCCTTTGGGTGGTGGACCATTCTTTATACACACGGGAAACTGTTGAGCGTGAAAAACCCAGCAGAGTTGCAGTTCATAACACAAACCGGTGCGCCTGGCATCTACTACCATACCCCGTTCAAAGGCACGTAAATATTGTGTCTTGCCCATTCACCCACTGAACGGCACACATACACAATCCATGTCTCAATTATTTCAACACCTAAAAATCCTTATTTAACCTGTCTCCTCCCGTTCATCTACACTGATTGAAGTGGATTTAATGCTGCAATATGTCATATTTTTAGGCAACCAAATTTACATAGAAATGTGAGTTATAGATCTGTCATTCTCATTGAAAGTCTAAGAAGCGGTATGGACGGATGTATTGTGATGGAAGGTGGGGTGTGTGTTTTTGTGTTTGGAAAAGTGTGGAGTGAAGTGAGTGACACTAGCAACACTAGCTGCAGTAACCTATGGGGAGGGGGTCGCACTCGGATAATCAGAGAGGAGGGATATTATTGTGGCCCTGGTGGCACAAAATAAATCGAATCAAATGTTATTTGTCACATGCGCAGAATACGCCGTGAAGTGCTCACTTACAAGCCCTTAACCAGCAATGCAGTTCAAGAAATAGACTTAAGAAAATATTTACTAAATAAACTAAAGTTAAAAAAAAAAAAAAAATCATCAAAAAGTAACACAAGAAAATGACAACAAAAATGAGGCTATATACAGGGGGTACCGATGCCGAGTCAATGTGGGGGGGTGTCATGAGAATTTTCAATCCCAATGATAATAACTAACAATCAATAAGCTTTGACCAATCCCCGAGGTTTGTAAGACCCTGGGTTTAATAATAATTAGACAAAGACTCAGTTTATGCAAAAGGTTCGTACAGTTTATTCACGAGAGCGCTCTGAAATCCATAATACAAAGACATCCATTATATAACTCACTCCCTATTTACGCACACCCATACACACGAACAGTAGTTCAGGATTGGAATGCATGCCTGCCCTCCCGACATCTCATGTTTCATAACCAATGGAGCAGACAGTCTTCCCACTGTCTGATGTCCGGAAGCTGAACGACCAAAATCTTTTCCCCATTTATTCTTACTCCTTCAGGCTTATCGACCGCGCAAATGGCAGTCCGACAAGTCCCAATATCACTCAACATTTTTATTTTCTTTCCCATTATTGTCAATGTCAAATAGGATTTCTGTTCCTGTTGTAATGCCAAATCAATAGTAGCCAATTCGAAAACTTCACAATCAGTGTTTACAACAGAATCCTGAACCTCCTCCTCCTCCTCAATAGAGTCTATTCCCCCGCTCCCCATAATTAGTCATGCCTCATCTTCCACTTCCTCCTCTGAGTCTAGCTGTGGGCGCCTGACCTTTTTCTCTTTTCCCCATGCTGCTCATAGTGAACTGCATATCTCTTCACCTCTCCTAGCTCTGCTAGCCCCCACCCTACTAAGTTATGTTTGATGGTACGGCTTATCTCGGGACGCATTCCTCTGAGGAAAGCAATTTTTAATTGTTGATGATACGGGGCATTGAGTCCCTCCACTGCCAGGGGTTCTATTAACCCACTATTTAGAGTTAAACACGTCCTTTAATCTCTCTAGGTATTGATTTACAGTCTCACTGTCTCCCTGTTTGCACTCATGGATTTTAGAAAAATCAACATGTCTATGGTATTAAGATTATTACATAGTTCATTAAGTTTATCTCGATACTCTCAATGATCCTGGATCACCACAGATGTCATATATCCCTGTCCTGTTGGCTTAGAATATGTCCTAAATTCTTAACCTAAGTCTACCATTATTAAACTTATTCTTGCTAACTTTATAACCTTATTCAACAACAACCTATAATAATACTATTATATCAATATCACAGTCTTGTTGTGTTAAATTTCTTACACTGCATACAACAACAGCTGACTGCCTAAGGGAAAATAAAACGTAGCTAGGTAATTTATAAAAAGAATACTACGGGTCAAAAGATGAAATAAAATTTCAAATGACATAATCAGATCAAAATCACTACTCTGAAAAACTCCACAAAGAAAAATTATTGTACTCTTATGGACATAGGAAAATAGACTTAAGGAAGCCTACCCTTAGTCAAAGGCTTCATCCTTTCTTTCTTCTCATTGGTTCAAATTACAAATATGTCAAAGAACTATAAACTCCATCATAATTATCAATTGCACAAATTACCTTAAAATCAGTATCACAAATTACCTTAAATTCATTATCCAAATGGCCCTCCCATGAGGCTGATCAGACCACAAAGGAAAGCCATGATAGAGGTCAAAAATCATACCACCCCTTCAAAGAAGTGTTTCTTACTATATTAGACAAATTAAAGGAAAACCGTCAAACATTTTCTACATGTTGTATCCCAGGTTCCCAGAATATTCCCTTATCAAAAGAATTCACGTGTAATTAAAACTCCATTAAAATTCCATATGTGTGTGTACCCCTTTAAGATATCGTGGCTCTAGGAAAAATGGAAATCTCCTCAAACCCAATGGAAATAGAACACACCAATCCTAACATAGTATTTTTAAAAATACACTATTTGTTGCATGTGGGTATTTGCAACCCCTAGGTTAAAAACAAACAAAACATTTCCAGGCCCTTTCAACCTGGTAGGTCACGGCCTCTATCTCACTCGCTCCCTCCAAGATTATAGCTCCAGAAAACATTCCAAAGAGAGACAATGAAACACTCCTTTTCCCAGAAAAAAACCCACAACCACTTGGTCAGCATTCATTATACTACACCGATTCAGAAACCCAAACGTTGACTACAAACAAAACCTAATAATAATGATAATTCCATTGTACTCCCTCCAATCATTAGTTTTAAACTTCCTCAATGGTTATATGTCCTTAATTGAACATGCGCTACCCTTGGATACAATACTGAACTTCAAATCTATGAAATTCCCCTAATTAACATATTACTTGACTAATTTGGCTGTTACAATTACCTGTCCGCTTATTAATAGAATTCATTAGATTTAGGTACGGTCTCTTCTATGATTCAGTTATTTAAATACACCTCCATTCTCAATGTTATTTCCGCAGACCATTTAGGCAACAGACAACGTATTACATCGAAATCGCCTCGCTATTATTTAGAATGAATTAGTCTTTCAATTTAACCTAAACAATCTATTAAAACGTTCAGTTTATATCTTAAACAAACACTAACAACCGTATCTTTCCAGGCAAAACATACCAATAATTGAATTACAATCAGAAACCTAGATTTTAGTCAATTGGTGCATAGGCTGGGATACGAACCCGAGTGGTAGGCAAGAATTCTACCACTGAACCACTAACACTATTGAAATGATGGAGACTCCTCGCAAATAACCCCATTTATAATTGTCTATAGTCATAAAATCAGGCACATATTACCGAGACAATTCCCAGAAAATAGCCCTAATTTAAAGGTCCAAGCATTTCTCTGGCGATGATTCTCATCACTCTCGTTGTCTCTCTCTCTCTCTCTCTCTCTCTCTCTCTCTCTCTCTCTCTCTCTCTCTCTCTTTCTATCTTTATATATGTCCCCTTATTTTCCCTTTTCCTTTCCTCTCTTGACTTTTGTAACTCTCTATCTCCTACTCAGAATTTAGGAATAATTACTATTGTGATTTTTGATAAGTTATTAGGTCTTACACGCACATCATTTTTCCCCTGCTGATATCCTTCTTGAAACTTTCTCTCACCCTTTCTCTACACTTGCCTTCTTGCCTTCTTTTTCGGGCTTCAGACAGCCACACCCTGGCTGTATCTAACCCTCGACCTGCTGTTTCCCTTGACTATCTACACACGTCTTATGTATCTGCTTTATCATTAATTCTAATTTTTCTACATCTTAACGTCTCTCATTCATACTTCTTTCTCCATTTTGGGCATTAGATTTACCTTTCATCCCCGGTTAATTACTACCCATGTTATTCAATTGCCTTTCGTTGTTATTATGCTTCTTCTCACGATCTACAGTGGGGCAAAAAAGTATTTAGTCAGCCACCAATTGTGCAACTTCTCCCACTTAAAAAGATGAGAGAGGCCTGTAATTTTCATCATAGGTACACTTCAACTATGACAGACAAAATGAGAAAAAAAATCCAGAAAATCACATTGTAGGATTTTTTATGAATTTATTTGCAAATTATGGTGGAAAATAAGTATTTGGTCACCTACAAACAAGCAAGATTTCTGGCTCTCACAGACCTGTAACTTCTTCTTTAAGAGGCTCCTCTGTCCTCCACTCGTTACCTGTATTAATGGCACCTGTTTGAACTTGTTATCAGTATAAAAGACACCTGTCCACAACCTCAAACAGTCACACTCCAAACTCCACTATGGCCAATACCAAAGAGCTGTCAAAGGACACCAGAAACAAAATTGTAGACCTGCACCAGGCTGGGAAGACTGAATCTGCAATAGGTAAGCAGCTTGGTTTGAAGAAATCAACTGTGGGAGCAATTATTAGGAAATGGAAGACATACAAGACCACTGATAATCTCCCTCAATCTGGGGCTCCACGCAAGATCTCACCCCGTGGGGTCAAAATGATCACAAGAATGGTGAGCAAAAATCCCAGAACCACACGGGGGGACCTAGTGAATGACCTGCAGAGAGCTTGGACCAAAGTAACAAAGCCTACCATCAGTAACACACTACGCCGCCAGGGACTCAAATCCTGCAGTGCCAGACGTGTCCCCCTGCTTAAGCCAGTACATGTCCAGGCCCGTCTGAAGTTTGCTAGAGAGCATTTGGATGATCCAGAAGAAGATTGGGAGAATGTCATATGGTCAGGTGAAACCAAAATAGAACTTTTTGGTGAAAACTCACATTTGTGGCCTGCTAGAGGTCATTTTGCAGGGCTCTGGTAGTGCTCCTCCTGCTCAAAGGCGGAGGTAGCGGTCCTGCTGCTGGGTTGTTGCCCTCCTACGGCCTCCTCCACGTCTCCTGATGTACTGGCCTGTCTCCTGGTAGCGCCTCCATGCTCTGGACACTACGCTGACAGACACAGCAAACCTTCTTGCCACAGCTCGCATTGATGTGCCATCCTGGATGAGCTGCACTACCTGAGCCACTTGTGTGGGTTGTAGACTCCGTCTCATGCTACCACTAGAGTGAGAGCACCGCCAGCATTCAAAAGTGACCAAAACATCAGCCAGGAAGCATAGGAACTGAGAAGTGGTCTGTGGTCACCACCTGCAGAATCACTCCTTTATTGGGGGTGTCTGGCTAATTGCCTATAATTTCCACCTTTTGTCTATTCCATTTGCACAACAGCATGTGAAATTTATTGTCAATCAGTGTTGCTTCCTAAGTGGACAGTTTGATTTCACAGAAGTGTGATTGACTTGGAGTTACATTGTGTTGTTTAAGTGTTCCCTTTATTTTTTTGAGCAGTGTATATCGACGGAATTAATCAAACAAAAGGACCATTTGTGATGTTTATGGGACATATTGGAGTGCCAACAAAAGAAGTTTGTCAAAGCTAAAGCATGAATTATATTTTTATTTCTGCGTTTTGTGTCGTGCCTGCAGTGTTGAAATATGCTACTCTCTTTGTTTACTGTTGTGCTATCATCAGATAATAGCATCTTATGCTTTCGCCGAAAAGCCTTTTTGAAATCTGACATGTTGGCTGGATTCACAACGAGTGTAGCTTTAATTTTGTATCTTACATGTGTGATTTAATGAAAGTTAGATTTTTATATCGATTTATTTGAATATGGCGCTCTGTATTTTCCCTGGCTATTGGCCAGGTGGGACGATTGCGCCCCACCTACCCCAGAGAGGTTAATCATTCATTATACATGCTACATAAACTAATAATCACTAATTGTTACGTTTCAGGGTGGAATACTTTAATCATTACCTTTAAGCATATAATTCCCTTATCAGGGGGTACAGGTTAATCGAGGTAATTTGTAAAGTGACTGTGCATAGATAATGAACAGCTAGTAGCAGCAGTGTAAAAACAAAGTAGGGGGTGGGCAATGTAAATAGTCCAGGTGGCCATTTGATTCTTTGTTCAGAAATCTTATAGCTTGAGGGTAGAAGCTGTTAAGGAGCCTTTTGGTCCTAGACTTGGCGCTCCGGTACCGCTTGCCGTGCGGTCGGAGAGAGAACAGTCTATGACTTGGGTGACTGGAGTCTTTGAGAATTCTATGGGCCTTCCTCTGACACCGCCGAGTATATAGGTCCTGGATGTCAGGAAGCTTGGCCCCAGTGATGTACTGGGCCGTACGCACTACCCTCTGTAGCGCCTTACGGTCAGATGCAGAGCAGTTGCCATACCAGGCGGTGATGCAACCGTTCAGGATGCTCTCGATGGTGCAGCTGTAGAACTTTTTGGTTGTTTTCTCTTTGTCATTATGGGGTATTGTGTGTAGATTGATGAGGGAAAAAAGTAATTGAATACATTTTAGAATAAGGCTGTAATGTAACAAAATGTGGAAAAAGGGAAAGGGTATGAATATTTCCCAAATGCACTGTATATTACACTTACATCATTTCCATGTGGGCAAGAATATTGGAAATTTAATCAAAGCTTATTGGATGATAACTTGTTTTTAACAAGGAGAGAATAATTTTTAACTGACGTTTTCCTTCATGATATAGGTTCAGCAGATCCCCTTATTGTATAGGACACTTTTAAATGTGCCTTTAGAGGCCATGCATTTCAGTACTCATCTCTAAAACAAAAGCAATTTAGGTCGAAAGAGTCCATATTAACAAAGGAAAAGGAATGACTAACAGTACAGATAGATAGCAATAAAAACTGTACGGTAGAGGCTCAGAGTAAGTTAGAGGAAAAACAAAAGGAAATGGAGGAACTTATTCAAGAAAGACCAAGTGAAATATATTATAAAAATAAAGCGAACTGGATGGAATATGTGGAAAAATGCACCAAATAATTTTTTAATCTTCAACATAGAAATGCTACCCGGAAGAATTTACTGAAACTTGTTACAAATGATGGAGTCACCCATGATTCACCAAATAATATTTTGAAAGAGGAAGTAAAGTACTTTAAGCATATGTTTTTGTTTCAGTCTCCTCCATCTGCACTAAACAGCTAATTATATGGTTGTTTTATCTATTAATAATGTACAATTAACAGCTGTACAGAGAAACTCATTGGAAGGCCAAATTACAGAGGAGGAACTTCTTGATGCAATTTATGCCTTTAATTCAGGGGAAACTCCAAGGCTGCATGGCATACCAGTGGAGGTATACCAATTCTTTTTTTATATAATCAGAGGGCCATTATTAGCATGTTTTAACCACTCCTATATAAATGGTAGATTATCAGACACTCAACAAGAAGGTCTGATTTCATTATTACTGATAAAGGATCCAAGTGGTAAATATAAAGATCCATACCATTTAAATAATTGGAGGCCTCTTACACTTCAGTCTCGTGATGCAAAAATTCTAGCAAAATGCATTTCACATAGAATTCAGAAGGTATTGTCAAATATTATTCATCCTAAGAAGACAGGTTTTTTACATGGACGACACATTGGAGATAATATAAGACAAGTACTGGAAACAATAGAACACTATGAAAAATCTGAGAAACCAGGTCTGGTATTCATAGCTGACTTTGAAAAGGCTTTTGATAATGTACGACTGGAGTTTATATATACATGCCTGGAATAATTCCATTTTGTAGAATCTCTTGTAAAATGGGTTAAAGTTATGCATAGTAATCCTAGGTGTAAAATAGTTAATAATGGCTACTTCTCAGAAAGATTTTAACGGTCAAGAGGAGTAAAACAAGGTTGTCCACTATCGGCATATCTATTTATTATTGCCATCGAAATGTTAGCTGTTAAAATCAGATCCAACAATAACATCAAGGTGTTACAAAACAAGGTGTTACAAAATATCAAGGTGTTACAAAACAAGGTGCTTAAAAACAAAGGTGTGATTGCTGATGATTCATGTTTTCTTTTAAATCCACAATTTGGATCCCTCTGTCCTTCCGGCGAACTTGTCCTATCTGGCAACATATATTATGGTTAAACTCAAATATGCTGATTGATTAAAAAAACATTTAAAAAAAATGTATAATCTTTGTAAAATGTATCATAAATAGGACTGGTGGAGTTATGTCACACATGCAGCTAACAAAAATATATGGAAATGTCTGCTCTACCCAAAATTACAACCAACTAATTGCAGCATTACCACAAAAATGGAAGAGGCAAGTGGAAGGGGGGAAAAGTACGGAATTTGTCTGCTTGCCATGCATTAACGACCAAAATTGGCTAAAGAAAATTGTGATAAATAAAAAAGTATACCAGTTTCATTTAAGGACCAAAAAATGTACAGCTGTGCTATAAAGATTGCAAAATAATTGGGAAGAGATTTTTGATGTACCGATTCCAAGGCACATGGTTTATGAACTGATACGCAAAACAATGTCAGATTCAAAACTTATAATTTTTCTATTTGAAATATTATACAACATTTTTGCAACCAATAGAATGTTGTATATATTGGGGATACAACCATCCCAGCTCTGCAGATTTTGTTTTGGTACAGTCCATATGTAGCTTGTTTTTGGTCGCAGGTCTAGGAATGGTTGAAGAAGTGCAACATTTACCTGGAGCTAACTCTGCAGATAGCACTACTGGGTGATTTGAAAAGTAATGGTCAATCAATCAATAATATAATAATATTTTTAGCAAAATGTTGTCTTTTTAATTTACAATGTGTAGAAAATATGAGAATAGAATGTTTCAGAACTTTTGTGAAACATCACAGTTAAAAAATAGATGGCAAATAGAAATAAAAAATGTTGAATGGTGGGATTAAAAACAACAAGATAACTAGTGTAAAATATACTGTGTTTGTAAAATGTATATAGGTTCAGAACTTTTGTGCAGTTAAAAATACAGTTTACACAGTAAAAAATATATGGCAAAATAGAATAAAAATCTGACTAATGAGCTTCAGAGATAGATGGGAGGGGTTGATGGTAGCTGAAGGATGGGATTAAAAACAAACTATTGTAAAATACATTGTGTCCGTAAAATGTATACAGTATGTAAAAGCTGGAAGTAAAAGCCTAAATGTTGTTGTCCATTAATTTACTCCAATAAGGAGAGAGGTGGTAGGGTTAGGGGAAATAATAAAGGAAAATATATTTTAAAATATATATTTATATATTTACAAAAAATATATCAGGGATTAGAAATTATTGCTTCCTGTTCTTAAATTTAGTTTTTGCGACTTTTTCTTTTGGTTTTGTACACCAGCTTCAAACAGCTGAAAATACAATATTTTTGATTATGGAAAATATATTTCACAGTGGTTTACATGGTACAATTATTCTCTACACTATACTTGCTTGTTTTGTCACAAACTGAAATTAGGCAAACTATTATAACGTTTGCAACTTGGAAATGGCGAAGAGATTTCTGCATAGTGCATCTTTAACATCAATCACGGATCATAGCTTTCACCTGGATTCACAAGGTCAGTCTATGTCATTGAAAGAGCAGGTGTTCATAATGTTTTGGACACTCAGTGTATATTAACCCTGGATTGCTGTCGCTATGTATTGGCCAATGAGGCTTTGAAGCTTCTGCATTCCTCCATAGGAATTAATGGAATTCTACAATATTTCAATTAAACGTTTCAAGGACAAAATTACATTTTGTATTTCGTTGTTGTAGTGGGGACGATAACATTTGAATTAAAAAAAAATATATACACTACCGGTGGTTGAGAGAATGCCGAGAGTGTGCAAAGCTGTCATCAAAAAATCTTCTTCTCATGAACCATAAATCAGATTGACTCCAGATTTTGTATATATACACAATGAATTCGCCTTTATTGAATTTGAGAATGATTAGTTGCTGTATTCAACGGCGGCCACGCTACACCACTAGATGGCACCATACCACACCAGGTCTATAAACACTGACCTGATGGACATTGGGCCATGAAATGTGTTATGTAAACCTTATGCACATTATCTATACTCCAAAAGGTTGGATTTGAAATTTAAAAAAATACTGTGCAGACTGTCAGCTTTAATTTGGTACTTTCATTCATATTGGGGGAATCGTTTAGAAATTACAGCACTTTTTCTACATAGTCCCTTCATTTTAGTGGAGTATTGGGACAAAGGTATTGGGACAAATTCACTTACATGTGTATTAAAGTATTAAAATGTTAAGTATTTGTTCCCATATTCATAGCACGCAATGACTACATCAAGCTTGTGACTCTGTTGGATACATTTGCTTTTTGTTTTGGTTGTGTTTGAGATAATTTTGTGCCCAAGACAAATTAATGGTAAATAATGTATTGTGTCATTTTGGAATCACTTTTATTGTAAATAAGAATAGAATATGTTTCTATACACTTCTACATTAATGGGGATGGCACCATGTTTACAGATGATCCTGAGTGAATCGTGAATAATGATAAGTGATTAAGTTACAGATGCACAAATATCATACCCCCAAGACATACTAACCTCTCACCATTACAGTAACAAGTGAGGTTGGTGTCTTTTTTTTGGGGGGGGGGGGTGTATGATATTTGTGCGTATGTAAGTTATCCACAACTGTATGCAACTGTGTGTACCTGCGTGCACCTGTGTTGGTCATAATGATGCCTTTGATATTCATATTAAAACAAGTCTGAAGTAAATTTCTCCATGTCCTTGATTTCCAATCACTTTGTGCCAATATAGAGCACTGCAGTCACACTAATTTAAATGAAGGAATTACCCTTTTCATTTACTGTAAGTAAATTCAGATTTTTAACCACAATTCTATTGAACTGGAAGAGGGTGAATGTTTTCATAAACCCTTGTCTTATGAGCAGCCAATAACCCAGAAAACAGAACATACATTTATGTGACCACTCCCAGACGGACAACCTGTTCTGTCTCAATGTGAAACAATGAAGACTGGCAGGAGCTTATGGCAACTCACCATAAGCTATTTGAAATTAACATTGAGTCACCATTAGTTACTTTTCACAGTGGTGGAGACACAGCTGCTATGAGAAGAAACTATTCATCATTGTCTACTTTAGTTTCAACCAGTTACACTGGTCCAGATAAATGTGTCAACGACCATAAGCTCCTGCCAATCTCCATTGTAACGGCTGTGAGAAGAAACGAATGGTGAATGGACTCAAGGGCGTTGCCACAGCAAGTGTTTGTGCGGGTCACAAGTAATACAGGTTGAAACGGATAATATAAATCAATACCAGCTCTCAAATTCATACCTTGACCATCGATGAGATCAAAATTATAGTTTTAACCATGTTTTGAGACAATACAGTGCTGTTGTTTTTATGATTACATTGTTTACAAAAGATGGAGAACAACAAGCTTATATTTTGGATTCTGATGCGGTACAGACGTTGAATTAAGGCAGGGCTCTCCAACCCTATTTCCGGAGAGCTACCCTCCTGTAGGTTTTCGCTCCAATCCCAGTTGTAACTAACCTGATTCAGCTTATCAACCAGCTAATTATTAGAATCAGGTGTGCTAGATTAGGGTTGGAGTGAACACCTACAGGACGATAGCTCTCCAGGAACAGGGTTGGAGACCCCTGAACTAAGGTCATGAGGCATTTATACTGTAAGTTATATTCTGCGAGAAGCAATGGCTATATATCATGAATTAAAAAGTCAAAAAATGTATGTACCAATCACATATTCCCCCTTTAATAATATATATATCCACCATATATTACAAAGAATGACACAAATAACACAAATATCATGTATTATCAGTATTAATTGCACATTCATTTCACAAACTCACCCTCTATCCACACTTCTGCTCCTATGACAAACATTTCTACATGGAAACAGCCCTTCATGTCTATAATACATCTTTAGCAGTAAAGGATATAAACTAATTGAGAGAAAAATGGAACATAAGCTTGTTTACTGATCCAGCCACCTTCAATGTATACAAACAGCAGCATCCTCCTCCCTGGCCAGGATCCTGAATCTTGGTGCAACAATGGCCACAGCATTACTTTCTTTTCTTCACGTTGGGCCGAACCTCTGCATAGTTCTTGTTGACCTGAGAGAAGCGGATTATTTGCACCTCGTTGTTCTTGGCCTTGAAGTCCTGCCACAGGTATTCCGGAGACAGAATCTTAGTGGGCTTGTTGTAAAGGAGATATCTGTTCAGGTGGCTTTCCTCCTGCCATGCCGCCTCGATGGAGTTGGCGGCATCGGCCTCAAGCTGCTCACGGCAGTACTTTGCCAGCTTGTGCACGTCCCTAACATAGCCAGCGATGGTGGCGCCTCCATAGTAGTAGTCTCCTTCCCCCGCGGGGATGTAGGCTCGCGAGGCAGGGCGGCGTTCGTAAGGGTAGTGCTCGTGGGTCTGCTCATAGTAACCTGGGTGAATAGTGGCCACCAGCCTGCTCAATGTTTCTGCCCCCCACCGTCCGTGGAACTTCGTGTCCACATCCAAGCAGAAGATGTAGTCCGCCTCCTTACCTATCTGGTTCTCGATGGTGGTCTGGATCATCTCCATCCTCCTGGAGGAGATCTCCTGCCAGCGGTTGGAGCCAGGGACTGGGATGATGGTTACATTTCTACCGGGAGCGAGGACCACCGCTGGCACGTCTTCCCTCCGGTCAGTGAAGATGTAGTAGTGCACTTTGAAGTCCACCATAAAATGCTTCTCGGCAGTCTCTAGGAAGTCACGCAGGAAGCGCACATACCTAAAATACAAGGAGAACCAAGTAGGTTTCAGTTGCCCGTCTCATATGGCAAGAGGATAACTCAATTTTCTGTAATTATGACATAATGTGCAGTCGTGGCCAAAAGTTTTGAGAATGACACAAATATACATTTTCACATAGTCTGCTGCCTCAGTTTGTATGATGGCAATTTGCATATACTCCAGAATGTTATGAAGAGTGATTAGATGAATTGCAAAGTCCCTCTTTGCCATGCAAATGAACTGAATCCCCCAAAAACATTTCCACTGCATTTCAGCCCTGCCACAAAAGGACCAGCTGACATCATGTCAGTGATTCTCTCGTTAACACAGGTGTGAGTGTTGACGAGGATAAGGCTGGAGATCACTCTGTCATGCTGATTGAGTTCGAATAACAGACTGGAAGTTTCAAAACGAGGGTGGTGCTTGGAATCATTGTTCTTCCTCTGTCAATCATGGTTACCTGAAAAGAAACACGTGCCGTCATCATTGCTTTGCACAAAAAAGAATTCACAGGCAAGGATATTGCTGCCAGTAAGATTGCACCTAAATCCACCATTTATCGGATCATCAAGAACTTCAAGGAGAGCGGTTCAATTGTTGTGAAGAAGGCTTCAGGGCGCACAAGAAAGTTCAGCAAGCGCCAGGACCGTCTCCTAAAGTTGATTCAGCTGTGGGATCGGGGCACCACCAGTACAGAGCTTGCTCAGGAATGGCAGCAGGCAGGTGTGAGTGCATCTGCACGCACAGCGAGGCAAAGACTTTTGGAGGATGGCCTGGTGTCAAGAAGGGCAGCAAAGAAGCCACTTCTCTCCAGGAAAAACATCAGGGACAGACATATTCTGCAAAAGGTACAGGGATTGGACTGCTGAGGACTGGGGTAAAGTCATTTTCTCTGATTTCCGATTGTTTGGGGCATCCAGAAAAAAGCTTGTCCGGGAAAGACAAGGTGAGCGCTACCATCAGTCCTGTGTCATGCCAACAGTAAAGCATCCTGAGACCATTCATGTGTGGGGTTGCTTCTCAGCCAAGGGAGTGGGCTCACTCACAATTTTGCCTAAGAACACAGCCATGAATAAAGAATGGTACCAACACATCCTCCGAGAGCAACTTCTCCCAACCATCCAGGAACAGTTTGGTAACGAACAATGCCTTTTCCAGCATGATGGAGCACCTTGCCATAAGGCAAAAGTGATAACTAAGTGGCTCGGGGAACATAACATCGATATTTTGGGTCCATGGCCAGGAAACTCCCCAGACCTTAATCCCATTGAGAACTTGTGGTCAATCCTCAAGAGGCGGGTGGACAAACAAAACCCCACAAATTCTGACAAACTCCAAGCATTGATTATGCAAGAATGGGCTGCCATCAGTCAGGATGTGGCCCAGAAGTTAATTGACAGCATGCCAGGGCGGATTGCAGAGGTCTTGAAAAAGAAGGGTCAACACTGCAAATATTGACTCTTTGCATCAACTTCATGTAATTGTCAATAAAGCCTTTGACAGTTATGAAATGCTTGTAATTATACTTCAGTATTCCATAGTAACATCTGACAAAAATATCTAAAGAAACTGAAGCAGCAAACTTTGTGGAAATTAATATTTGTGTCATTCTCAAAACTTTTGGCCACGACTGTATAATCTAAATCAAGATATTTTCCAACTTTGAGGTAGGCCTGCTGAGACTGAGACTCACTAGTTTGGGAAAAGGGTGTAGTGGAGACTAAGGCACTCAAAGGTTGGCAGTCAAAGTGTGGAACTTACAGTGATGAACATTTAAGAACAAAATGTGTGGGTTGTACATTTTTTAAACATTTCTTCTCAGCTAACCAGAGAAAGTGCAAACTAAGTTTGAACCTATTTTTACCGGTCACTCTTGTACATGTTCATGTGACATGTATTTTTATGTACCCAGGAGGTAGAGAAAGGTAAAGAGAAGCAATGGTCTAGCAGGGGCCATGCTCTATGTGTAAGTTACTGTGAGTGTGAGTGAGTGACACAGGGAACAGGGAGGAGGGAGGGAGAGACGAGAGCAACCAACCAAGCCGACTGGCGCTATAGTAGACTAATAGCTGCCATAGCTAGGTTATTTATCATCCAATATGATTACGTTGTACCTGTTTTGACAGCATCAAGCTGAGATCTACACCTCAGATGACTTAAAAAAATACGGCCGCAGGAAGATGTTTTTCAATTTATCAGGGGGTGTTGCAGCACCCTCAGCACCCCTACTGCCCGTGGCTATGCCTAAGCAACATTAACATATAAAAACAGTTCTGTAGCAATGTGGTTTGTGCAATAGGCTATAGACCCAATACATTATCATCACTGCATATTGGCTATGCTTGAATTGCCCTGCCAATGCTGTTCTTCTCAGACCATTTTGAAATTATATTTAAAAATTATAGGTACATGATCACACTGGTAATATATAATTTGTTGTATTACTTGTGAGGCACAGCTGAGTGAGCATAATCATTTGCTTTTTATTTATTTATTTTACTGGATTGATAGTCTGCATCTGATGGGGCCATTCTGAGGGGAGGGAGGGAGGGAGAGAGCAGTGGTGAGGCTGTCTCTCTTCCGACTCATCGTCCCTCCGCTCTCCCTCGCTCCGCTGACAAAAAGGGGACATTCTTCCAGCTGATGGCGAAACTCAAGTTGCACTGCATTATTTCTGCCTCATGCACCAATTCATGTTGTTACTCATGGTAGCCTAGTGGTTAAGTAGTTGAAAGGTTGCTTGCTTGTTGATACAGCAAAGTTGATACTGTGAAATTTCGAAACCTGTAAAGTCATGACTAGAGAGAGTCATGACTTTACAGGTTTCGAAATTTCACAGTATCAACTTTGCTGTGTGCTTGAGGCTTCTTTATACAGCCTAAGGCTCGAGGAAACCATAAAGACACGGTGATATGAGGTATCTGATTGGCCAGCGGTAGACCTATACGTGCACTTGATTTTCTCTCTGGGCCTGCCGGATATGCGGAGTTCTACCTTCAGACACATGAAATGTTTTTTTTTTTACAGAAATGTTTGATGACCGACCACGAATGTTATTCTACATTTGAGGCTCAGTGCTACCAGACATCCTGGTAGGGACGGCTGACGTGTGTGAGACTACTTACTTGCCAACAGCAAAGACGGTTGTGGCAATGCTGAGGTGCATAGGCTTGTAAATGCTGTCAACAATCAAGGGATTAAAGGTGCCTTCCCAGACAATTGGTGCCAACCAAGGGGTAACAGTTACCACATTGGTGCGCCTAAAAAAACAAAAGATATGTTAAAAGCTTGTGAACGCCCAGAGATATTCAATGCATCATAAGCAACTCTTTCATAGTGACTACATTTCCTGTACTTCCAAATGCACCTTCTCCTACTGATACTATGTCTACTACTAACAATAATACATTCATAATAACTTACCCCATTAACACACTGGGCTGCTTATACAGGAGTCTGAAAAGACCATGCAAAAAATGACATTGTAAAATAGCGTACTGCTTTCAAAATGGCTGCAGTTGGTGAGTTTTGCAAAGAGATGGTATCGGGTGAGATGATTATATTAGAGTAGACCAAAGAAGAGTCTCACCCCTGTGGGGACAGCATGTCCCGGGTCCTACAACTACAGTTTTCCCGCCTGAAATTGACAGGGTCCTGCTGACACAACCTTCAGAGGGGGTTCAATGTTAAAACTGTGTTAATACTGAATGATGGCATCAGGAGAGGTTGTGGAGGGTTAGGGATTCACAAAAAAAGTATACAAAAATAAGTTGTTTGTTTATTATGTCAGTAACACAAATTGTCTTACCCCAAAACTTCTACAATTCTGACATCCATATTTTTCATCTCACTATTGAAGATAAAAAGTAACATTTTCGGTGACTTAACTAGTATGTCAAATCAAACAGAAAAGAAGAGTAAAATGTAATTATATACATATTTACAATGGTAATGTAATCAGAAAATGTGATCTCAAATTAGATCTTAATCTGTGGTCCTGACTCTCATTGTCATGGGCCCACTGGGCTTTTTTAGAAGGCTACATTTCAGCAATCACCTATAAAATAGATGATGGCATAGTGTCTTTCTGATGGGATTATACACGGGATGGGATTTCTATCAAGATTGGATTATATCATTGACAAAGTTACAAACAAATGAACACTAAAGAAGTTCCGATCTTACCCAAATGATGAGTAACAATATGTTAAAACCAGGGCTCTAAATAGGAGATAGAAAGAGGATTGATTAACACCATGTACATCAGCTATGATATCGACAATGCCCAAAAACATATATGTAAAAAGAAGTGGTATGCAGAGAAGCGTACATTTTGGTTAAATGCCATTATCAGCTCTGTGTTGACACACATACAGAAGAACAATGGTGCGTAATCAGAGTACATACACAACAAGTGGACGTAATTCAACAATGTGAGCAGAGCTAATAACAGAAGTATATTATAATTAAATATCATGATTATCAAAAGTGGACATCACAAAATTCATAGATTTACAAAATGAATGATAATATCATAATCGTGGAAACCATCAGTATGACAACACTCATACATTGTATTCTGATGTTGTTCTGATGTATTCAGAATGAGAACACTTGTATTCTGATGTTATTCTAAGATGAAGTTTCTCCAAAGATCAGATATCACTAATTTGACTTAATAAAAAAGTGTGATTCCAAGAACTGGCAGAGTGATGGAAGGACGGATTTTTGTAAAAAAACGCATTGTTCCTCCCAAAGTTTGCAATTCTATTAAATCAAACTTTGAGTGTTTGAAGTAATGCACGACTGTATCCCAAAGCCAGTAGAATCTGTGGCTTTTACTGTTTCACCAGCAAAAATGTAGAACTACACAGTGCCAGTGGACCATGTAAATATGGGTGTGACCAAAGCTCATGTATAAGGTAAGAAAAGCACCATATATCTATAGAACAACAAACACACTATGGAACAGGTTAAGCACCTTTTTTCTGTTGGAACAGGTTAAGCACATTTTTGTACATTTATTGAAAATGAAATACATAAATATCAATTTACACAAGTATTTACACCCCTGAGTCAAAACTTTGTAGAAGCACCTTTGGCAGCGATTACAGCTGAGAGTCTTTCTGGGTAAGTCTCTAAGATACATTTTTTTCTAAATTCTTCAAACTCTGTCAAGTTCGTTTCTGATCATTGCTAGACAACCATTTTCAGATCTTGCCATAGATTTTCAAATAGATTTAAGTCAAAACTGTAACTCAGCCACTCAGGAACAGTCATGGTTTCTTGGTAAGCAACTCCAGTGTTGTTTTGGGCTTGTGTTTTAGGCTATTGTCCTGCTGAAAGGTATATTCATCTCCCAGTGTCTGGTGGAAAGCAGACAAACAGGTTTTTCTCTAGGATTTTGACTGTGCTTAGCTCCATTCTGTTTCTTTATCCTGAAAAACTCCTCAGTCCTTAACGATTACAAGCATACACATAACATGATGCAGCCACCAGTATGCTTGAAAATAAGGAGAGGGGTACTGAGTAATGTGTTATATTGGACTTGCCCCAAATATAACACTTTGTATTTTTGCAGTATTACTTTAGTGCCTTGATGCAAACTGGATGCATGTTTTGGAATATTCGTATTCTGTACAGGCTTCCTTCTTTTGACTCTGTCCATTAGATGAGTTTGGGGCGTAATTACAATGTTGTTTTCTCTTATCATAGCCATTAAACTCTGTTTTGATGTCACCATTGGCCTCATGGTGAAATCCCTGAGCGGTTTCCTTCCTCTCCGGCAACTGAGTGGGATGCCTGTATCTTTGCAGTGACTGGGTGTATTGATACACCATCCAAAGTGTAATTAAAAATGTCACCATGCTCAAAGGGCTATTCACTGTCTGAATTTTTATTTAATTTTACCCATCAACCAATAGGTGCCCTTTGCGAGGCATTGGAAAACCTCCCTGGTCTTTGTGGTTGAATCTGTTGTTGAAATTCACTGCTCGACTGAGGGACCTTACAGATAATTTTATGCGTATGGTATAGAGATGAGGTAGTCTTTCAAAAATCATGTTAAACACTATTATTGCACACAGAATGAGTCCATGCAATTCATGTCATTTGTTAAGCACATTTTTACTCCTGCACTTATTTAGGCTTCCATTATAATTTTGGGGCAGCAGGTAGCCTAGTGGTTAGAGTGTTGGGCCAGTAACTGAAAGGTTGCTAGATCGAATCCCCAAGCTGACAAGGTAAACATCTGTCGTTCTGCCCCTGAACAAGGCACTGTTACTAGGCTGTCATTGTAAATAAGAATTTGTTCTTAACTGACTTGCCTAGTTATTATAATGTTTTTAAATAACAGGGTTGAATACTTATTGACTCAAGACATTTCAGCTTTTCCTTGTTAATTATACTGAACAAAAATAAAAATGCAGCAAGAAACAATTTCTAAGATTTTGCTGAGTTACAGTTCATGTAAGGAAATCAGTCAATTTAAATAAATAAATTAGGCACTAATCTAGGGATTTCACATGACTGGGAATACAGATATGCATCTGTTGGTCACAGATACCTTAAAATAATGTAGGGGCGTGGATCCGAAACCCAGTCAGTATCTGGTGTAACCATCATTTGCCTGATGCAGCGTGACATCTCCTTCGCATAGAGATGATCAGGCTGTTGATTGTGACCTGTGGAATGTTGTCCCACTCCCATCGAATGGCTGTGCGAAGTTGCTGGATATTGTCGGGAACTGGAACACACTTTCGTGTGTACTCACTAACAGGGATGTAAACAAATTTGTGCACAAAATTTGAGAGAAATAAAACATTTTGTGCGTATGGAACATTTCTGGGATCTTTTATTTCAGCTCATGAAACATGGGCCCAACAGTTTACATGTTGAGTTTATATTTTAGTTCAGTGTAATTAACACTTAAACAATATATATATATATCAATTTTGACATTATGGGGTATTGTATGTAGGCCAGTGATAGAAAATCTAAATGTTATACATTTTCAACTCAGGCTGTAACACAACAAAATGTGGAATAGGTCAAGGGGTGTGAATACTTTCTGAAAGCACTATAATTCCTGTTCTAGAGCAGAACAACTTGTTTAGGTTCCACCTCCGAAGAATGATGCAGGCTACTTATACATATTCAAGAATTGGGGGAAGAAAGAACGCATGTGTTATTTTATAAACACGTTTTTCTACATAGCTGCTGCTGCTTACACTCCCTTTATATTTCTCTCTTAAAACCTCATGTAAATTAGAGGACATTTTTGTGTACAGAGTGCTCTGTGAATCGTGCAACATCAATTACTGTGCACTCCTTGAAAGCTTGTCAGGCTTCACATGCTGCTCTCGCTCTCAACTGAGATGCAGTATGTGAAATAATTTGCATAAAGAGCAACACGTCACACTTTCTGGTCTATCCAGACAAAGGATCGATTTTCTCTGGCTGTGAACCTCACAGCTCCGTTTGCAATACCGCACATGAAACAGGGGAGATTAGCTATTGCAGCAAAGCAGTTTTTTCTCGCTGTGATGTTCTCAGCATGAAAAAATACAACATAATTTCATAGAATTTAAACAAGATAACTTTCACTAGGTCACGGAGGGGCAAATTTGCATCTCTGAGTCGCTCAGACGCGGGGCAGAAAATTATCAATAGGCAGTTATATGAAATTGTGCCAATTTTGTATTGTCACTAAGGGCTCTATTTTAACAAACATAACCCAAATGTAAATATTATCACTAGCGGTAACACTAAAGGTTCGGGGGGTGTCTGGGTTTTGATGAATAAACAAGTTGTGACAAAATTATCTCCAAGGCTCATGACAAAATGTGTAGAATAGCATTGTAAAACTGGACATTTTTCTCTCTGCCCCATGGGAAAATGTGTAGAATAGCATTATAAAACTGGACATTTTTCTCTCTGCCCCATGGGAAAATGTGTAGAATAGCATTATAAAACTGGACATTTTTCTCTCTGCCCCATGGGAAAATGTGTAGAATAGCATTATAAAACTGGACATTTTTCTCTCTGCCCCATGGGAAAATGTGTTGGAAAGCAGGAAGTTACCTGGGGCTGTGATGATACCTGCATCTTAGTCAGTTTTCCATGGTAAACACGGATCAGATCGAACGCTTTGGTCTTTAAAAACCTGCTGTCGGCTATCTAAAATAGTATGTGCTATGGCTTACAAAATAAATAAATGTGACTCTGGATGACACAATAATGATTTTCGTTTCCAACATTAGGGATATTAAAGATTAGGAAGTGATTCGAATGTTAGTCCATTATAACCTAGTTTGTTAAATAACCTGCCCCATATTTGCTAAATATGTTGAACATGTTTGCCGTCCACATTTTTCAAACTGCATTGCTTCAATACGGAAATGCATGGTTCCATAGGCTATGGAATTCGCACTGATATAGATAGGGGCAAGGCCTACTGTTAATTGCCGTCGACATGCCAATTTCCAAACGTAGTCAATAAACAAGATGAAAATCACTAGGCTGATTGACAGTGTATAATTCTAATCAAATTCTAATAAAAATGAAACATCTTGTTCTAAAAAGGATCGGGTTAGAAGCATAATATCATAATTCGCATCTCTCCTTCAATGAGCATAAGGCAATGTGTGCACACCGCTGGCAGCTGGCACACGTTGGCTTTAACGTGGATATATTCCTTTATGGCATTTGCATTTCGAAAATGCACTGCATGTTCGACCCAAACGTTATAATAAAATGTGCCCACCATCGTCGTTGATATGGCCAGTCTATAGTAATAACTTGACGTCCCGTAACTGACTTCATACAGTTACTGACACCTTATATTCAATGTGCATTGCACATAGACCTAATGAGTCCAAAATCTTCACAGAAGCCACATGGACAAAACTAATTAAAAAAGTGAATGTCTTTTGACTGCTCGTGTTATTTTAATAAAACATTGGTTATAGACTACTAACTAAGCTACTTTGCCCCCTCAGCTTGCAAAATCGATGCCATAACCAATTACGTTACCGCTAAAACCATCTTTATGGTGAGTCTTAAATATCATCAATAGCGCTGCTTGAAATTGGCCCGTTGGCGCACCTTGTTAAGCGCACACCTCAAATATTTCCACGCTTCCCAATCAGCAAACCAGTTGATCTAAAACTGGTAAATTACCAACCCTGGAGCCAGCGATGGAAAATAGCAGAGCGCTAGTTTAAACGAAATTGGCAAAGAGCATGCATTTGACACTAGCGCCTCCTTAATGCCAGACGAAAAATAAAGCACTAAGTATGATTATATGTATTTTACAGGTATAAGAAAGGTTTAATATTATAGTAAGTCATTTAAATCTGATTGTTACTATATTTAGAAAGCATTTCAATCATTTCAAGCCCAATTCCCCCACTTTTGTTGAATAGGAAAGAAATCATATGATTTTTCATATCTTCATATCTTTATCATACTGTGTACTTGAGCTTGTGTCCTCAAAAGGGACTACACCTCAGAAAATGATAAAAACATTTTTACTAGAAAGATGAGATTTAAATCTTTCTGGCAGTGTAAGCATTACGAGGTACTCGCAAAATTCATAGATTGATATAATGAATGATAATATCGTCATCGTGGAAACCATCAGTATGACGACACTCATACATTGTATTCTGATGTTGTTCTGATGTATTCAGAATGAGAACACTTGCATTCTGATGTTATTCTATGATGAAGTTTCTCCAAAGATCAGATATCACTAATTTGACTTAATAAAACACGTTAGACGCAACATACCCCAAAAGTAGGATTCCAACTAGTGGCAGAGTGATGGAAGGATGGATTTTTGTAAAAAAACGCATTGTTCCTCCCAAAGTTTGCAATTCTATTAAATCAAACTTTGAGTGTTTGAAGTAATGCACGACTGTATCCCAAAGCCAGTAGAATCTGTGCCTTTTACTGTTTCACCAGCAAAAATGTAGAACTACACAGTGCCAGTGGACCATGTACATATGGGTGTGACCAAAGCTCATGTATAAGGTAAGAAAAGCACCATATATCTATAGAACAACAAACACACTATGGAACAGGTTAAGCACCTTTTTTTATGTTGAAGGGCGTTGAATGGCAGGGATAACATAAGCTGTTCCACTTTTTTTTGTTAAAGTGACACTCCAGTCTCCTTTTCACCTGATTTGTCACCTGATTTACATAACAAAATGTATTTTGTTCTATATTGCTTCTATATTGTTCCTCAAGCAAGGGTCGAGGCCGATGACGTAGCTGGAGGAAGTCTTTAAACAACTTTGACTTAAAGGAATGAACTGGAGGGTAATACCACCCATATTTCAACAAACAGTGCCTTCAGAAAGTATTAATACCCCTTGACTTATTCCACATTTTGTTGTGTTACAGCCTGAATTCAAATTGTTTTAAATTAATAAAAATCTCACATCTACACACAATACTCCATAACGACAAAGTGAAAATATGTTTTTAGACATTTTTGTAAGTGTATTGAAAATAAAATGCAGAAATATCTCATTTACATAAGTATTCACACCCCTGAGTCAATACTTTGTAGAATCAGCTCTAGTGTAGATTTGGCCTTGTGTTTTAGGCTATTGTCCTGTTGAAAGGTGAATTCATGATAAAGATATGAAGATATGAAAAATCATATGATTTCTTTGTGTGTGGTGGAAAGCAGACTGTACCAGGTTTCCCCCTAGGATTTTGACTGTGCTTCGCTACATTCTGTTTCTTTTTTATCCTGAAAAACTCCCCAGTCCTTAACGATTACAAGCATACACATAACATGATATAGCCACCAGTATGCTTGAAAATAAGGAGATGGGTACTGAGTAATGTGTTATATTGGACCTGCCCCAAATATAACACTTTGTATTTTTGCAGTATTACTTTAGTGCCTTGTTGCAAACAGGATGCATGTTTTGGAATATTCGTATTCTGTACAGGCTTCCTTCTTTTGACTCTGTCCATTAGATGAGTTTTGTGGAGTAACTGCAATGTTGTTTTCTCTTATCATAGCCATTAAACTCTGTTTTGATGTCACCATTGGATTCGTTGGGCAAAATCCTAAGGTTTTCTTCCTCTCCGGCAACTGAGTGGGACGCCTGTATCTTTTTAGTGATTGATACACCATCCAAAGTGTAATTAATAACTTCACCATGCTCAAAGAGCTATACACTGTCTGCATTTTAGTTAATTTTTAACCATCTAATAATAGGTGCCCTTCTTTATGAGGCACCGGTAAACCTTGCTGGTCTTTGTGGTTGAATCTGTTGTTGAAATTCACTGCTCGACGGAGAGACCTTACAGATAATTGTATGTGTGGGGTATAGAAATTAGGTAATCTTTTAAAAACGTTATATACTTTTATTGCACACAGAGTGAGTCCATGCAACTTGTGACTTGTTAAGCAAATTTTTACTCCTGAACTTATTTAGGCTTGCCATAACAAAGGGGTTGAATACTTATTGACTCAAGACATTTCAGCTTTTTATTGTTAAGTATCCTGAACAAATATATAAATGCAACATGCAACAATTTCAAAATTTTTGCTGAGTTAAGGAAATCAGTCAATTGAAATGAATAAATTAGGCCCGAATCTAGGGATTTCATATGACTGGGAATACAGATATGCTGGTCACAGATACCTTAAAAAAAAGTAGGGGCGTAGATCAGAAAACCAGTCAGTATCTGGTGTGACCACCATTTGCCTCATGCACCGCGTGTCACGAATCCCGCTTCCTGAGTCTGTTTTTGCCTGTGTTCTGTCCTGGAGTGTTTTTTTCGGTGTCCTGGAACGCACCCTGTCTGGTTGCCGGGCGACGTAGCTGGTTGGGAGATCTCTGATTTACCGCACCTGTTTCCAATTCGCTATCTGCACACCTGGTCCTGATCATCACCCCTCCACTTCATAAGCACTGACCTGACATCCATTCCCTGCCGGATCGTTAGCCAGGAACAGTATGTTGTGCCAGTGTATCAGCCTCCAGTTTGATAGAGTTTGTTTTGTACGTCTTGCTTGCCTTGAGCTCACCTCCGTTTTTTCTGTCTACAGTCATTCACCCGGAACACTCATCTCATCCCTACCTGGTCGTCGGTGACTTCAGTTACTTCATTGGATCTGCCTATTCAATCCCATCAACTCACCTCCGCTGCCCGCTCCGTCACTTGGATTTTTCTATCACTACATTCAAACTTGTAAATAAATACTCACCTTCGTCTTACTCTCCTTGTCCTGGTCTGCTTCTGGGTTCAACTTTAGAAAACCGTGACACCGCGACACATCTCCTTCGCATAAAGTGTGCAAGGAGTTGATTGTGGCCTGTGGAATGTTGTCCCTCTCTTCAATGGCTGTGCGATGTTTATGGATATTGGAACACGGTATTGTACACGTCAATCCAGAGTATTCCAAACATGCTCAATGGATGACATATCTGGGGAGCATGCAGGCCATGGAAAAACAAGGACATTTGTGTACAGATCCTTGTGTTGTGTGACAAAACATTTTAGTGGCCATTTTATGTCCCCAGCACAAGGTGCACCTGTATAATGATCACGCTCTTTAATCAGCTTTTTGATATGCCACACCTATCACTTGGTTTAGTGTATCATGCAGCCTTCAGGTTCATTACAAATCAAAAACGTTTAACACATCATTGTGATCTCTACAGCGCTGTTGGCTGGCCGTCATTGACCTTGCGTAGGCTTAAACACTGGTATACACTGATTTATAAGGCCATATTGTGTGTTATTTTTTAGTCAGGTCGGTAAATAAATATAAATTACGGTCCCATTCTCATTTGCTTCTAACAGTACCAAAAATTAGAACAAGTCATGGTAGAAATAGTTTTAGCTACTTAGCACCATTGTCCTGGAATTCTCTCCTGAACATTTAAAAATTTGATGATCTAGTTTCGTTTGTGGAGTTTAAACACTTGATCGATGTATATATCATAGAGTAATTGTTTTTAGGCCAGCTGTTTTTAGTCAAGACTGTCGTGTTTTTAATGTAAAATGTTTTTGTTGTATTGTATGTGTGTTTATAGTTTTGATTAATGATGTGTTAGTGTATGTAAGTTGTTTTGTCTGAAACGTTGTTCCCCCTGCTGCTATTGGACCAGGTCTCGCTTGGAAAAGAGATGTTATCTCAATGAGAAAAACCTGTATAAATAAAGGTTAAAAACATTGTTATTATTCTTTTTTTTAAATGTGGATGGATTATCTTTTCAACGGAGAAATGCTCACCAACAGGGATGTAAACAAATTTGTGCATCAAATTTCAGAGAAATAAGCTTTTGTGCATATGGAAGATATCTGGGATCTTTTATTTCAGCTCATGAAACCAACACTTGTTGCATTTATATTTTTGTTCATTGTACATTACCTATAATACAATGAGCTCAAGGAGAAATACAAACACCTAACACAAATGTAAAAATCACTTCAGTCTGACAAAGATCCAATGAGTTATTTCTTACGAGTTTTCAAACGTAGTCTCATGTTGCTCATCCGAGTAAATCCTTTCCCACACTTAATAAAAACTTTAAGTGTATGATGGATAATAAATGTAGCATCATGTACATAATAATATACATATATCATACACATGCTGTATTATTAGTTAATTTAGAAATGATTGAGTCATCACAGACAATTACTGAGTGATCATTTATTACAATCAGACCTGGGTTCAAATATGTATTTCGATATCTGGTATTTAAAATACATTTTTCAGTGTATTTGCGTATTTTCAAAAACAAAACAAGTACTTATATTTGAGTATTTGAATGGCTATTTGTAAAAAAAAAAAACTAATAGTAAGAGTATTTTCAAACACTTATTTTAAATACTATTTTCAAATACCTGGGTTAAATGCATGGGAGTGGATTTGAGTCAGTGTATTTTAGTATTTTCAAATACATTAAAATATTCAACTACTTGTCTTCTGAAATAAAAGATAACTGAATATTGGACAATGTAGGTGAAAGTTGAGATATTTGAAATTGTATTTGAACCCAGGTCTGACTACAATGGAAAACAAAGTGTACCCAATTGCACTTCAGCCCAGCATGAACCAGAAGGGAATCAGGTACCTGACTGAGGGACTGAAAATAAAAATAAACATTCCTCAGACAAGGACACTTGAACGGGTGACTATGCAGGAGAAAAGGGAGGACTCCGTTCCAACATGCATCAAGAGCTTGCCCCAAAACACATGAACGATTATTAAAAGGACAACTTGATAGTTGCGTTAAAACATTTTCTTCTTCTTCATTATTTCAGGTACAGAACAGCTACACAACATGCTTACATCATGTTAACCCTACTGTGCTCACAGAGTACAGTACGGTTGGCAGTGCACTAAGTAAAACCTCAGTGTCATTGTGAAGTCTGTGCCCAAAGTTCCTTAACAACCGATCACCTTACCAAGGGGAAAATAACAGAATGGCTACTTAGTCAATAAATGGTGACAACTTTCTCAGGGCGATGTACAATATAATTATATAATATAATGCCAAGAATGTGCAAAGCTGTCATCAAGGCAAAGGGTGGCTACTTTGAAGAATCTCAAATATAACATATTTCCAGTTGTTTAACACTTTTTTGGTAACTACATGATTCCATATCTGTTACTTCATTGTTTTGATGACTTCACTATTATTCTACAATGTAGAACATTTTTAAAATAAAGAAAAACCCTGGAATGAGCAGGTGTGTCCAAACTTTTGACTGGTACTATATATATATATATTACCGTTCAAAAGTTTGGGGCCACTTAGAAATATCCTAGTTTTTGAAAGAAAAGCTATTTTTTGTCCATTAAAATAACATCAAATTGATCAGAAATACAGTGTTGACATTGTTAATGTTGTAAATGACTATTGTAGCTGGAAACGGCAGATTTTTAATGGAATATCTACATAGGCAACAGAGGCCCATTATCAGCAACTATCACTCCTGTGTTCCAATGGCACGTTGTGTTAGCTAATCCAAGTTTATCATTTTAAAAAGCTAGTTGATCATTAGAAAACCATTTTGCAATTATGTTAGCACAGCTGAAAACTGTTGGGTTGATTAAAGAAGCAATAAAACTGTCCTTCTTTAGACTAGTTGAGTATCTGGCGTATCAGCATTTGTGGATTCGATTACAGGCTCAAAATGGCCAGAAACAAAGAACTTTCTTCTGAAACTCGTCAGTCTATTCTTGTTCTGAGAAATGAAGGCTATTCCATGCGAGAAATTGCCAAGAAACTGAATATCTCGTACAACGCTGTGTACTACCCCCTTCACAGAACAGCGCAAACTGTCTCCTCAAATTAAAGCTGACAGTCTGCACTTTAACCTCATAGTCATTGTATCACTTCAAATCGAAAGTGCTGGAGCCCCTATTTCACATGTGTATGCACACCTTTAGGAAGAGCGTGTGAGTATCCCTGGAAGTTGACACAAGCATATTGATACAACTATCCAGTAGCACTAAACTATCTAGAATGTTCAAATGTCTAACAATGAAAGTTAAAATAAAGACTCCTTCATACAAATATCTGCCTTCACATAAATAATTTTTTCAGGGTAAGTGCTATCTGGAATACTTGGGATATCCCTACCCTAAACCTTAACCCCTACATAACCCTTACCTTAACCATTTTAAATTTAAACTTCAATTGGGACATCTCAAGGATCCTGGATTGTATGGACCATTTCTCCAGGCCAGGGTTTTCAACAATGGACACATCAATTTACAAAAAATACAAGATTGTGGTTGAGTCCATATTTAAATGAAAAACAACCAAGAACTTAAAAAAGGCTTTGAGAGAGTCAAACAGAGTTTGAAAATGAACATCTATGAAGAAATGTTGTGTTCGAAAACAAGACAACTACCTGAACTATGGCCTATGAGTTTTATTTATGGATTCTCAAATTAAACCGCTTCCCACATAGACACGGATGAGGTTTCTCTCTAGAATGAATAAGCATGTCATCTTAGAGCGCTTTTGAAATGAAGCGTTTTTCACAATGAGAGCAGGGGAATGGGAGCTCGCCTGTGTGAGTCCTTCGCTGCAACATGAGTATCCAATACATTCTAAACATCTTCCCACAAAGTTGACATCTGTGGGGAGATTTACCCATGTGTGTTCATGAGTGTACCAACAAGGCCCCTGAGGAATAAAATGTATTTCCACAAATGCTACATACAGTAAGTATGATTTCTCCCCTGTATGCATGCTGAGGTGGTGTGTTAGTAATTGCTGTTGGATAAATCTCCTCCCACATATAGAACAGGTGAATGGTCTCTCCCCAGTATGAGTAAGTATATGGGAAGTTAAAGGTCCCAGATGTCATAAACCCCCTGCCAAAATGTGAGCAAAGATATGGTCTTTCTCCTGTGTGGACACATTGGTGCAGTATTAGAGTACTCTTTGATTTTTGAATTTCTTCTCACACTGGTCACAATGAAACAGCTTTTCCTCTGTGTGAACACGTTTATGTTCTTTCATGTTCCCTTTGGTGGAACATTGTTTGCAGATGTACTTCTTCGTTGTCTTGGCTGAGGAGTTCTTTACTGTTTCATTGGATGGCAGTGAGTTCTCAGCTCCTCCAGAGTTCAGAGCAACTCAATATTAGGAACGGGTCCTTCATGTTTTATACACACAGTGTAAGTGAATTTGTCCCAATACTTTTGGTCCCCTAAATGGGGGTACTATAATGTCTAAAAGGTTCACCTGATATGGATGTAAATACCCTCAAATTAAAGCTGACAGTCTGCACTTTAACCTCATAGTCACTGTATCACTTCAAAAGTGCTGGAGTACAGAGCTAAAACAACGCAAAATGTGTCACTGTCCCAATACTTTTGGAACTCACCGTAAATTCCATGGAGGAATTAAATGCCACTGGGAGAAAGGCAAAGCTGATAGATGTCCACAAATCACTGGACCCTACACACCACTAGCCAGCTTTGTTAGTACAATAATGGCGCGTTTATTGAATCTGTGTTTACCACCAAATCACCTACAGTGCATTCAGAAAGTATTCAGACCCCTCTACTTTTTACACATTTTGTTACATTACAGTCTTATTCTAAAATGGATACACATTTTAACTCAGCAATCTACACACAATACCCCATAATGACAGAGCAAAAACAGATAAGGAAAAATTATTTAATCCATTTTAGAATAAGGCCATAACGTAACAAAATGTGGAAAAAGTCAAGGGGTCTGAATACTTTCCGAAGGCACTGTATATAGTGAAGTTAACGAGTGGAAAAAGGCTAAATAGAATTGAGCAATTGTTCAATTACTTTGAATTAATCTACATATATTTTGGGTCTATAGGAAACAACACAAGAGAGTTGGTGCCAGGTGTGTAAACTATAAATATGAGGCAAAAGTACACAATGTCACTTTTTATTTGAGGGTATTGTTTAAGATGTCCTGCTATATTAGAAATGTGGTTTATAATAGTGTTTTTGCCCATTGTTAGTTTTCCAACTGGGTAGCATTGAACTCAGGGAATTATTTCAGGGTAAAATCTAATCTGTTCGCATATAACCAGACATAACTTTAACATTTTACAGAATGGTTACAATATTTAGAACACAAATTTTGCCAATCATCTGTGAAGTAAGTTACACCGCCTGGTATTATGACAAATTAGAAGATCTACAAACATGTCATAATCACCTGAAAATGTAGCAGAGAACTATATAGAGTAGAATCTCCAAATAACATTTCAACAGCTTAGTGTTGGTTTATCAATACATTTGTCGACCTTTTCTCTCTTTTTCATGCATTCGTTGATGTATTCTCATGTTTCCCCTTTCAGAGAATCTTTTGCCACACTTTACACATGGGTAAGGTTTCTCCCCAGTATGAATTCGCATGTGTTTCACTAGTCTGGTGGAAGTGGAGAAGCCTTTGGGGCACTGTGTACAGGGGTATGGGCGTTCGCCTGTATGACTTCGCTGATGCACTTTCAGTTTACTTGCTAGACTAAAAGTATTCCCACATTGTTCACAATGATACGGTCGTTCCCCTGTGTGGATCCTTGAGTGTACCATCAGTTCCCCTGAGCAAGCAAAGGTCTTTCCACAAATGCTACACAAGTATGGTTTCTCTCCACTGTGCATCCTGATGTGTCTTGTTAGTACTTGCCGTTGAATAAATCTCTTCCCACATATTGTACACCCATAAGGTCGCTCCCCAGTATGAATGCGTATATGAGATTTTAAGATATCCGATGTCCTAAACCCCCTGCCACAATGTGAGCAATCATAAGGCCTTTCTCCTGAGTGAACTCGTTGGTGCTGTTTTAGACTACCCTTCGCTTTGAATCTTTTATCACACTGGTTGCAATGGAACGGCTGCATGTCTGTGTGAACACCCTTATGTCGTTTCAGGTCCGATGGGCTTCTGAAACCCTTTCCACATTTAAAGCAGATGTACTTCTTGGTTGTCTTGATTGAAGGTCTCTGTATTGTTTGACTGGATGGCAGTGAGTTCTCAGCTCCTCCAGAGTCCAGGCTCCTGCTGTCCTCCTCTGTTAGATGTTCCTTCCTGATGTGCTGCTGAAGGTTCACCTCTCTCCTGTGGGAGAATGGGCACTGGGGGCAGGAGAAGACCTGGGAGGGCATGTCACTATCCGGTTCTGCAGGTAAAAAGCACATGGAAGTACACTGAACAAAAATATAAACGCAACATGTAAAGTGTTGGTACCATCTTTCATGAGCTGAAATAAAAGATCCCAGACATTTTCCGTACACACAAAACATTTATTTCTCTCAAATGTTGTGCACAAATTTGTTTACATCCCTGTTAGTGAGCAATTATCCTTTGCCAAGATAATCCATCCACCTGACAGGGGTGGCATATCAAGAAGCTGATTAAATAGCATGATCATTACACAGGTGTACCTTGTGCTGGGGACAATAAATGGCCACTCTAAAATGTGCAGTTTTGTCACACAACACAATGCCTCAGATGTCTCAAGTTGAGGGAGCGTGCAATTCGCATGCTGACTGCAGGAATGTCCACCAGAGCTGTGGCCAGAGAATTGAATGTTCACTTCGCTACCATTAGCCACCTCCAATGTCATTTTAGAGAATTTGGCAGTACGTCCAACCGGCCTCACAACCGCAGACCACATGTATGGCATCGTGTGGGCGAGTTGTTTGCTGATGTCAACGTTGTGAACAGAGGTCCCACGGTGGCGGTGGGGTTATGGTATGGGCAGGCATATGCTATGGACAATGAACACAATTCCATTTTATCAATGGCAATTTTAATATCTGTGACCAACAGATGCATATCTGTATTCACAGTCATGTGAAATCCATAGATAAGGGCCTAATGAATTTCCTGAGGCCAATTGTGAGGCCCATTTATTTTAAAGGTATCTGTGACAAACAGATCCATATCTGTATTCCTAGTCATGTGAAATCCATAGATTTAGGATTTATTTAAATTGACTGATTTCCTGTAACTCAGTACAATCAATGAAATTATTGCATGTTGCCTTTATATTTTTGTTCAGTATATAAATCAGTGCTGCTATTGTAAGCATTTTTCCCCCAAAAAAATCTCATTACAATTTCATTAAATAAAAAATAAATGTAACCTTTGTTTAACTAAATAACAACAAATTCTTATTTACGATGACAGCCTAGGAACAGTGGGCAGAACAGGGGCAGGACGACAGACCTTGTCATCTCGGGATTTGATCTAGCAACCTTTCTGTTACTGGCCCAATGCTCTAACCACTAGGCTACCTGCTGCCCCAAATGAAAGAGTGGTCAAATTTAAAATGAAATAGTGGTCGAGTAGAGTGGTCGAGTAGAGTTAATACAAGCTCTATGAAAAGCCCTGTTAAGTAATTAATGCATGCAATACGTTCCTAAATGTTTTAAGTCAAACACAGATCTTATCTCGAGTCATATTGTCGCAAGAGAAGTTGGATTGCAGTGTGAGATATTTTAGGAAATGTTTACACGTTTACTTCACAGGCCTCTCCGTCGTGTTTGTACTAAAATTGTAAGACAGACAACTTCTTTCAAGGTAAAAAAACAAAAATCATTAAGATTGTTACATTTTTGTAAAATTATCCCATTAACGAATTTGGAGTCTCTATGAAGACATTCCAAAGTCAAAATGGGTTTGACAGACATCCCTCTAACCACTACCTTGATAACTACTAGAAGAACAAACCCTAATTCACACATTGAACCATTCACCAATGTATTCAGAATGCTTTAGTATATTTCCTGCAATCAAAATCCCAAAGAAATCACTATTGTTTTCAAAAGTCCTATGTGCTGTTTAGCTTTCTTTTTGTTAAGTTGTATGTTTACTATGCTTTTCCTTGAAGACACACTCCAAGTAGGATTGTGCCAAGCACACAATATGAATGCGTAAATGTGATTTTAAGATCTGTGATGTTCTAACCCCCTGACACAAGGTGAGCAAAAGTAAGGCCCTTCTCCTGTTTGAACTCGTTAGTGGGGGCAGGAGAACACCAGGAAGGGCATGTTAATTTCACAGCGAGGTAAAATGAGTAGGGCTACTGTCACAGGCGGGATCTGAACCCGGGTCTCCCACAGGAGAAACCAACACCTTGACAGTGAGACCAAGAGGATACTCTCTGTAAGGCCGAGGGTGAGGCAGGGCTACCTCATCACGAGACCATGAGCCCGACTCATGTCTGCTACATGTACAGTAGTGCTTCAGCTGAACAAGCAATATAAAGATATACTGAATATTGGTCATCCATGTTGGATTGTGGCCTTCTGTCCTATAGACAGAATGTCACAACAGTGTTTTCCTTATTTTTTTAAAGTCAGGGGCCCCCTAGTGGTCAGGGGCCCTACGCGTAGTGCGTGGTCTGCATATAGGGCAAGCCGGCCCTGGACCACGGTCAACTGTTACAATATACTGTCAAACTGTCATAACCCTGACTAGCTAGCAAATTATTATTGTAAATGTACTCCAAAACTATTGTGGTGACTGATTACACAGCATCTTCTCAGATGGTTCTCTATTTCAGCTGGTGACTGACAATTATAATAGGTATTTTCAGCATGCAGTGGACAGACCACAGTCAACTCATCCATAATAAATACACCCCCAAAGAACAACTAAACAAATAACAGCTCAAGCAGATGGGTTTTTCTAGGAGGTCCACTCATTGTTAAATCCCAACTTCCCAACAATGTGGTAGTAACATTTTGAAACATGTAGGCTTCCAGGAATTGTGGTAGCAACAGTAACCACTACCCCACCAGTTACAGAAGCAGACCTGGTTTCAACTTCAAATAGCCTACTATTTGAAAAATTTCCATAATGGACCCAATAGAGTAGTCACAAAACTGCAAACCCCGCCCATCTGGCACTCCAGGTAGGCTAAAGCAAACGCTAAACAGATTTCAAAGATTTCAAGTAGTATTTGAACACAGGTCTGAAGGGAATATATTATGAAATACTGAATTGTGTAACTTGTTAAAATCTACAATCTTAATTGCCCATTGGTTACCAAGAATTAGAGCTAAAAATGAATCCATGTCATATGAATTAATATCTTACTTAATTCAACCATTAAATCCTTGGCTTTAGGGTACCAATATTTCCCCCCCAAACAAACAGACTTAACTTTTGGGGAATAGTCAAGTACTTAACTATGATTGCAATGTAGAAATTCTAATAAGAGCAAACAGTGAAAATGATGTTTCATGCCACGAGAGGTACCGGATCCGGGAAAACATGTTCCTGTTCCGGCAGGATCCGGCTCAAATAAAGCTCTGCTGGTGGAGTAGCTATAGCCACAATGGAAACAGCAGCTAAAAATATCCTGACTAGTCTAATGGAAAAAGCACTGTCGCTTAACTTAATATTGTTCCAACTAGTAATAACAGCCAGTTATCAATAACACAGTTTGGCAATCGCCATGAACAGTGCACAGAGGTATGTAATGTACTCTGCTCCGAATGTCCTTACCGTCGACGGCCACTGGACGAGCGTGTAGTGATGATCGGGGTTTCTGCTGTCCAGAACTGGATTCACCAGCCTCTTCAATTCGTTCAACGTCCTCATCAGTTCCATTGTAACTGATTTCTGGTCGCCACTCTTCTCCACCCTCCTGTTCTTTCTTCCTAGTGTCATGACCTCGAGCCTCCACTGAAGTTTGTTTCGAGTTTACCAAGGAAGTGAGGGACAGAGCGGACAGGATGGTGTCAGAGTCGTAGAACAAATTATCTGGAAAAGAGGGAGAATCCAAACCAATTTTATTTACTAATACCTTGGAGATGAATACAGTTTGTGCAACATTGAAGGTGAAGATATCTTTAACTTCTTATGGCTGCAGGGGCAGTATTGAGTAGCTTGGATGAAAGGTGCACAGAGGTGCCCAGAGTAAACGGCCTGCTCCTCAGTCATAGTTGCTAATATATGCATATTATTATTACTATTGGATAGAAAACACTCTGAAGTTTCTAAAACTGTTTGAATTATGTCTGTGAGTATAACAGAACTCATATGGCAGGCAAAAACCTGAGAAAAAATCCAAACAGGAAGTTCTGAGGCTGGTCGATTTTCAACCAAGATCCCATTGAAATCACAGCGAGATATGGATGAGTTTGCACTAGATGTCAACAGTCTGTAGAACCTTGTCTGATGCCTCTACTGTGAAGGGGGGCCGAATGAGAGGGGAATTAGTCAGGTCTGCCATGACCTGACCATTCTTTGACCATGCGAGTTCACATGAGAGGGAGCTCTGTTCCATCGCTCATCTGAAGTAAATGTAATTCTCCGGTTGGAACGTTATTCAAGATTTATGTTAAAAACATTCTAAAGATTGATTCAATACATCGTTTGACATGTTTATACGGACTGTTACGGAACTTTTGGACATTTAGTCAGGTTTTAGTGAACGCGCTTCCCTGACGTTGGATTTGTTTACCAAACACGCAACAAAAATAGCTATTTGGACAAAAATGATGGACATACCGACAAAAAACGAACATTTCTTGTGGAAGTGGGAGTCCTGGGAGTGCATTCTGATGAAGATCAGCAAAGGTAAGTGAAGATTTATAATGCTTTTTAGAAGTTTTGTTGACTGCACAATTTGGCGGGTAACAGTATGGCTTGCTTTTGTGGCTGAACGCTGTTTTCAGATGATTGAATATTGTGTTTTGCTGTAAAGCTTTTTGAAATCTGACACAGCGGTTGCATTAAGAACAAGTGTATCTTTAATTCTATGTAAAACATGTATCTTTCATCAAAGTTTATGATGAGTATTTCTGTTATTTGACGTGGCTCTCTGCAATTTCTCCGAATATTTTGGAGGCATTTCTGAACATGGCGCTAATGTAAACTGAGATTTTTGGATATAAATATGAACTTAATCGAACAAGACATATATGTATTGTGTAACATGAAGTCCTATGAGTGTCATCTGATGAAGACATTCAAAGGTTAGTGATTAATTATATCTCTATTTGTGCTTTTTGTGACTCCTCTCTTTGGCTGGAAAAATGGCAGAATTTTTCTGTGAGTTGGTGGTGACCTAACAATCGTTTGTGGTGCTTTTGCTGAAAAGTCTATTTGAAATCGGACACTTTGGTGGGATTAACAACAAGATTACCTTTAAAATGGTATAAGATACATGTATGTTTGAGGAATTTTAATTATGAGATTTCTGTTGTTTGAATTTGGCGCCGTGCACTTTCACTGGCTGTTGTCATATCATCCCGTTAACGGGATTGCAGCCATAAGAAGTTAACAAAACAAAGCACATTTCATTGGTGGAAAATGCAATCAAATCTAATGAAGGTCAAAGAATTTACCCCAGCAGAAATAGATAACCTGAAGGCTACCTACCTCTGTTTAGGTGTCCAAGGTGTCTTTGATGCTGTAGCAGTGTCTTCAAGTGCTCAGGGTCAGAGACAGACTGAACATACTCCTCCAGGTCAGAGAAGGCAAGGCTGAGACAAGATGCTGTCTGAGGGTGAGAAAGGAAAACTTACGGAGAGTGCAGTGCAATCCCAAATCAACCCCTAGCTCCTACCCACTGGAAACTTGATGTTCAGTCCATTTATTAAAGGGGGTTCATTCATTCATTCACAACTGTAAACGCAACATTTTTTTTACATTTGAATTGATAGGATGAAGATGCAGTCATATCAGTACCTGTGTAAAGCTGGGCACCGGCAGCAGCTCCTCCAATCTGGAGAAGAACTCCCACACCAGAATCTGCAGTGCTGTGTCATACTTAGTACCGTACTGCACTGGGAACACCTCCTTTAATTAAAATGTAGAGAGCCATTACACAGTTAGGTGAATGGTCTTGCCTACAACACATGTTACCGTCAAAATACATTAGTTTAATAAAATACTTGTTTTATCCATTTGCACTAATATTGTTGATATTTGTCACAGTACCCAACTTGACACACAACACACGCTTGGGAGCATTACATTTAATTTCAGATGCATGCCTGCCTGCTTGCTCTTCAGGCATTTCCAACACTTTTGCTTGATTATGACACAGAACTACCCAACTGTGAAAAGTTAAGATGTTCGATATTATCTCACCTGAAAAAAGTGTTCCCTCTTCGCTGGGTCTTCCAGCAAGGTTTGGACCAGCTCCACAAAGTTTGACTTTGATGCCTCCACTTTCTTGTTTTTTCTCTGAACATGTAATTACACCCCAAAAAAGTAAGTTAAGAACTAAAATTTCAAAAAATAAATGTTGTGATAGAGATTTAACAATCCACATACTCTGTGGTGTATTGCACACAACTTACCGCTTTGTGCTTTACTGTGCATGACTGGATTCTATCCAAGTGGCGGTGGATGGTTTGATGGTCCACCATGTCCTCTTTACCACAGCACAACTCAAGAACCAGCTGAAATAGCAGGCACACTTTAATATGGAGGAATGGCAACATTACACATTCAGAGTCAGAGTGTTTAATATACAGGGTTGCAGGTGTGATTGCAGGGTTCAGAGAAAATCTTAGGCTCCGAGCTCCAACATGCAGGACTAAGTGAAATAAAATAATGAAAATGATCATAAAAAACTATAGAAATAGAACTATATACATAATAACAACCGTAGCAGTGATGAATAAATAAAATGTCCATTGGGGTGGAGGCAGAGTAAAGACTAGAGGGGAAAGGGGGAATGACCATAGGGGTGCAGCTGGCAGACTAAATTACCATTGAGGGGGTGTGGGGACCAAGCAAAATAAAAAACTATAACAATTATAATAAAAAAGTAAAATTATACATATTAACACCTAACAGTGATGAATGTACACTGAACAAAAATATAAACACAACATGTAGTGTTGGTCCCATGTTTCATGAGCTGAGATAAAAGAACCCAGAAATGTTACTTACACACAAAAAACGTATTTCTCTCATATTTTGTGCACAAATTTGTTTACGTCCCATTAGTGAGCATTTCTCCTTTACCATGACAATCCATCCACCTGACTGGTGTGGCATATCAAGAAGCTGATTAAACAGCATGATCATTACATGCTGTTTAATCTTGTGATGGGGACAATAAAAGGCCACTCTAAAATGTGCAGTTTTGTCACACAACAAAACACCACAGATGTCTCAACTTTTGAGGGAACGCGCAATTGGCATGCTTACTCCAGAAATTGCCAACAAAGCTGTTGCCAGAGAATTGAATGTTCATTTCTCTACCATAAGCCACCTCCAACGTTGATTTAGAGAATTTGGCAGTACGTCAAACTGGCCTCACAACCATAGATCATGTGTAACCACGCCAGTCCAGGACCTCCACATCTGGCTTCTTCACCTGTGGGATCGTCTGAGACCAACCCCCCGTAGAGCTGATGAAACTGAGGAGTATTTCTGTCTGTAATAAAGCCTTTTTGTGTGGAAAAACTCATTCTGATTGGCCTGGCTCCCCAGTGGGTGGGCCTGGCACCCAAGTGGGTGGGCCTTTGCCCTCCCAGGGTCACCCATGCCTGCGGCCCTGCCCATTCATGTGAAATCCATAGATTATGGTGTCATGAATTTATTTAAATTGACTGAAATATATGAAATCGTTGCATGTTGCGCATATATTTTTGTTCAGTATAATTGGGGTGAGAGCAGAGTAAAAGTAATTTGAGGGGTTGGGGGGGGGGGTGAAATATCCATAGGGGGAACAGCAGGTAAGTTAAGTGACCATTGAGTGGGTGGGGAGAAATGTTCATAGGGGAAGTAGTGGGGGGGGAGCAGATAGCTGACAATTTAAAGACAGAGGGGACACAAACTAAGAAGTCTTAAGACAATGACAACAGAAGTTGATCATGAAAATGTGACAAGAACAATCTTCTGTCCACATTCCTGGCCTTCAAGATCCAGGCGCTTATGAGGAATTAAGGTCTGAATCTCACCCCACATTTGCCACTTTTACATCCTCCCCTCCCAACCCTCAACATTTCCACCTCTCTCACCCTTGCTCTCAGTCCCAGGATGAGTTGGGTCCTCTGCCTGGAGCTCAGCAGCTCTGGAACCATCTCTGTCACCAAAGTCACAAACTCCTCCAGCTTCCCATACTGCATCACATTACGCTGCTCAGCCACTTGCCACATGGATGCTGACATCAAGCGTATTGGAGGAACCAGGAGACACAAGGAGGATAGAGGGAGATTGAGACCTGTCATGAAAACAAAAGGGAGGAATTTGTTAACATAACTTAAGCCATCAAATTAATACAGACCCTTGCAACTAGACAGACATTTTATGAGACTCCTGGTTTCCACAAATCCAGGACGAAGACCGTATAGCCAAGCTAAGGTTGGTCGAAAATTCTCTGTGCTACACCACAACAGTACCTATCCTGTAACTCCCAGTAATGGATACCAAAACATCTTTGGTTAAATTACATTATCTGGTGTAACAATCTGTAGCTAAGTTGAACTAAGCTCATGAGGCATGTATAAGTTATATTCTTCAAGAATAAATGGGTATACTTAGACAATTAATTTAAAATGACTGAAAATGGATGAAGGGGCGATTCCGCTGTAAACTTTGGACATCAGACCGCAGCACTGGAGAGCGCAGTACAATACAGCACAGTAGAATAGAGTTTAGTACAGTTTAGTATAGTATATTTAAGTACAGTACAATATACTGTACTCTACTTTTCTTTACTATATTGTACTGTAATGTAGTCTTCTCACTGTACAGTACACTGTATTGTACTGTGCTCTACTCACTGTACTCTACTTACTGTACAGTACTCAGTATTGTACTCTGCACTGTACTATCCATTTGTTCCAATCCAGTCCGTCAGTGTACGTTAACATCAAGGTCAGGGTGGACTGACCAAATATCAACTACTTTTCAACATCCATGGACGTTTAGTGTTGGTCGGTGCTCAGTGGGATAGGATGCTTATTACAGTAAATGGAAAGAGAGGGTGCTCATGGGTAGGTGTCAGTAAGAGCTGGGAGAGGTGACATTAACTGGAGAGTGAGAAAATGAGAGGTGTTGTCCAGAGTCATGACTGTTCTAAGACAACAACAAAAAATAAAATAAAAAACTGTTAACTGAACATAACAGTACACCAGTGGGAGGTCAGTAGCAGGTGACCCAACTGTGCTTTGTGACCATTATGATTTCCCATTGTAGCCAATTCAGTTGCAGTAATTCTGTTACTGATTTTGGGGTAATTTCATACCAATTTGGTAATAGAATTACAAGTTTTAATCACTTAATAATTCCTTAACACATTGTATATCTGTAAAATCCCTATAACTAATTGGTAAGTCTACCATTACTTGTTACTTCAGTGAACTTTCATTAGGGGTCTTTACGTCAACATTCTTGTGGTTTGATGTATTTCTAATGGTTTCCTGCTAGGCTACATGTTTTCTAAGACCCCTTCAGTTTATCCAGAAATCTAAGTATTTACTTTATATTTAAGATAGAAAATTGTTGAAAAATGTATCCATCATGCCTTCATTTCCAAAAAATATAGACTCTTAGCTTTCATTTGACACTGAAATTGATATGCTCCTTATTAACGTAACATGTTGGTGCGCATGGGTCCATTTCGATGGAAATGCCCTGTAGCAATCGCAGACCTTTTATGTCGCAACACTTTCAGGTGTTGACTCCACTATGGCTTTTACCCAGTAAGGGAACTCCCCCCTCAATTGTACAAAATAACATGGCAACTTATTGGCACCGAGCGGACCATATACACAATGGGATTGTGTGGGATTTCACATTACATCCGGCGCTGTTTCGTCCAAAGTTGATGGCAAATGCCATATTGCAAATGAGCTGTGTAACACTCCAAAATTCCTATAGTGGGCGAGTTTGTTCTATCTAAATTTTTCATAGGCCTTTTGTAACGCAAGTCAAGACCCAAGAGTAAAATTTTGAGATTTTGAAAGTTTTGGCAAAAACTTATCACCCACTTAAAAAAGTGCTTTCTGGACCGTTTTTTGAAATTCTTTCGAGTTTTATGTCAATTACCCATGTGTAAGAACTGTATGAAAATACTTTTGTCAAATTTTAATAACATAATTTTTTTGAAATTTTTATTTGGACTTAAGGAATTTGTTTTGTGCATTTGGAATGTGATTTCATAGGAAGTCAAAAGTCAAAAGTCAAAAATGTCAAAAAATTGGAAAAAACGTATCACCCCCTTTAAAAAAGTGCTTTCTGGACCGTTTTTCGAAATTCTTTCGAGTTTTATGTCAATTACACATGTGTAAGAACTGTATGAAAATACTTTAGTCACATTTATTATCATAATTTTTTATAAATGTTTACTTGTACTTAAGGAATATGTTTTGTGCATTTGGAATGTGATTTCATAGGAAGTCAAAAGTCAAAAATGTCAAAAATTTGGAAAAAACGTATCACCCCCTTCATAGTCGAAAATAACATTTTTTTTTAAAGGCCAAAATGAAGCATTTAAAACTGTATTGAAAATCGTGCGTGGTAACCCAAAACATGAAACAGAATATTTTTTGACTTTTTTGGAAAAACTCCATAAATCACTCAGGCCATTGACTCGAGAAGAAAAAACATAAAATATTTTCCAGAAAAAAAAAACAATATTTTTTGACTTTTTTTGGAAACCTCCTTAAATCACTCAGGCCGGACCCCCATTGACTCGAGAAGAAAAAACAAAACAAAAATTCCAGAAGAAAAAACAGAATATTTTCTGACTTTTTTTGAAAACCTCCATAAATCACTCAGGCCAGCACACATTGATTTTTGGCCGTAGAATAGTGCTCCCAGAGCGGGTATGGAAGTCTGGATGCCCCCTAAAAGCAATTTCAACCATGGCACCTGGTAACCCAAAAAAAATACCAGGTGCACGAAAAGTTTAGACTTAGAATATTTTTTGAGTTTTTTGGAAAAACTCCATAAATCACTCAGGCCATTGACTCGAGAAGAAAAAACATAAAATATTTTCCAGAAAAAAAACAAATTTTTTGACTTTTTTTGAAAACCTCCATAAATCACTCAGGCCAGCACCCATTGATTTTTGCCCGTAGTATAGTGCTCCCAGAGCGGGTATGGAAGTCTGGATCCCCCCTAAAAGCATTTAAGGCTCTGTGTGTCTTTAAGCACCATACTTTTTCATTCCATCCTTGCTGTGTGTGTCTGTGTGTGTGTGTGTGAGCTTTTCTTTGACATCTGTTTAGAGAAATGACTGATTTACACTTCATGAGGGTTGCCTAATCACACACTTAAAGTTTTGGAAAGATCTGACTTTTTTAACCCTTTGAAACAGCACCTATGACCCCCTTTTAAGGCACTTCCGGTTGGCACAGGAAGCTATAAGTAAACACCTATCCTGATCGGGGTATGCTTTTACAGAATCCTGAGTTTTAAGTCTATACGTTAAGAACTGACTGATTTACACAGGGTTGAATGCACTATATATCACAAACTGCTGGTTGGGTATGGCAAAACACTTTTAGGGTGATTTTATCACTTCCGGTTGCTCCAGGAAGCTTAGAATCAACACAGGTAGACCTCATAGTGGCTTGATGGATTGTCATTGAAGACAGGTTCATAAGACATTCATAACCCACATAGGGTTTATTTAAAGAATGCACGTTACATTTGCATATGATTCAACAGTGAAAAACATCACATCATATTGCAAACATAACACACTGTTGAATCATATTGCAAACACACACTGTTATATTTGCAATATGATGTGTTGAATCATATTGCAAACATAACACACAGTGTTACATTTGCAATATGATGTGTTGAATCATATTGCAAACATAACACACAGTGTTACATTTGCAATATGATGTGTTGAATCATATTGCAAACATAACACACAGTGTTACATTTGCAATATGATGTGTTGAATCATATTGCAAACATAACACACAGTGTTACATTTGCAATATGATGTGTTGAATCATATTGCAAATGTAACGTGCATTCTTTAAATACTTTAGAAATACAAAATTGAACGTCCTGATGACCTCAGGATGGCCGGGCAGTGTTAGTGGTTCCTCTCCATCGCTCGTTGCGTGGAAATTTCATCATGTCGATTTTGGTGATGGTACCCCCCCGTTGAAACATATTGCAAATGCACAAAAGTCAACTAGCAAGTCAGTGTCCATCAGTCAATTGGATATTGTCAGACACCAAACTGATACCATCTGACACTAAACTCACTTTTTCCAACTCCTTTAGAAGCCAACTATAACATATTTCAGAGCAGGCCCAAAATTCACAGCGCCTTCCATTTAAACCATAATAAAACAAATAATACGTAGTTATGTTCTAGCTGCGGGTCCAGTTCTCACATTATGTTTAGCCCTATGTGAGGCGACCTCGAATCCCAAGTTTCGGCTCGATAGGTCATTCGGTGCCCGAGCAATACCTTAATTGGTGCTGAAAATCCACTTTTTTCATTGCCTTGCTACGGGGTCCTTGAATGAGAAATCAAACAGGCTCGTTGGGGTCTGACTCTATGGGCCGAGCCGGTTTCAATGCACCTAGTCTTGAGACTCTGGGACTTTTCTAAATGTTGTCAGTTTCGTTGAGCTGAAAATGAATTGAAAACATAGCAAATACACGAGGCTGTTTATTGGTCTGAGAACCTTCTAGAGCCACATAACTCACCATGCACAATCAACCTGAGGTCTAGAACAGGTTTCCAAAGTTTCAGAACTCTAGGTCTGACGGTTCTTTAAAAGTTGGAACAAAAGTAACTACCACAGGCACTGTCTGCCTCTTAGCCCCTCAGTGTGTCCCTCCATCATTTCTGTTTGGGTGTGTAAATTTTTCTTTGAAATCTGATGGGACTAATGACTGATTTACAGTTCAGGAGGGTTGCCTAATCACAAATATGAAGTTTTGGAAAGATTTGACATTTTTAACTCTTCAAAACAGCCCATTTGACACCAATTATGGCACTTCCGGTTGGCACAGGAAGCTGTAAGTAAACACATATACTCACTGGAGTATGCTGTTAGAGAATCCTGAGTTTTAAGTCTATATGTTAAAAATTGACTGATTTACATAGGGCTGAATGCACTATTTCTCTCAAACTGCAGGTTGGATATTGCAAACACTTTTAGGGTGATTTTAACCACTTCCGGTTGCTCCAGGAAGCTTAGAATCGACACAGGTAGACCTCATGGTGGCCTGATGGACTGTCATCAAAGACAGGTTCATAAGACATTCATAACCCACATAGGCTTCAGGTTGAATTTAGGGGAGCAGTCAATGTATTCCTATGGGGCAAAATGTCATTGTAAACTGTTTGATGTAAACACCTTCTTTTAACTGTGAAGGGTTAATGCGACAAGGTCAAGGTTAGGCTTGCACAGATCGGGAGGACCTTAAGAACATTCCTGAGGTGAAATTGTGTTTCTAACCTTAACGGTTCTCTCTCTGTCTCCCAAAAGCAAATAAAATTGACATTGAGGTCAAAAGGTCATTCGTGTCCGTCTTCTTGTAACGGTCGCTGCGCTCAGACCGAGTGAGCTACGGTCAAGCGGGGCATCTCGTTGAACTCGGCACGGCCTGGAGATAATAGTAATGCCATTGCAGGCTTTGTGTGTCGTTAAGCACCGTACTTTTTCACTCCATCATTGCTTTGTGTGTGTGTTTGTGTGTGAGAGAGAGCTTTCCTTTGACATCTGCTTAGAGAAATGACTGATTTACAGTTCATGAGGCTTGTCTAATCACACAAATTAAGTTTTGAAAAGTTCTGACCTTTTTAACCCTTCGAAACAGCACCATGACACCATTTTAAGGCACTTCCGGTTGGCACAGGAAGCTATAGGTAAACACATATCTTGACTGGGGTATGCTGTTACAGAATCCTGAGTTTTAAGTCTATACGTTAAGAATTGACTGATCTACATAGGGTTGAATGCAGTGATTTTCAAAATTGCAAGTCATGTATATCTGGACACTTTTTAGGGTGATTTTAACCACTTCCGGTTGCTCCAGGTAGCTTATAATCAACACAGGTAGACCTCATAGTAGCCTGATGGATTGTTATCAAAGACAGGTTCATAAGACATTCATAACCCACATAGGCTTCAGGTTGAATTTAGAGGAGCAGTCAATGTATTCCTATGGGGCGAAATGTCATTGTAAACTGTTTGATGTAAACGCCTTCTTTTAACTGTGAAGGGTTAATGCCACAAGGTCAAGGTTAGGCTTGCACAGATCGGGAGGACCTTAGGATTGTTCCTGAGGTGAAATTGTGCTCCTAACCTTAACGGTTCTCTCTCTGTCTCCCAAAAGCAAATGAAATTGACATTGAGGTCAAAAGGTCATTTGTGTCCGTTCTCTTGTAACGGTCGCTGCGCTCAGACCGAGCGAGCTACGGTCAAGCGGGGCATCCCGTTGAACTCGGCACGGCCTGGAGAATATGGCGATGTCATTTTAGTGGTGATTTCAGAATGCTATTTTGGTGCATTCATGGAAGGCGCTGTGAATTTTGGGCCTGCTCTGAAATATGTGATAGTTGGCTTCTAAAGGAGTTGTAAAAAGTGAGTTTGGAGTCAGATGGTATCAGTTTGGTGTCTGAAAATATCCAATTGACTGATGGACACTTGCTAGTTGACTTTTGTTGACACTTGCTAGTTGACTTGCTAGTCGACTTTTGTACATTTGCAATATGTTTCAACGCGGGGGTACCATCACCAAAATCGACATGATGAAATTTCACGCAACGAGCGTTGGAGAGGAAGCACTATCACTGCCCGGCCATCCTGAGGTCATCAGGACGTTGACTTTTGTATTTCTAAAGTATTTAAAGAATGCACGTTACATTTGCAATATGATTCAACATCACATCATATTGCAAATGTAACGTGCATTTGCAATATGATGTGATGTTGAATCATATTGCAAATGTAACGTACATTCTCTTAAATACTTTAGAAATGCAAAAGTCAACGGTCTGATGACCTCAGGATGGCCGGGCAGTGATAGTGGTTCCTCTCCATCGCTCGTTTCGTGAAATTTCATCATGACGCTTTTTCCTCATGGTACCTCCCCGTTGAAACATATTGCAAATGTACAAAAGTCAACGAGCAAGTCAGTGTCCATCAGTCAAATAGATATTTTCAGACACCAAACTGATACCATCTGACTCCAAACTCACTTTTTCCAACTCCTTTAGATGCCAACTATAACATATTTCAGAGCAGGCCCAAAATTCACAGCGCCTTCTATTTAAACCATAATAAAACAAATAATACGTAGTTATGTTCTAGCTGCGGGTCCAGTTCACACATTATGTTTAGCCCTATGTGAAGCGACCTCGAATCCCAAGTTTCGGCTCGATAGGTCATTCGGTGCCCGAGCAAAACCCTAATTGGTGCTGAAATTCCACTTTTTTCATTGCCTTGCTACGGGGTCCTTGAATGAGCAATCAAACAGGCTTGTTGGGGTCTGTCTCTATGGGCCGAGCCGGTTTCAACGCACCTAGTCTTGAGACTCTGGGACTTTTCTAAATGTCGTCCGTTTCGTTGAGGTCAAAATGAATTGAAAACATGGCAAATACACAATGCTTTTTATCGATCCGAGAACCTTCTAGAGCCATATAATTCACCGTGCACAATCGACCTGAGGTCTAGAACAGGTTTGTAAATTTTCAGAACTCTAGGTCTGACGGTTCTTTAAAAGTTGGAACAAAAGTAACTACTGCAGGCACTGTCTGCCTCTTAGCCCCTCAGTGTGTCCCTCCATCATTTCTGTGTCGGTGTATTTTTTATTTTTTTAATCTGATGGGATGAAGGACTGATTTACAGTTCATGAGGGTTGTCTATTCACATATATGAAGTTTTGGAAAGATTTGACATTTTTAACCCTTCGAAACAGCCCATTTGACACCAGTTATGGCACTTCCGGTTGTCACAGGAAGCTATAAATAAACACATATCATCACTGGAGTAGGCTGTTACAGAATCCTGAGTTTTAAGTCTGTATGTTAAAAATTGACTGATTTACATAGGGCTGAATGCACTATTTCTCTCAAACTGCAGGTTGGCTATGGCAAACACTTTTAGGGTGATTTAACCACTTCCGGTTGCTCCAGGAAGCTTAGAATCGACACAGGTAGACCTCATGGTGGCCTGATGGACTGACATCAAAGACAGGTTCATAAGACATTCATAACCCACATAGGCTTTAGGTTGAATTTAGAGGTGCAGTCAATGTATTCCAATGGGGAGACATTTCATTGTAAACTATTTGATGTAAACACCTTCTTTTAACTGTTAAGGGTTAATGCCACAAGGTCAAGGTTAGGCTTGCACAGATCGGGAGGACCTTGGGATTGTTCCTGAGGTGAAATTGTGCTTCTAACCTTAACGGTTCTCTCTCTGTCTCCCAAAAGCAAATAAAATTGACATTGAGGTCAAAGGGTCATTCGTGTCCGTCTTCTTGTAACGGTCGCTGCGCTCAGACCGAGCGAGCTACGGTCAAGCGGGGCATCTCGTTGAACTCGGCACGGCCTGGAGATAATAGTAATGCCATTGCAGGCTTTGTGTGTCTTTAAGCACCGTACTTTTTCACTCCATCATAGCTTTTTGTGTGTGTGTGTGTTTGTGTGAGAGAGCTTTTCTTTGACATCTGTTTGGAGAAATGACTGATTACAGTTCATGAGGGTTGTCTAATCACACAAGTGAAGTTTTGAAAAGATCTGACCTTATTACCCTTCAAACCTGACCCTATGGCACCATTTTAAGGTACTTCCAGTTGACATAGGAAGCTGAAAGTGAACACATACCCTCCTTGGGGTAGGCTCTTATATAATATTGAGTTTTAAGTCTTTATGTTAAGAACTGACTTATTTAAAGAGGGTTAAATGAGTGTGTGTTATTTCATAAAATCATATAAAATCACAGGATTCTCGCAGAGCATCGAGACCCACTTTAAAAATGTACGTCTGAACACACTGCAACTGGATCTGTGATTTTTTGGAGAAAAAAAATTCCTCTTTGTGAACATCACCAAACGGTCAATGTACATTTTCTCTTAAATTACGATAGATAAATGGCTGGTTCTTTTTTTCCTGACACCGTATGCTTATGTACTTTGACATGAAGCGGTCAAATTAGCACCCTACTTGCGTTTTAACCCTTTAATCCCAGAAAAATGGCCATAACTCAAAAAGCGCCGAGGTCTCGACGCCATCTCGTTCGGGGCCAACTGCCCATTACTCCAAACCTACGCTCGCCGAGTTTCGTCTTCGAAATATTTTCAGTTTAGGAGAAAAGGCCGCGCTCGTTTGCCACGTGCTCGTGCGCTTGCAATACGATTTATTTTCCCTCTTGTGGGAATCTTTGAGAATGCAGAAAAAAGTCAAAAATTTGTCATTTTTATAAAACGGAAACCGAAAGTCCGAGACGTTTTTTTGGGTGACTTCCTGAAAGAGCTCTCCGCCGCCCACGGCCCGACGCCGTCCGCGATTTTCTGCGACGTCGCAAGACGTCAGGTAAGGGACCGTACATTTGCAATGGGACTTTCTTCACTAACCATACGGCTCCCGTCTCAGACTTCCCTTAAGGTATGTTAGTGCATGCCTAGCGTCAGCTAGTGCATGCCTAATGTTAGCTATGTGAATTGAACCAAATATTATTTTACATACTGCCCCGCATATTCCTGATCTAAGCTTCAACAGAAATACATTTTGGGTGAAGCATTTCAGGAAAACATGACAAACCTTGAGTTTTTGAATCCATTTCACCAGCAAAACAAGCTGCTGCTGCTACGACCGTATGTTAAGGTTAGGTAGCTAGCTAACGTTCGTTAAACATTTTATTGTGTGACGACAGTTGAGTCTTCAAAATAAAAGTCTCCCGTGTTGTTTATAACTAAGACAGACCACATCCTGTCGTTTCCAATGGGGAAAAAATAGCATTAGTGGGCAGAACAGGCAAGGAGGAGGCCAGAGCCAAGCACGAGCTAGCGAGATCCAATTGGCGCGTTCTAGTTAATTTGCATATTTCCGTTAGGCGAGGTGCGTGTGTGCAATAACTCAATTCGCCTTGTCACTTCTTCTAAACAACGCGTTTTTTTATTTTGGCAAAGGGTAAAGTCTACAAAACTTAGTCCACTCTGTTCGTGAAATATTATAGTTTTGGGAACAGAAAAGTGTATTGAGATCAAATGTTTCATCGATGAGAAAATGTGCAGAATTTCGGCCAAAATCGATCTCGTTCCATGTTCTCCCACTACGGGCCACTGGGCTTGTTCTCACTACCATATTTGGTAGTGAGTGGAAACGCCAAGCGGATGCTTCACATTTTTACATCTGGTGAAATATCTGTCTCATTGTGGCTTGATCGAGTACAGCTATGGATGGAAGTGACATAAAATCATCATACCATGTTCCCTAAGCAAACATTACTGCTCAAGAAAACCAAGGCCACTTGCACTTTCCCTTCAATTAAAATGTTTGAAATGAATGTGAAAAAAGTTTGAGGACCAAATTCGACCAAACTCGTCGTTTCAACAAAAGATACAACTTTTAATATATATATTTTTATATATATATATATATATATATATATATATATATATATATATATATATATATATATATTTTTTTGTTGTTGTTGTGATTATCAGATTTTTTATTTTATGTATTTATTTATTTTTATTAACAACAAATCAATACAGGAAGTACATGAGGGAACACAAGTATATATGGATAATATACAATGGACAATTGAGCTAGGGGGTACAATATCACATTACACAAGGACCTTAAGGGACATACATACACTTATAATTCTAACAGCTTTTTTGTTAGTAGAGTATTTAATTGTCTTAAAATACAGTTCAATTTCTTTTTGTAGGGTAAGAAAATGTGTTTTTTGTTTGTAAATTTACATTTGTGAATATGAAATTTGGCCAAAAGAATAATGAAATTAATTACATAAAAATGTTTCAGCTTATTCCTATCATAGGTAAAGAATCCAAGCAGTACATCTCTCCACAATAGTGTAAGACCTTCATAAATGTGTTCAATTATAAAACTACTGTCTTGCCACAGTTTTCTTACATGAATACAATGCAAAAAAGATGCAACACTGTTTCTGGGGGGTCATTACAAAAGGAGCAATTTGAGTTGATGTTTTCCTTAAACATTTTCATATAGTGGTTGGCAGAATAATATTTATGAATAATTTTAAATGAAACTTCCTTAATTTTGTTAACAAGTAGGTATGTGTGTGGCAACATCCAAACTTTTTCCCAACAGATATTATCAATAAATCCATTCCAATAAGGCATGACATAAGGTATAGATACAACATCCTGCTGAAACAAGGTTCGTATCGCTCTGTTGTTGAATGGACCAAAAGAGAAACAAATCTTACCTACTGATGAGTCAACAGGTTCAATAGAAGGTAGGCTCTGAGGGTCAGGTCTTGACACGTTCCTGAATAATAAAGCAACACCTGAGGGAATGGCATCTAAAACAATTGCAAAATCTTTAGGTGTTACAGGGACCTTGTAAAGTCATGAGAATTCCTTATAACTGAGTAAAAGACCCTCTGCATTTACCAGTTGGTTCACCAATAGGATATTATTTCGGAACCAATATTCTAAAAACAAAGAAGTATTTTTATACAATATATCCCGATTATTCCATATATAATATCTGTGTGGAGAAAAATTATGTTTATAAATTAAGGACCATGACAAGAAAACCTGCCGATGAAAAGCAGAAAGCTTCACTGGAACTTTGTCAATATTATAATTGCAAAACAACATGAAGTTATGGCCACCAAAAGTAGAGAAGACATGATGAGGAATAAAATTCCAGATAGAAGTGGGTCTTCTTAGGATTTTTTTTTATCCAATTGATCTTAAAAGTATTATTTAAGGTAGTAAAGTCCAGAAAATTCAGCCCACCATTCTCATAAGTGTTCATTACAACAGTTTTCCTAATGTAATGGGTACGGTTTCTCCACAGAAAGTTGAAAAGCATCTAGTCTATCTCCTTGCTTATTTTACTGTCAAGATATAAAGATAGAGCGCCATATGTTAGTCTAGAGATACCTTCAGCCTTGGTTATTAGGACTCTTCATTTTAAAGATAAGTCCCTCTGTAGCCATTGATTTAGCTTCTTCTGGTTTTTTTTAATAAGAGGGTTAAAATTTAGTAAGCCTCTAGACTTCTGATCCTTTGTAATGGTTATGCCTAAATATGTAAGTTTTTCTTTTACTGGAATACCATAATATGAAGGTGTCACACAATCTTTGACAGCCATGAGTTCACATTTATTCATGTTAAGATATAGACCAGACGCTTTGGAAAAGGATTGTATCACATTGATCGATATGGGAATTTGGTTAGCGTCTTTCAGAAAAATTGTAGTATCGTCAGCCAGCTGGCTTATAATAATTTCTTTACCAGCTATGGAAATACCTTGTACAGGACTATTATTTAAAGAATTTGCAAGAGGTTAGGTGATTAATAAAAACAGGTACGGAGAGCTAGGACAACCTTGCCTAATTCCTCTCTTTAACTCAAATCTAGGTGAGGTGCCATATTTCAATTTGAAAAAGCTGTTACCATTTGTATAGAGAGTCTTAATAGCCTTACAGAAAAAAACTCCAAAGACAAGTCTCTCAAGGGAGTGGAAGAGGAACTGATGCTCTACTGTGTCAAATGCTTTATAAAAATCTAAAAATAATATGAAGCTATCCTCGGTTATTAGGTCTGAGTAGTCAAGTATGTGTAATACTAGTCTGACATTGTTAGAAATATATCTGTTCCTCATGAAGCCAGACTGTGTTTCATCAATGATTGCATCCAGGACGCCTTTAATTCTTTTTGCAAGTAGTAAGGCTAATATCTTATAGTCATTATTAAGAAGACAAATTGGACGCCAGTTATCGATGAGCAGCACTTATTTTTTAGGTTTAGGTATCAGTGTTATTAACCCCTGACTCATTGCAGGAGGGAGAACATTGTTTTTAATACTCATTAAAAAGACTTCAAATAGGAAGGGAGCTACTTGTTCAGAAAATAATTTGTAAAATTCTGATGTAATTCCATCAACACCTGGTCATTTATTGTTCTTTAGATGTTTGATAGACTCTATAATCTCTTCTACTTTGATGGGTTCATCACACTGTTTAGATTCTATATCACTGATAGAGTGAACATTATTCAATGAGACAAAAAACAAATCTGTGAATTCCTGACAGTACGTAGAGCTATACAATTTTTTGTAAAAATTGCTACAGTATTTAGCGATACATTTTTGGTCATCTGTAATAACACCATCAATGTTTAACTTATGTATAGTGTTATTTTTAGAATGAAATTTCTCAAGTCTAAAGAAATAGGATGAATTCTGTTCTCCCACCTCAATCCATTTTTTCCTAGATCTAATAAAGGCTCCTTCTGTGACTAATTATGACTAATTATATTTGTCATCATAGCCTGAAAGTGTAAATCAAAGTTATTTGATGTTTTGAAACACAATACCTGTCCATAGGCAAAGCAAGATCTACAGAAGTTAAACAAAAAGTGTTCTGACCTCAACATTACTTCAAAGTTACAATCACTTCAGGCCCCAAACCAAGTCAGTTTCTGTGGGTTCACACAGTGATACAGAGCTGTACAAAAACCTCCCTCAGTCAGACTGCACAGTGACTGCACTGCTACAGCTGGGACCTACTGCAGGTGCTGAAGGGGATACAGTGCCATGGAACACTGGTCAGTAGAGGAGGTCAACTGTGACAATATTGTCATGATGACCAAAATAAGTAAAACCCTTAACTCCTATCAAATACTGTAGGTATAACTTTTCCCCCAAAGTATTGTATTATTTGCATATACTCAGTTGTGGAAAAAGTACCTAAATGTCATACTTGAGTAAAAGTAAAGATACCTTAATAGAAGCATGTGTTTAGTGAGTCCGCCAGATCAGAGGCAGGAGGGATGACCAGGGATGTTCTCTTGATAAGTATGTCAATTAGACCATTATATATATATATATATATATATATATATATATATATATATATATATATATATATATATATATATATATATATACAGTTGAAGTCAGAAGTTTACATACACTTAGTTTTTCAACCACTCCACAAATTTCTTGTTTACAAACTATAGTTTTGGCAAGTCGGTTAGGACATCTACTTTGTGCATGACACAATTATTTATTCCAACAATTGTTAACAGACAGATTATTTAACGTATAATTCACTGTATCACAATTTCAGTGGGTCAGAAGTTTACAAACACTAAATTGATTGTGCCTTTGGAAATTTCCAGAAAATGATATCATGGCTTTAGAAGCTTCTGATAGAACTGTTTGGCCATAATGACCATCGTTCTGTTTGGAGGAACAAGTCAGGAAGTTAAAGCTTGCAAGCTGAAGAACACCATCCCAACCGTGAAGCACGGGGGTGGCAGCATCATGTTGTGGGGGTGCTTTGCTGCAGGAGGGACTGGTGCCCTTCACAAAATAGATGGCATCATGACGATGGAAAATTATTTGGATATATTGAAGCAACATCTCAAGACATCAGTCACGAGTTAAAACTTGGTCGCAAATGGGTCTTCCTAATGGACAATGACCCCAAGCATACTTCCAAAGTTGTGGCAAAATGGCTTAAGGACAACAATGTCAAGTTATTGGAGTGGCCATCACAAAGCCCTGACCTCAATCCCATCGAAAAATTGTGGGCAGAACTGAAAAAGTGTGTGCGAGCAAGGAGGCCTAGAAATCTGACTCAGTTACACCAGCTCTGTCAGGAGGAATGGGCCACAATTCACCCAACCTATTGTGGGAAGCTTTTGGAAGGCTATCCGAAACGTTTGACCCATGTTAAACAATTTAAAGGCAATGCTACCAAATACTAACTGAGTGTATGTAAACTTCTGACCCACTGGGAATGTGATGAAAAAAACTGAAATAAATCATTCTCTCTACTATTATTCTGACATTTCACAATGTGAAAGTGGTTTCAAAGTGGTGATCCTAACTGACCTAAGACAGGGAATTTTTTACTAGGATTGAATGTCAGGAATTGTGAAAAACTGAGTTAAAATGTATTTGGCTAAGGTGTATGTAAACTTCTGACTTCAACTGTATATATAATATACTGCAGTAGACATGCCATCATGTAATTAATGACAGATAATGCTAGATGATCACATCAATATTTGGTTGTGAGGTTCATATGGGGATTTGATTTACGGGGCTGATGCTGATGCAACATCACCTCACTTGAATATGGACTGGTATTGTGTGTGTTTCATTGCATCAAATAAAGTTTATAGGTGCACTTTCAGACTGTGACAAATATAACGAGTCACAACCATGACATGACAATGATGGTGATGATGATGATGATGACGATGGAGAACATTTTCTTAATGATGCTTTCTAACCATATTCAAAGATGACCTCCTCTACTGATCAGTGTTCCATGTCACTGTCTTCCCCATCATCACCTGCAGTAGGTCCCAGCTGTAACAGTACGGTCACTGTGCAGTCTGACTGAGGGAGGTTTTAGTACGGCTCTGTATCACTGTGTGAACACTTCTTTACTATTGATGTAGTGGTAACTCTGACAGTAGTAATCTCCTGCATCTTCAGCCTGGACTCCACTGATGGTCAGAGTGAAGTCACTCCCAGATCCACTGCCACTGAATCTAGATGGAATCCCAGACTGACGTTGTTTTGAAGATTGCATCAGAAGTTTAGGAGCTCCTCCAGGTTCCTGTTGGTACCACGCTATACATGTGTAAAACCCAGCACAACCGTCTGCTACATTTGAACTGGTTTTACAGTTTATAACAACTGGCTGTCCTGGGAAAATAACTTTCAATGCAGGAGTCTGAGTCACAATAACCTGTCCTCTGGATTCTGGAACAGAGACATTTTTTTTATTGAATTATGTTTGTTTTGTCTACATTTTCATGAATCTCAATCTGTCGAGGCAGAGGCAATTTAGATGTAATATTTCGATAAGAAAAATGATTTGAAGATCATGATATTCAATAGTCTTACCCTGAATTAAGAACATCAATATCCACACAAAGCTCATGATCAAAGTCATCGTTGAAGTTTTGTTGTCATGAAGGACAGCTCTCAGTCATGAAGTGTTAAACTCACAGGGCTATAAACACTCCCAGACCACTGAAGCGTGTGTTGCCAATGCAAAGTGTCTTATATGTAAATAGTCATCCTGGACAGTCAGACTTTATTAGTAAATGTTGTGTGATGTGATGTAGAAACATGATAACTATGTAATCACTGACATGGTTTATGATATAAGTGCTGAATGGGGACTGATATATTTATTATAGACATCTACAAATGGAGCATATTGTTATTGCTGAGTTATTAGAGCAGATAGTATCGGCTTTATGTCTCCCTCCAGTGGTCAGGATTAGTAACTGCAGTCTGTGTGTGGACTGTGATGCTGCTGACTGACTGATCGAAAGGGGAGATCTCCAGAGCTCTGACGTCTCCAGTCTCCTGCTTCACCTGCTGCTCTCTGGAACTACCACAGTGGTGTGAGGGAGGATGTATGGGTAATGTATGGGGCTTTAAAGTATTTTTTTGAATCATGTTGATTAAATTCTAGCTATTTATAACACAGGTCATCTTTAGGGGTTTGAATCATTGCACATCATCTCTAATTCAGATTGGTCGATGGTTTTCCTTGAGTTACTCAACAGAGTCAACATGTAGTTAATGGTCAGGAGAAACATTTAGTGATCAGTTATGATCTAAGGTCTTCTAGACACAGCTCTAGTTTGACTATATTGTTGTTCAGCTCTACTACACACTGTGTCATTGTACTGGATCATCTCCTCCCCTCAGCACCTGCAGTAGGTCCCAGCTGTAGCAGTACAGTCACTGTGCAGTCTGACTGAGGGAGGTTTTAGTACGGCTCTGTGTCACTGTGTGAACACTTCTTTACTATTGATGTAGTGGTAACTCTGACAGTAGTAATCTCCTGCATCTTCAGCCTGGACTCCACTGATGGTCAGAGTGAAGTCACTATGAGATCCACTGCCACTGAATCTAGATGGAATCCCAGACTGACGTTGGTTTGAAGAGTGCATCAGGAGTTTAGGTGCTCCTCCAGGTTTCTGTTGGTACCAGGCCATACATGTGTAATCACCAACACAAGCATTAGATACAGTCACACTGGTTTTACAGTTTATAATAACTGTATTTTCTGGAAGAACAGATTTCACTGTAGGAGTCTGAGTCACAGTGACCTGTCCTCTGGATTCTGAAACAGAGACATTTAGGAAAATGTCATTTCAAACATGCTTTTGTGTACATTTACATTTATCTAATTCTATCAAGGCAGAGGCAATATTAAGGCTACATATCTCGATAAGAAAGTCATTTTAAGAGCATTAAATTTCAAAATCTTACTCTGAATGAAGAACATCAATATCCACAAAAAGCTCATGGTAAAAGTCATCGTTGAAGTTCTGTTGTCATGAAAGACAGCTCTCAGTCATGAAGTGTTAAACTCACAGGGATATAAACACTCCCAGACCACTGAAGCATGTGCTGTCTATGCAAAGTGTCTTATATGTAAATCGTCTTCCTGGACAGTCAGACTTTATTAATAAATGTTGTGTGATGTGATGTAGAAACCTGATAACTATGTAATCACGGACATGGTTTCTTAAATATGTGCTGAATGGGGACTGATATATTGATTATAGACATCTACAAATGGAGCATAATGTTATTACTGTGTTATTGGAACAGATAGTATCGGCTTTATGTCTCCCTCCAGTGGTCAGGATCAGTAACTGCAGTCTGTGTGTGGACTGTGATGCTGCTGACTGACTGATCGAAAGGGGAGATCTCCAGAGCTCTGACGTCTCCAGTCTCCTGCTTCACCTGCTGTGCTCTGGAACTACCACAGTGGTGTGAGGGAGGATGTATGGGTAATGTATGGGGCTTTATTGTATGTTTTTGAATCATGTTGATTAAATTCTAGCTATTTATAACACAGGTTATCTTTAGGGGTTTGAATCATTGCACATCATCTCTATTCAGATTGGTTGAAAGTTTTCCTTGAGTTACTCAACAGAGTCAACATGTAGTTAATAGTCAGGAGAAACATTTAGTGATCAGTTATGATCTAAGGTCTTCTAGACACAGCTCTAGTTTGACTCTATTGTTGTTCAGCTCTACTACACACTGTGTCATTGTACTGGATCATCTCCTCCCCTCAGCACCTGCAGTAGGTCCCAGCTGTAGCAGTACAGTCACTGTGCAGTCTGACTGAGGGAGGTTTTTGTACAGCTCTTTATCACTGTGTGAACACACCACCACTGTGTAAACTCTGACAGTAGTAATCTCCTGCATCTTCAGCCTGGACTCCACTGATGGTCAGAGTGAAGTCACTATGAGATCCACTGCCACTGAATCTAGATGGAATCCCAGACTGACGTTGGTTTGAAGAGTGCATCAGGAGTTTAGGTGCTCCTCCAGGTTTCTGTTGGTACCAGGCCATACATGTGTAATCACCAACACAAGCATTAGATACAGTCACACTGGTTTTACAGTTTATAATAACTGTATTTTCTGGGAGAACAGCTTTCACTGTAGGAGTCTGAGTCACAGTGACCTGTCCTCTGGATTCTGAAACAAAGACATTTAGGATAATTTCATTTCAAACATGTTTTTGTATACATTTACATTCATCTAATTCTATCAAGGCAGAGACAATATTAAGACTACATTTTTCGATAAGAAAGTCATTTTAAGAGCATTAAATAGTAGAATCTTACTCTGTATGAAGAACATCACTATCCACAAAAAGCTCATGGTAAAAGTCATTGTTGAAGTTCTGTTGTCATGAAGGACAGCTCTCAGTCATGAAGTGTTAAACTCACAGGGATATAAACACTACCAGAGCACTGAAGCATGTGCTGTCTATGCAAAGTGTCTTATATGTAAATCGTCTTCCTGGACAGTCAGACTTTATTAATAAATGTTGTGTGATGTGATGTAGAAACCTGATAACTATGTAATCACGTACATGGTTTCTTATATAAGTGCTGAATGGGGACTGATATATTGATTAACAAAGTTAACCATTTTCACTGTAGCATCCAAAACGTCTTTCAAGCTGCCAGGCATTCCCTTGGCATCAAGAGCCTCTCGGTGGATGCTGCAGTGTACCCAAGTGGCGTCGGGAGCAACTGCTTGCGTTACACCTCCACTCCAGTATGTCTCCCTGTCATGGCTTTTTAGCCATCAGTACAGATACCAACTTGAGCAGCAGCTATGTTTGGTTACATATGGACCGTTAGTGGAATTCCCGCGAGAGAGTAACGGTTAATGTGATTGGATGTTAATTATTTGACTAGGCTACCTGCATTTGGCATTGTGTTGATATTTCGCTGAACACTAGATGGTTAAATTTGATTTTTGGCAGTGAAACGAGGCTATTCAGGCGAGAAAAAAACCTCATCCAAATGTATAGCTCCGTTGGAAAATATAAATGGACTGTTTGAAAATGTGAAGAAAAAGAAATGTAATTTTTTTTAATAAACAATTATTATTATTATTGTTTTTAAAAATGTGAACCACTTTTTTATTTGGCGTACCCCGATGGCAATGCGCGTGTACCCCAGTTTGGGAATACCTGGTGTAGATAGTGTATGTAGACAGTGTAGATAGTGCAGTGTAGATAGTGTATGTAAACAGTGTTGATAGTGTAGTGTAGATAGTGTATTTATATGGTGTAGATAGTGTAGTATAGATAGTGTAATGTAGGTAGTATAGTGTAGATAGTGCATGTATGTGGTGTAGTATAGATAGCAGGGTGGGGGTCAATTAATTTAAATTCCAGTCACCTCAAACCCAAACTCCAATTCAAATTCAAAATGTTCCTCATTGAAAAGCATTGAAGAGACCCGGAATTTGAGTTTTTCTATACTTCCAGAAATGAACTGGAATTGACCCCAACCCTAGTAGATAGTGTATGTAATATCTATTGTTGTGTCATGACTGAGTCCAGCATCATGTATGAAAATAGTTATAATGTTAGAAGATCACATCCATTTAAATCAGACATTTGGTTGAGGTCCATATGAGGACTTGTTTTGGGGGGCTGAAGTGATTGTAACTTTGAAGTAATGTTGAGGTCATAACACCTTTTGTTTTACTTCTGTAGATCTTGATTTATATATGGACAGGTATTGTGTTTCAAATCATTGAATAACTTGCACATACACTTTCAGGCCATAATACAAACTTTAAGACATAACCATAATGATGATGATGATGATGGTCATGTGATCTGAATGATCACTTTCTAACCATATTGTCACAGTTGACCTCTAGTGACCAGTGTTCCATGTTACTGTCTCTTCCCCCTCAGCTCCTGCAGTAGGTCCCAGCTGTAGCAGTACATTTACTGTGCAGTCTGACTGAGGGAGGTTTTTGTACAGCTCTGTATCACTGTGTGAACGCTGGATCACTGTTATAACTCTGACAGTAGTAATATCCTGCATCTTCAGTCTGGACTTCACTGATGGTCAGAGTGAAGTCACTATGAGATCCACTGCCACTGAATCTAGATGGAGTCCCAGACTGAAGTGTTGTAGCACGGTAAATAAGGAGTTTATGAGCTCCTCCAGGTTTCTGGTGGTACCAGGCTAGTATGGGATATTTGGCATCTGCATAATACACATCACTGCTGGTTTTACACTTCAGAGAGACTGTCTGGCCTGGGAGAACAGTTTCCTCTGTAGGAGTCTGAATCACAGTGTACCGTCCCCTGGATTCTGAAACAGAGACATTTAAGAACTCATTATTTATGTGATAACATTTGGTCGTATAAATCTCTAATGTCTAATCTTCTCAATTTGAGGCAACATTAAGATTAAACATTTCAATAAGAAAGTGATTTTAGACCAATAAATTGTAAAACCTTACCCTGAATAAAGAACATCAATATCCACACAAAGCTCATGATGAAAGTCATTGTTGAAGTTCTGTTGTCATGAAGGACAGCTCTCAGTCATGAAGTGCAAAGTGTCTTATATGTAAATAGTCTTCCTGGACAGTCAGACTTTATTAGTAAATGTTGTGTGATGTGATGTAGAAACATGATAACTATGTAATCACTGACATGGTTTCTGATATAAGTGCTGAATGGGGACTGATATATTGATTATAGACATCTACAAATGGAGCATAATGTTATTACTGTGTTATTGGAACAGATAGTATCGGCTTTATGTCTCCCTCCAGTGGTCAGGATCAGTAACTGCAGTCTGTGTGTGGACTGTGATGCTGCTGACTGACTGATCGAAAGGGGAGATCTCCAGAGCTCTGACGTCTCCAGTCTCCTGCTTCACCTGCTGCTCTCTGGAACTACCACAGTGGTGTGAGGGAGGATGTATGGGTAATGTTTAGGGGTTTTAATGTATCTGTTTGAATCATGTTTACTAAATTCTAGCTATTTATAACACAGGTCATCTTTAGGGGTTTTGATCATTGTACATCATCTCTATTCAGATTGGTCGATGGTTTTCCTTGAGATACTCAACAGAGTCAACATGTAGTTAATAGTCAGGAGAAACATTTAGTGATCAGTTATGATCTAAGGTCTTCTAGACACAGCTCTAGTTTGACTCTATTGTTGTTCAGCTCTACTACACACTGTGTCATTGTACTGGATCATCTCCTCCCCTCAGCACCTGCAGTAGGTCCCAGCTGTAGCAGTACAGTCACTGTGCAGTCTGACTGAGGGAGGTTTTTGTACGGCTCTTTATCACTGTGTGAACACTCCACCACTGTGTAAACTCTGACAGTAATAATCTCCTGCATCTTCAGCCTGGACTCCACTGATGGTCAGAGTGAAGTCACTCCCAGATCCACTGCCACTGAATCTAGATGGAGTCCCAGTGAACTTGTTGTTTATCAGATAAATGAGGAGTTTAGGAGCTTCTCCAGGTCTCTGTAGGTACCAGTGAAGGTAAGTACCGTATATAACACTGCTGAGTTTACAGCCAATTTTGACCGTCTCTCCAGTGCCAACAGCTTTCACTGCAGGTGTCTGAGTCAGAGTGTACTGTCCTCTGGATTCTGAATATTGAATAGTGAGAGAAACAAACAAAACGCTTTTTAATATCTTAAATTATGCAATTAATACATTTACCCTGAGATAAGCATGATTACTTACTCAATTATCATTACTTAGATATTCATCATTCTTATACCTTGTATGTAGAAAGCAAGTGTCCAGATGAATATGGTGATAAAAGTCATGGTTGTTGTGGGTTCTGTTGTCATGAAGGACAGCTCTGTCATGAAGTGGTAAACTCACAGGGCTATAAACACTCCCAGAGCACTGAAGCGTGTGCTGTCTATGCAAAGTGTCCAATCTATGCAAACAGGGGTGTATTCATTTCTGCCTGTTCTCGTTTTGCTGTTTTCTTCTGTTTGTTTCTTTTTTTTAACAAAAAAACAGGACGTGACCACTACAATACCGATGTCCAAGCAGGGCACAAATTGGGATATAAAGAATAGTTAAACGGACAATAATAAAATAATATAAAAATAATAACATAAAACCAAACAATAAGAGAAAACAACAACATAAAGAAAAAGTAGAATAAAACATATTATTCACAGTTACACCACATTAGAAATGGACTTCATTTACATCCATTATGACCTCTAAAGCCCATTAAAACGAGCAATAAAGTATTCGTTTGGTTCTTAAGCGGTAAACGGTTTCAGTAACCTAACGGAACCTAACGGAACCAAACAGAATCAAACAGTAGCAAAAGGAATAAAACAGGAGGGACCTAGCAGAATTTGTCCAATAAAAACTCACGTATTTGTTTCAAATCTTTATGCAATGCAAAACGTTTTGCTACAGTGCACAACTAATACATACGCCCCAGACTTTCTTCGTCCCACAGAGCCATTGTAATTGAAGAGATTTGTGTGAGCAGGAGCATTTTTAAGCGGTGGGGCTGATTGCCCAGCCAATCATGGCCTTGATTGGTAAACAAGCCTCAGCTGGACTCAATTCAAGGCTGGAAAGGCACTGGAAGGTTTGAGCAGGGCATTGCAGGAGAGAGGTTTTATGTTGACTGCACCACAGGTCATTTCAGGACAGTGTTTCCCAAACCTCTCTTCAAGTCTCCCCAGACAGTACACTTACAGTATTCGATATGTTCCAGAATTAGCACAGCTGATTCAAATGGTCACCTATTTAGCAAGCCCCTCATTAGATAAATCATCTGGAATAATTGTGGAATAAAATCAAATATGTGGACTTCCTCAAGTAGGAGAGGTTTGGGAAACACTGTTTTAGGGATTAGGTGTTATAATCATGTTATACCATCTCAATAAATATGGTAGATTTTGACAGAGGGAACTTACAGAGACTGGAGGTTTTATTCTGAGAATTTGTGAGACATTACTATTGAACATATATGGATTCCTTTCAACATATTGTGTGACATGTTGAAGCAATGTTTGCATTTGAACTCTTTCAGGTTGGCCATAACAAAATGGGAGGAATATTTATGTGTCATGACGTTGCCCTGTTGGCGGGAGGTTTATGACCCCCCCCCCATAAATACCTTTCCCCCTTTTTCTCTCCACTCTACAGAATGGACTCTTGGAAAGCTTTTTCGTTAACATAGAGAGTGTATTTGCAACATCAAAAGGTTGGGGAAAATAACAATCTTTATGTAATCCAACCAGTTGAAAGTGTCCGTTGGTACTTAAAGAATATGATGTCAGATCAGTTGTCGTCGGAGACATTATTACTGATGATAGGACGACATAAACGGTATCTTTGGAAGTCTACACATTCTAGTTATCAGATTCACATGGAATTGTTGTGCAAATTAAATGTTTAAATATGAAACTATTTGTGAAAAGATTAAATGTAATTTTAGCTTCTAAATGAGAGAATTGTTTTCATGAGTGAACATTGCTTACTCAGTGGCCCTGCCCAAGTGAACAGGCATTGGTTGCGAACTATGAAACACACCCTTCTCCCCCCCACTACAAAAGCCCATTGGCGAAAGTCAACCTCTTATGTTCCCCTTGACTGCTGTCCATACGTTTAGAAGGGCTAATATCAACTACAGAACAAAGCCAACCTCAGAGTGAGCTCTGGTTGTGAATGGTTGAACGACTACAACCTAACGAAATTAACATTGTGTTCCCGATGACGTGAGGACTGAAGTCCATACGCTTTAAAGGGTGAATTTCAACGTGGAGGTGACGATCGCCACGCTGGAAGGATGAATATGACTACACCAGCCAAAATATAGCATGAGCTTATAGTATAGCTAATTGGTATGAACTCTCATTCACTAAAGAAGTGATACATCCTAGACGTCGAGTTATCAGCAGCAGCTGTGGACGTGCGTGGCCTTGGAAGGGATGGAGAATCTCTTCGGAACGACTGGGTGCTACATCGTATCTGTCGTACCACCAGACAACAGGGTACTACAACGTACACGTTCTACCACCAGACGACAGGGCACTACAACGTATCCGTTCTACCATGTTCTTCAAAGGACAGGGATGATCTCTGCTGGGCAACCCAGCCTTCCATCTTCGACCAATCTATCGAAGCACAGCTCAGAGTAAATATATTTCTTGCATTTCCTTTTCCGAATGGGCGGTTATTTAGAATGCATAAGATTATGTATTTACGATAGCATAGCTTCATAAGGTCCGATAGAGACCCAATCCTTTTGTTCCTCAGTCTTCCCATCTTTATTCAAACCCAACCCCCTTTCTTTGTGTAACCAGTCGTCATATCGGTTTCGCCCCCCCTGGGGATGTTTTATTTTATGACATAATTAGTAATCAATGTATGATCCATCCTGTGCATATGTAATTCTGTGTGATTATTTAGGTATTTAATAAATAAATGATTAAACCAAATGTTGTATTTGTCACAACGTCCGCCGGAGTCGGTCCCTCTCCTTGTTCGAGCGGAGCTCGGCGGTCAACGTCACCGGCCTTCTAGCCATCGCATATATTTAGCTCAGTGTATTTTAGTTCCATTGGAGGCTACTCAGAGGAGGAAGGGGAGGACCATCCTCCTCAGTGAATTTCATAAAAATAAAAATAGTTAAACATTTAAAAGTTAACCTTTTTAGATAAAACTATACAAAATCTATGTACATGTCACATAGTTTTTTATAAAAACACATTGTTTTGCAATGAAGGTCTACAGTAGCCTCAACAGCACTCTGTAGGGTAGCACCATGGAATAGCCGGAGGACAGCAAACTTCCGTCCTCCTCTGGGTACATTGACTTCAGTACAAAACCTAAGAGGTTCGTGGTTCTCACCCCTTTCCATAGACTTACACAGTAATTATGACAACTTCCGGAGGACATCCTCCAACCTATCAGAGCTCTTGCAGCATGAACTGTCATGTTGTCCACCCATTCAGAGGATCAGAGAATGAATCTAGTACTGAAAGCATAAGCTACAGCTAGCTAGCACTGCAGTGCATAACATATGGTGAGTAGTTGACACAAAGAGAGAGAAAAACATAAGTTAAAAAGTTTTGAACAAATTAATTTATTAAACAATGAAGGAGGAGCAAGAGAGAGAGACGTATATTTCATAGTTTTTTTCACTTCCACTTACTTAGCTAGCTAGCAAATGCAACTAGCTAGTTTTGCCTACTCAAACACCCGGCTCAAACAGAGGGATGCTATGTTAGCTAGCTGGCTATGACTGCCAGTCAGGGAAGAGAGAGTGTTGGCTGATGTGGCTACCCTTTATAGCCTGCAGGCCCAGGTGCGCCAAATAAGCACAAACCTGAAACAAACCAAAACACAAAAAACAAATGCCTTATTGCGCCATTCATTATTATTTAAAAAAACACCCAGCTATACCCCCTGACCCACCTCTGCCCTCCAGGCTGCCCCTCCCTCTCCCACCTCAGCAACCTCAGATCCTAAGGAGCACTTTAAGAGTGACAGAAAAAGAGACAGAACCGGGGAAGCAAGAGGGAGACAGAAGAGCACAGGCAAGTTATCCAAAACAATGACAAAAACTACGGCATTGAGGCACGGGACAAGGCATCGGCAAGGACATTTTCTTTGCCCTTAATAAGACGAATGTCCAAATTGTAGACCTGCAAAAACAGATCCCACCTCATAAGCCTCTGATTTGGGTTCTACAAACCAAAAGGCATAACTGTATAAGAATACAGTCCAGAAGTTGTGATGAAAGCAGAAATCTCCATTGCTCTAGGAGACAAGGGGACGTGGCAGTACCCTTTTAGAAGATCGAACTTGCTCACAAATTTTGCAGAACCCACTTGATCAACACAATCCTCCATACGAGGAAGAGGAAAGGAATCAGGCTACGTAATGTTGTTAACTTTACGATAGTCTGTGCATGGCCTAAAAGATGCATCAGGCTTCTTGGCTAACAGATAAGGTGAAGCCCAACTGGAACAAGAATGTTCAGCAATATCGTTATCCAACATGTACTTGACTTCCGCATCTAAGTGCCTGCACTTGTCAGGAGAACACGATAGAAGCACTGTCTTATTGGCTGAGCAGCTCCAACATCAACATCATGCTCAATGAGATGAGTATGAGAGAGCGTATCAGAAAACAGCGCAGGATAACTGTCAATACGTTTACCGCAATAGAGCACCCAAATTCCCAGTGGTGGAAAAAGTACTCAGTTGTTATACTTGAGTAAAAGTAAAGATACATCAATAGAAAATGACTCAAGTAAACGTGAAAGTCGGCCAGTAAAATACTTCTTGAGTAAAAGTCTAAAAGTATTTTGTTTAAAATATACTTAAGTATCAAAGGTAAATGGAATTGCTAAAATTTACTTAAGTATCAGAAGCAAACGTATAAATAATTTCAAAATCTTTATATTAAGCGAACCAGACGGAACAATTTTCTTTTCTTTTTTTATTGACAGATAGCCAGGGGTAAACTCCAACACTCAGACAGAATTTACAAACGAAGCATTTGTGTTTAATGAGTCTGCCATATCAGAGGCAGTAGGGATGACCAGGGATGTTGTCAGGGAAAATGTATGGAGTAAAAAGTATATTATTTTCTTTATGAATATAGTGAAGTAAAAGTAAAAGTTGGCAAATATAAATAGATAGTAAAAATATAAGTAGTAACATTAAAGTACAGATATCCCCCAAAAACGACTTATGTAGTACTTTAAAGTATTTTTACACCACTGTAAATTCCCCAAAATTCTGAAATTTTAAATGGCCTTGAAAAACACCATCATCAGGAGCTGAACTCTCCTCCTCATACAACGTATGAGGTGAAAAGGACTCTAGGGCAACTGAGAATGCAGAAAGGACAGAGCCAACTCTAAGTGAACTATCACCTAACTTAACAGGAGTTGATGCCGATGAACGAGAGTAGTAAGGTTTCAACAAATTCACATGAAAAAGTTGGGTGGCCTTCCTGCGCTTAGGAGTTGCAATCAGACAGTTCTGTTCAGACACTTTGCGCACCTCCGTGAAAGGACCATTGAACTTAACCTGCAAAGGAGAACCTACAAATAGGTAAAAGAGCGAAAACCTGGTCACCAGAGCTAAATTGTCTACGCTCAGACCGACGGTCATAAATATGTTTAATCTTTACTTGTGCACTTTCCAGTTTCTCTTTTCCCATTTCACCAGCAGAGCACAGTCTATTACGAACACCATTGACATAATCAATTACATTTAGTGGTGGCTCTACTGTTCCCCAGCTGTCCTGCAACACAGCCAGAGGGCCACGCACTGCATGTCCAAAAAACAGATAATTTTGGACTAAATCCTATACTGTCCTGGACAACTTCTCTAGCTGCCAACAGTAACCATGGCAAACCAACACTGGAACTCTTCCAAGTCAAGGTACAGTGCCTTCGGGAAAGTATTCATAGCCCTTGACTTTTTCCACATTTTGTGACGTTACAGATTAAATCGTTTTTTCTTCTTCATAAATCTACACACAATACCCTATAATTTCAAAGAAAAAACTGTAGAATTTTTTTTTTTGCACCTTCGGCGGCGGTTACAGCCTCAAGTCTTCTTGGGTATGACGCTACAAGCTTGGCACAACATTATTTTGGGAGTTTCTTCCATTCTTCTCAGCAGATCCTCTCAAGCTCTGTCAGGTTGGATGGGGAGCGTTGCTGCACAGCTATTTTCAGGTCTCTCCAGAGATGTTCAATTGGGTTCAAGTCCAGAATCTGGCTGGGCCACTCAAGGACATTAAGAGACTTGTCCCGAAGCCACTCCTACATTGGTTGTGTACTTAGGGTATTTGTCCTGTTGGAAGGTGAACCTTCGCCCCAGTCTGAGGTCCTGAGCACTCTGGAGCAGGTTGTCATCAAGGATTTGCCTCGATCCTGATTAGTCTCCCAGTCCCTGCTGCTGAAAAACATCCCCACAGCATAATGCTGCCACCAACATGCTTCACCATAGGATGGTGCCAGGTTTTCTCCAGATGTGACGCTTGGCATCAGACTAAAGGGTTCAATCTTGGTTTCATCAGACTAGAGAATCTTGTTTCTCATGGTCTGAGAATCTTTAGGAGCCTTTTGGCAAACTCCAAGCGGGCTGTCATGTGCCTTTTGCTGAGGAGTGGCTACCATCTGGCCGCTCTACCATAAAGGCCTAATTGGTAGAGTGCTGCAGAGATGGTTGTCCTTCTGGAAGGTTCTCCCATCTCCACAGAGGAACTCTGGAGCTCTGTCAGTATGACCATCGGCTTCAGTTTGCCCGGGCAACCAGCTCTAGGAAGAGTCTTGGTGGTTCCAAACTTTTCCATTTAAGAATGATGGAGGTCACTGTGTTCTTGGGGAACTTCAATGCTGCAGACATTTTTGGTACCCCTCCCCAGTTTTGTGCCTCGACACAATCCTGTCTCTGAGTTCTACGGACAGTTCCATCTACCTCATGGCTTGGTTTTTGCTTGGCATGCACTGTCAACTGTTGGACCTTATATAGACAAGTGTGTGCCTTTCCAAATCATGCCCAGTCAATTGAATTTACCACAGGTAGACTCTAGTCAAGTTTTAGAAACATCTCAATGATGATCAATGGAAACAGGATGCACCTGAGCTCAATTTCGAGTCTCATAGCAAAGGGTCTGAATACTTATGTAAATAAGGTATTTCTGTTTTTAGATTTAAATAAATTAGAAACAATTTCTAAAAACCTGTTTTCACTTCTTCATTATGGGGTATTGTGTGTAGATTGCTGAGGAAATGGTTTTATTTAATCCATTTTAGAACAAGGCTGTAACATAACTAAATGTGGAAAATGTCAAGGGGTCTGAATACTTTCCGAATGCACTGTAAGCTTTTAGTTTGACTAATGTATTGCCACTGGGGCCTGCTGGTGTAACTGCTAAACTGCTTACTGACTGTACACTGTGCTGCATGATTGTAGCGGGTTTACTAACGCGTTAGTTATATTAGCTATGTTGACTATGACGTTACTTTAGCTAATATGGTGAGCTAGCTGCGGTTATGATATGAAGGTTTAGCTAGGAAAGGTTTTTTCGCCTGGTCACAGACAGCTGATGTGTTGAACACTGAAGTCCACAAGTGAAGGGAAAATGTGAGAGGAGGAGAGCGCATAGATCCGAGAATAAATACAACGAGCTGTTTGGAATCATAAAACACGGGACGAGATGTTAAAACTGTCCATTGTGCCAATAGATGGTATGCACTCACATGAGATTTGCCGTGATGTTGACAGAGTGGCATGGGAGGTTTATTTCTTAGACTGGGTTAAGATGTCAATTTTGGGACACATCCTCAGTAGTGTGCCTTCGAATCAGTGGGTGTTTCGGCCTTTAATCACTAAACACCCTCATCAAAGGTGGCCAGCTAAAGGGTGATCAAGCCTTAGCTTGTGTCCCATGCCCAATTAAGATTTCCCACGGGACTATGCAAGGCAGGGGCGTCCTCTTCCCTGAGCCAGCCCTACAGCTGACTGCATACCTCATATGCCCTCCTCAAGTTGGAGGGATCTGAATTGGGTTCTCAGGTGGGGGTGGGGGGTCATGAAGTTATAGCCCAGCAAGGGTCCTTCCGTTTGATCCAGATCCACTGGCTGCCTCTTTCAGCTGCTTGAGAAACTGCTCTGACGGTCTGCCGCAGAGCATGTCCATGGATTCCAAGTTCTTTCAGCAACCTGATGGTGGAAGAAGCCACGAATCCTCTGCATCCCACTTCAACTGGCCAGACTTTTGCATTCCAGCCACGCTGAGTTGCGTCTGCTGCCAACTCTGTGTAACGCAGTTTCTTACGCTCGTAGGCCTCTTCAACAGAGTTTTCCCACGGGACTGTGAGCTCTATGATGTACACAGCCTTCCGTGAAGGGGACCAGAGTACCATGTCTGGCCTAAGGTTGGTAGAAGCAATCTCAGGTGGAAAGATTAGTTGCTGGCCAATATCGACAAGCATCTTCCAGTCCCGGGCCATGCCTAGGTGTCCAGTTTCTGGCTTTGTAGGAGGATGCTTGGGCCTTTTCTGTCCCTCCCGGATGAATGTTGTTGTTTTGACGGGATTGCTTGTTTTTGGAGGTAATGAATTGGTTGCACTCCTCTTGGTCTCAAGTGCTGCAGCCAGGCTCTTGAGGACCTGATTGTGCCTCCAGGTGTAGCGGCCTTGTGAGAGGCTGGTCTTGCAACCTGTCATTATATGCCTGAGAGTCGCTGGAGCTGGGCAGAGGGGGCAGGTCGGGTCCTCGCCATACCATTGATGTAGGTTTTTTGGTGATGGAAGCACATCATAAACAGCTCTTATGATGAAGCTGATGTTGCTTGCCTCCATTTGCCAAAGTTCACTCCAGTTGATCTTTCTCCTCTCCAGGCCTTCCCACCGCGTCCATTGCCCTTGTTTAGCAAGAGTATGTGGCTACAAAAGGGAACTGTTTGCATGTGATCAGGGGTGTATTCATTCCACCGATTCTGTTGAAAAACACTTCTTAAACGGAAGGAAACGGAGCGAAACGTGAATAAACATACATGAATTTGTGCAATAGAAACTATTGCCTGCTCCCGCTCTTCCTCCCCCTGGCGCTCGAGGACGGAAGGATCCCCAGCATTACACACTCAAGCCACCATCAGTACGCAGAACTGCCTTCCCTCCGTCACGCACATCAGCGATCATTGGACTCACATGGACTCAATTACTCGTGTCATTACCTTCCCTATATCTGTCTGTTCCCAAGCTCTGTTCCCTGCTTCGGGATTGATTGTCTCATGTCCGTGTTCCGACGATGTTCCTGTCTTGCTTCCTTGTCTGTTCCCTAATAAATGTCTGACTCCCCGTACCTGCTTCTCCTGTCCGGCGTCAGTCCTTACAGTTTGCCAGAGGCGGGACCAAGTCATTGTTTTACAAGTCACAAGTAAGTCTCAAGTCTTAGTACTCAAGTCCCTAGTCAAGACAGGCAAGTCCGAGTCAAGTCTCAAGTCAAGACCGTCAAATATCAAGTCAAGTCTCAAGTCCTAAACGTTGAGTTTCGAATCCTAAACAAGTCATAATTCTTTTTAATTTTTTAATTTTATTTCACCTTTATTTAACCAGGTAAGCTAGTTGAGAACAAGTTCTCATTTACAACTGCGACCTGGCCAAGATAAAGCAAAGCAGTGTGATACAGACAACAACACAGAGTTAGACATGGAATGAACAAGCGTACAGTCAACACAATAGGGAAAAAAAGAGAGTCTATATACAGTGTGTGCAAATGGCATGAGGAGGTATGGCAATAAATAGGCCATAGTAGCAAAGTATTTACAATTTAGCAGATTAACACTGAAGTGATAGATGAACAGATGATGATGAGCAGATGATGGTGTGTAAGTAGCGATACCGGTGTGCAAAAGAGCAGCAAAGTAAGTAAAAACAATATGGGGATGAGGTAGGTAGATTGGGTGGGCTATTTACAGATGGACTATGTAAAGCTGCAGCTATCGGTTAGCTGCTCAGATAGCTGATGCTTAAAGTTAGTGAAGGAAATGTTAGTCTCCAGCTTCAGCGATTTTTGCAATTCGTTCCAATCACTGGCAGCAGAGAACTGGAAGGAAAGGCGGCCAAATCAGGTGTTGGCGTTGGGGATGATCAGTGAGATATACCTGCTGGAACGTGTGCTATGGGTGGGTGTTGTTATCGTGACCAGTGAGCTGAGATAAGGCGGAGCTTTACCTAGCATAGACTTGTAGATGACCTGGAGCCAGTGGGTCTGGCGACGAATATGTAGCGAGGGCCAGCCGACTGGAGCATACAGGTCGCAGTGGTGGGTGGTATATGGCGCTTTGGTAACAAAATGGATGGCACTGTGATGGACTGCATCCAATTTGCTGAGTAGAGTATTGGAAGCTATTTTATAGATGACATCGCCGAAGTCGAGGATCGGTAGGATAGTCAGTTTTACAAGGGTAAGTTTGGCGACGTGAGTGAAGGAGGCTTTGTTGTGAAATAGAAAGCCGATTCTAGATTTGATTTTGTATTGGAGATGTTTGATATGAGTCTGGAAGGAGAGTTTACAGTCTAGCCAGACACCTAGGTATTTGTAATGTCCACGTATTCTAGGTCAGAACCGTCCAGAGTAGTGATGCTAGTCGGGCGGGCGGGTGCAGGCAGCGAACGGTTGAAAAGCATGCATTTGGTTTTGCTAGCATTTAAGAGCAGTTGGAGGCCACGGAAGGAGTGTTGTATGGCATTGAACCTCGTTTGGAGGTTAGTTAACACAGTGTCCAAAGAAGGGCCAGATGTATACAGAATGGTGTCGTCTGAGTAGAGGTGGATCAGGGAATCACCAGTAGAAAGAGCGACATCGTTGATATATACAGAGAAAAGAGTCGGCCCGAGAATTGAAACCTGTGGTACCCCCATAGAGACTGCCAGAGGTCCGTACATCAGGCCCTCCGATTTGACACACTGAACTCTATCTGCGAAGTAGTTGGTGAACCAGGCGAGGCAGTCATTTGAGAAACCAAGGCTATTGAGTCTGCCAATAAGAATACGGTGATTGACAGAGTCGAAATCCTTGGCCAGGTCGATGAAGACGGCTGCACAGTACTGTCTCTTATCGATGGCGGTTATGATATCCCCCTTTGAAGAGGGGGATGACCTCGGCAGCTTTCCAATCTTTAGGGATCTCGGACGAAATGGACAGAGAGGTTGAACAGACTGGTGATAGGGGTTGCAACAATGGCGGCGGATAATTTTAGAAATAGAGGGTCCAGATTGTCTAGCCCAGCTGATTTGTACAGGTCCAGGTTTTGCAGCTCTTTCAGAACATCTGCGATCTGGATTTGGGTGAAGGAGAAGCTGGGGAGGCTCGGCAAGTAGCTGCGAGGGGTGCGGAGCTGTTGGCCGGGGTTGGGGTAGCCAGGAGGAAAGCATGGCCAGCCGTAGAGAAATGCTTATTGAAATTTTAGATTATCATGGATTTATCGGTGGTGACCGTGTCACCTAGCCTCAGTGCAGTGGGCAGCTGGGAGGAGGTGCTCTTGTTCTCCATGGACTTTACAGTGTCTCAAAACATTTTGGAGTTAGAGCTACAGGATGCAAATTTCTGTTTGAAAAAGCTAGCCTTTTGCTTTCCTGACTGACTGTGTGTATTGGTTACTGACTTCCCTGAACAGTTGCATATCGCAGGGACTATTCGATGCTATTGCAGTCCGCCACAGGATGTTTTTGTAATGGTCAAGGCAGTCAGGTCTGGAGTGAACCAAGGGCTATATCTGTTCTTAGTTCTACATTTTTTGAAAGGGGCATGCTTATTTAAGACTATCGAGGATCGATAGTCGATCACCATCGAGGCGCAATCGGGCGATGTAGGCTTGTCCACAATCGCCCAATTTTAACACACACACACACACACACACACACACTCTCTGTGTGGTTACAGTAGGCTAACGTATGTCAATGGTTTTAGGAACAGCAGTAAAATCAGGCAGGATTTAGGCTACCAACTGCCTAGCCAGTTGTAGCTCAATCTTGGGTGCAATGATCACGTTCCCGCACTGACTGACTGTGTGGAGGCTCATTGATTTAACGTTATGTTAGCCTACATGATACACTATTAAAGTAATAAAATATATAGCTGTCGGCTATATTAGCCACGACTTATCGTTCTTTGTGCAGCTTCAAATTGTCGCGCCTCCGTCTGTAATTTTCTTCCCTCATGTTTTGCAAGTTGCAATCCGTTTAATATTGATACATCGTTGTCTTTATATCCGAAAATAATAATTTTACGTATCATCTTTCCAAGGGCTCCATCTGAATTCACCCGCCGACGTTCCTCTGCATTGCCACACACAACTTTTTCTCAGCTGGCACAATTTCATTGGCTGCTGTCCGATTCAAACTGTAATCCATTAAATGAAGAGTTGATGCGCTGCACACTTTTTTCTAATGGCATTATTTTTAATATTTGGGCATGGGGAGGGTATCAAGTCAGGTCGAGTCAAAAGGCTCAAGAGTCCATGTCAAGTCACGATTCATTGGTGTTAAAGTCAAAGTCGAGTTGCAAGTCATCACATTTGTGACTCGAGTCTGACTCGAGTCCAAGTCATGTGACTCGAGTCCACACCTCTGCAGTTTGCAACTGTTGGACTAATGATTACACCATAGGTTAGCTAGATGCAGGCAAGAGGGTGCAAGGCGGTATTGAATGTGTCACTGTCTGTCCATGTGTCACTGTCAGTCACCACAAACCTTTCTCTCGAGCTACGTTGAATTAATAGGCTAGGTTGTAGGAACCTCATGATGGGCATAGGGAAAATGCAAGTAATATTTAGTAGCATAAACCAATCTATGTGAAACTGGGTGAATGTAATACCAATGACAGTCATCCAATATGCTGTAATAGAGATAAGGCCATGCTCATAAAAAAAAGAATCATCCTCCCTCATCTTAAATGGTACCGACCGCCACTGTTTAGTTCAGTCAGTGGTCCATGTCACTGTCTCTTCCCCTTGGTTGAACATCTGGTGACAGTGCTGTTCTATTCTGGGACAAGCAGAACCACCCAGCCCTGTCTATGTAAATCTCAGTTTCACTCCTACAGTTCCCAGTCTACCAGTTAACCAGTTTCCCTCCCTGAAATACCCTGGACTGGGACTGATGTGAGGGAGGTGACTGATGTTAACCTCTATGGTGGATTCAGGGAGGGACACATAACAGATAAGGCACCAAGTAATTAATGACAGATAAAAAAAAGATTATACTTCACGATGATAGTGTGTAGTGTATGTCTCCACGTAAATGTGTCTCATGTTTGAGCCCAGCATCATGTCTCATTCACAGATCTAACAGCTCATGAAAAGGGTTAATACATGCTAGACGATCACATCAATAACTGGTGGTGAAGTGCATGTAGGGATTTGGTTTGAGGGGCTGATGATGATTTAACATCACTTTTCTTTTACTTCTGTAGATCTTACTCTGCATATGGACTGGTAATGTGTTTCAAAACGTCTAATAACTTTCATACACACTTTCAGTTCATTACCAATATAACAAGATACAACCATGATGATGATATTAATGGCGATGATGATGAGGACGATAATGAGGACGTTGGAGAACGTGTGATTTGTATCATGCGTTCTAACCATATTCAAAGTTGACCTGATCAGTGTTCAATGTCATTGTCTCTTACTGCAGTAGGTCCAACCTGTAGCAGTACAGTCACTGTGCAGTCTGACTGAGGGAGGTTTTTGTACGGCTCTGTATCACTGTGTGAACTCTCCACTACTGTGGAAACTCTGACAGTAGTAATCTCCTGCATCTTCAGTCTGGACTCCACTGATGGTCAGAGTGAAGTCACTACGAGTTCCACTGCCACTGAATCTCGATGGAGTCCCAGACTGAAGTGTTGTAGCACGGTAAATAAGGAGTTTAGGAGCTCCTCCAGGTTTCTGGTGGTACCAGGCTAAAAAGTCATTGTTGTGAACATTACTGCTGGTTTTACAGTTCAGAGAGACTGTCTGTTCTGGGACAACAGCTTTCACTGCCGGAGTCTGTGTCACAACGTACTGTCCTCTGGATTCTGAAAAATATAGTAAAAACATTTATAAGAATGAAATATTACATATTGTAATGAATAGTTCTGAATAGAAATATTAACGTTGATATACTGTACATGTAAACACTGTAGATTTAATTAATTTGCAATAATACATTCTGAAAATGTTAACCTTCTATGTAGAAAACAAGTGTCCAGATGAAGATGGTGATAAAAGTCATGGTTGCTGTGGGTTCTGTTGTCATGAAGGACAGCTCTCAGTCATGAAGTGTTAAACTCACAGGGATATAAATGCTGTTAGAGCAGCGGAGCAGATGCATTATGCAAATTAATGTTTCAAATCTATTTCAGTTTCCAAGTAGGCTCCCATTAGAATATATTTTGTCCTGCATTAACTTTCCTTTATAACAACTAGGTGGTGCTTATATTTGTCCTATTTCACGCATGTGTGAATTAAAAATGTTTATTTTTTTATATCCCAACTCCCCCTGAGACAGCCTCAGAGAGTGGGGTCACAGCCAAGATCTGCCATTATCAACTGCGACCCTGGAGCAATTAAGGTTAAGTGCCTTGCTAAAGGGAACATCGACAGATGTTTCACCGTGTCGGCCTGGGGATTTGAACAAGCAACCTTTCGGTTACTAGCCCAACACTCTAACTGCTAGCTGCATGTCACCCCTTTAATAACATCAAACAGCAACTTTTTACTAAGATAACTAATGTATGGCAACTTTTATGTCACACCACAATTATATTTTGATTCTGATGATGATCAGATATAATGAACTGTCTGTTCACTCATGCTTGGTCTCTCGTGTAAGTTCCTCTAATCAGTTAGTGAACACTTCTCTAAACTAAAGCTGGTAGGATTCCTCTGGTAGTGTTGTCTGTCCTCTGTGACTTTACCACCACTGTTAAATGTGAGATCAACATGTTTAATAAAGGAATATACAACATGGATCACTATCACTACTGCTGCTGTTGTCTTTTATATGGACAATATGGAGGAACACTAGCAACACTGATCTGATGCTGGACTGTACCTACAGACTAGGAGAACACCTGATACACAGAGGAAGGAAAACAATACTAATATCTGGATTTAAGACACAATTCATATTTTTATTATGTAGAAACATCTAATATGAAGTGTTTGTTCTACCTGGAAGATGTTAAAGTGTATTTGTGTTGATTATGATTCTGTATGAGTGATCTTCACTGTAACAACTGCAACATCACAGCACAGAGAGGTTTTTGTACCAGCAGTAATAGGGATTGTATCACTGTGGTTGACTTTTGGTAGCGGCACCAGACTTGATGTTGGAAGTAAGTAAACAAAAAAAATCTACATTTTATTCACCTTTTGATGTTGTGTTTCAAGTTCTCCATTATTTTTGCCTCAATATTGAGGATATATTTTTTTTTTTTAAGATTTAAAAAACAATACACAAGGCCTACACGTACTATGGCCAATTTGAATACAAAAGTTATTTCATCTAATCAAATTTGACCAATATTTTCTAAAGATGAAAGTGATTAGCCTGCATCTTAGATTAGTTGTATGAATAAACATACTGCACCTTGTAGGAAATATATAGTAAACAGTAGGTTTCTGCTCAATGTTAAGGAAAACGAAATAAAAAACACTTTATTTAAAATTGAATAGATTAAATCATTTCTGAAAAGTATTCATACCATAGTAGAGTTAATTATTTGAACCACAGTCTAAAGAAATTCAGCTTCCCCAATATTCAGGAGGTTTTTGTACGAGCAGTAATAGTGATTGTATCACTGTGGAGGACTTTTGGTAGCGGTACCAGACTTGATGTTGGAAGTAAGTAAAGTACAAAATTAACTATTTTATTCACCTTTTGATGTCGTGTTTCAATATCTCTATACGTTTTGCCTTGATATTGAGGATTTTTTAAATTAACTTTTTAAAATGATTTGAACAAAATACACAAGGCCTACACATACTATGGCCAATATGAATGTTATTACATCTAATCAAATTTGACCTGCTTTTAAACTACGAAAGTCAATAGCCGACATTTTAGATTAGTTGTATGAATAAACATGCTGCATCTACAGTAGTAGGAGATGTACAAGAAAAAGTCCGGTTTGGTCAATGTTAAAGAAATCAACATGAAAAACACTTTATTTCTAATTGAGTAGATTAAATCATTTCTGAAATGTATTCATACTATAGCAGAGTTAATTATTTGAACCACAGTCTAAAGAAATTAAGAGTGCCAAACATGCAGGAGGTTTTTGTACGAGCAGCAATAGGGATTGTATCACTGTGGTACACTTTTGGTAGCGGCACCAGACTCGATGTTGGAAGTAAGTAACAAGCTCTTTAATATTTCTTTCAGATAATTTTGTGGGGGATTTTTTTTGTGAAACTCTGTCTCTATGAAAATGTTGCTTTTTTACATATTTACTTCCAAAAAATATATATTTTTTCTATTACTTTTGACGAAACCTTCTTTCAAATAAAATGTTATTTAAGTAAAATGTTCAAATGTAGGTGTTTAGTTAAATGTGTGGTTTGATCGATTGCAGAGGATAGTTCTAGTATGATAACTATTTAATAATATGGAATATAGTTGTTGCATTGTGTATTACTGTTTGTGTGCGATTTTTTATTTATATTTTTATTATCTTTAACTCAAATATTTTTGGTTAAATGTAGCTTTTGACAGAGCCTTCTTTCAAATAAATATTTATTGAATCAAAATGATAAATCGTAGGTTTATTTGTATGTCTGATTTGTATAATTGCAGAATATCACTCCTAATTCTGGTATAATAACTAATAGTATTGTATATAGTATTCATCATTGTTGCATTGTATTCATGGTAGACTTCACTGTTAGTGTGAAGACAAAGGGTCTCAGTTATGGTTGTAACTGACTTCATAATCCAACATGGATGATATGTGATGAAAATACTATTAATATGAGCAGGCTGTTCTGATCAGATCCATTCCTGAACAATATCTGTATAACATGAATAACTGACACCGTATGACTAGTAACTCTAGTTATTTAAACACTTTCTACTTGTTTGGTTCATAAATCTGCTTTATATCATATTACTTTAGTGTTTCTCCACATCTTTTAAACAATCCAACTTCTACATTAATATTTAGATGGCATTTCCAATTCACTTTATTTTGTTGTGTCCTTTGCTGAAGATAATCTCTTACTGTAGCTGTACTTGATGTAATTACTTAGTTGATGTGTTCTGTTTGTTCCAGGTAACAGTTCCCCCACCCTCACCGTCCTGCCCCCCTCTAGTGAGGAGCTGTCCAGTACAACAACAGCCACACTGACGTGTCTGGCCAACAAGGGTTTCCCCTCAGACTGGACCTTGAGCTGGAAAGTGGACGGGACCAGCAAGAACCAGAAGACCAGTCTCGGGGTCCTGGAGAAGGACGGTCTGTACAGCTGGAGCAGCACCCTGACTCTCACTGGCCAGGAGTGGACCAAGGCAGGAGAGGTGACCTGTGAAGCCCAGCAGAAATCCCAGACTCCAGTCACCAAGACCTTGAGGAGGGCTGACTGTTCTGGGTAGAAGCCCTCAGTCACACAACCCTGTGGAGAGAGGCTGCTGGTTCCTCTGCTTTGACTCTGTTCTGAGATCAGATGTTCTCTGTCTTTTGATCACTGACATGTAGACTAACAGGGGGCTTTGCTTGAGTTCATGTATCAATCCTCTCTGTAGACTGAGATTGTGTCAGTGTTAAATTTGATGAGTTCTGTTCTGAGTTCTGTTTTATTACTATTAGATACTGTAGGAATGATTGCTTTGATGCTTTGATGAATAGATTAAAATAAATATTTCCCTTTGGAACACATATTTCTGTTGTCTTTTTTAATAATTAAACTACAGTCTTAAATGTTGTTGAATGGTATTGACATATATTAATAAAGCCTGATTCACAGTTTCTTTGAAAACTATCAGACCTAAATGTCACTGCTTAGTTATTTATGTTCTCACTTGAAACCACATCATCTTCAACCAGCAAATCAAATCAAATGTTACTAGTCACATGCGCCGAATACAACAGATGTAGACCTTACAGAGAAATGCTTACTTACGAGAGCCCTAACCAACAACACAGTTTAAAAAAAATATGGATAAGAATAAGAGATTAAAGTAACAAGTAATTAAAGAGCAGCAGTAAAACAACAATAGTGAGACTATATACAGGGGGGAACCGATACAGAGTCAATGTGCGGTGGCACCGGTTCGTTGAGGTAGTACGTACATGTAGGTAGATTTATTAAAGTGACTATGCATAGATGACAACAGAGAGTAGCGGTGGTGTAAAGAGGGGGAGAGGGGGGGCAATGCAAATAGTCTGGGTAGCCATTTGACTAGATGTTCAGGAGTCTAATGGCTTGGGGGTAGAATCTGTTAAGAAGCCTCTTGGACCTAGACTTGGCTCTCCGGTACATCTTGCCATGCGGTAGCAGAGAGAACAGTCTATGACTAGGTTGGCTGGAGTTTTTTAGGGCCTTTTTAGGGCCTTCCTCTGACACCACCTGGTATAGAGGTCCTGGATGGCAGAAAACTTGGCCCCAGTGATGTACTGGGTCGTTCGCACCACCCTCTGTTGAGCCTTGCGGTCGGAGGCCTAGCAGTTGCCATGACAGGCAGTGATGCAACCGGTCAGGATGCTCTCGATGTTGCAGCTGTAGAACCTTTTTAGGATCTGAGGACCCATGCCAAATCTTTTCAGTCTCCTGAGGGGGAATAGGTTTTGTTGTGTCCTCTTCACAACTGTCTTGGTGTGTTTGGACCATGTTAGTTTGATGGTGATGTGGACACCAAGGAACTTGAAGCTCTCAACCTGCTCCACTGCAGCCCCGTCGATGAGAATGGGGGCGTGCCTGGTCCTCTTTTCCTGTAGTCCACAATCATCTCCTTTGTCTTGATCATGTTGAGGGAGAGGTTGTTGTCCTGGCACCACATGGCCAGGTCTCTGACTAACTTCCTATAGGCTGTCTCATCATTGTCGGTGATCAGGCCTACCATTGTTGTGTCGTCGGCAAACTTAATTTATGGTGTTGGAGTCATGCTTGGCCATGCAGTCATGGGTGAACAGGGAGTACAGGAGGGGACTGAGCACACACCCCTGAGGGGTCCCCGTGTTGAGAATCAGCGTGGTAGATGTGTTGTTACCTACCCTTACCACCTGGGGGCTGCCCGTCAGGAAGTCCAGGATCCAGTTGCAAAGGGAGGTGTTTAGTCCCAGGGTCCTTAGCTTATTGATGAGCTTTGAGGGCACTATGGTGTTGAAAGCTGAGCTGTAGTCAATGAATAGCATTCTCACATAGTTGTTCCTTTTGTCCAGGTGGGAATGGGCAGTGTGGAGTGCAATAGAGATTGCATCACCTGTGGATCTGTTGGGGCAGTATGCACATTGGAGTGGGTCTAGGGTTGCTGGGATGATGGTGTAGATGTGAGCAATGACCAGCCTTTCAAGGCATTTCATGGCTACAGACGTGAGTGCTACGGTTCGGTAGTCATTTAGGCAGGATTACCTTAGTGTTCTTGGGCACAGGGACTATGGTGGTCTGCTTGAAACATGTTGGTATTACAGACTCAGACAGGGAGAGGTTGAAGGTGTCAGTGAAGAGACTTGCCAGCTGGTCAGTGCATGCTCGCAGTACACGTTCTGGTAATCCTTCTGGCCCTGCGGCCTTAAAAATGTTGACCTGTTTAAAGGTCTTACTCACATCGGCTGCAGAGAGCGTGATCATCCAGTCTTCCGTGACAGTTGGTGCTCTCATGCATGTTTCAGTGTTATTTGCCTCGAAGCGAGCATAGAAGTAGTTTAGCTCATCTGGTAGGCTTGTGTCACTGTGCAGCTCTTGGCTGTCCTTCCATTTGTAGTCTGTAATGGTTTGCAAATCCTGCCACATCCAACTAGTGTCAGAGCCGGTGTAGATCGATTCGATCTTGGTCCTGTATTGATGCTTTGCCTGTTTGATGGTTCATCGGATGGCATAGCGGGATTTCTTATAAGCTTCCGGGTTAGAGTCCTGCTTCTTGAAAGCGGCAGCTCTAGCCTTTAGCTCAGTGCGGATGCTGCCTGTAATCCATGGCTTCTGGTTGGGGAATGTACGTACGGTCACTGTGGGGACGACATCCACTTATTGATGAACCCAATGACTGACGTGGTGTACTCCTCAATGCCATCAGAGGAATCCCAGAACATATTCCAGTCTGTGCCAGTAAAACAGGCCTGTAGCTTAGAATCTGTATCATCTGACTACTTATTGATCTAGTCACTGTTGCTTCCTGCTTTAATTTTAGCTCGTAAGCAGGAATCAGGAGGATATAATTATGGTCAGATTTGCCAATTGGAGGGCAACGGAGAGCTGTGTATGCGTCTGTGTGTGTGGAGTATATGTGCTCCAGAGTTCTTTTTCCCCTGGTTGCACATTTAACTTCTCAGGGATAGGCGTCCCACTAGCAAAGACTGCTGACACCTAGTGGAAGCCATAGGAATTGCAATATGGGAGCTGGACTTACCCTATACTTTCCATTGTAAGAGCATGGGATCTCAATTTTCTTTTTTACGGTTGGTTATTCTTTGGATTTTCTCCTACCATATCTATTGTGTTATAGTCTCATACATTATTTTAACATTTCTACAAACTTCAAAGTGTTTTCTTTCCAATGGTACCAATTATATGCATATCCTGGCTTCAGGGCCTGAGTAACAGGCAGTTAACTTTGGGCACGTCAGTCAGGCAAAAATTGAGAAAAAAGGACCCTAGACTGAAGATAGAAATTAAGTAAAACGGATTTAAGTTTCCTTGCATTAAAGTCCACGGCTACTAGGAGCGCCGCCTATGGGTGAGCGTTTTCTTGTTTGCTTATGGCGGAGTACAGCTCATTCAATGCTGTATTAATGCCAGCCTCGGACTGAGGTGGTACGTAAACAGCTACGAAGAATACAGATGGAAACTCTCTCGGTATGTAGTGTGGTCTACAGCTTTTTTTATTTTTTATTTTTATTAATTTCACCTTTATTTAACCAGGTAGGCAAGTGCTTCTTCCTTAGCCAGGATTCAGACACGGCTTGAACATCTTGGCAAAGTGTGCTAAAGCAGTGAATAAAACAAACTTAGGTAGGAGGCTTCTAATGTTAACATGCATGAAACCAAGGCTATTACGGTTACAGAAGTCATCAAAAGAGAGCGCCTGGGGAATAGGAGTGGAGCTAGGCACTGCAGGGCCTGCATTCACCTCTACATCACCAGAGGAACAGAGGAGGAGTAGGATAAAGGTACGGCTAAAAGCTATGAGAATTGGTCGTCTAGAACTTATCTAGAACTTAGCTTATCATGAGATTCTCTACCGCAGGTGAGCAATAGCTCGAGACCTCCTTAGATATCGTGCACCAGCTGTTATTTACAAAAATACATAGTCCGCCGCCCCTTGTCTTACCAGACTCCGCTGTTCTATCCTGCCAGTACATCGGATAACCAGTATGTTGATATTGTCGTCGTTCAGACACGACTCCGTGAAGCATAAGATGTTACAGTTTTTAATGTCCCGTTGGTAGTTCGATCTTCTGCATAATTCGTCAATTTTATTCTCTTAATATTGCACATTTGCTAGCAGAATGTCACGTTCGTCGTAACGATGAGACCAAGGCGCAGCGTGATTGAAATACATTCTTCTTTATTAAACGAAGAACACTTAAACAAACTAACAAAATAACAAAAACGAACGTGAAGCTATAAACAACTAGTGCTGACATGCAACTACACATAGACAACTACCCACAAATACAGGTGGGAAAAGGCTACCTAAGTATGGTTCTCAATCAGAGACAACGACAGACAGCTGCCTCTGATTGAGAACCACACGTGGCCAAACACACAGAAATACAAATCATAGAAAAAGGAACATAGAATGCCCACCCAAATCACAACCTGACCAAACCAAAATAGAGACCTAAAAAGCTCTCTACGGTCAGGGCGTGACACAGAATGGAAGGAAGTGGGGTTTTTTCTCGATCGCCTACAAAGTCTCAGAAGGCAGCCCACCCTTCGGCCCCTCTTTCTTCGCCTCCTTTTCACGCAGATCACGGGGATCGGGGCCTGTTCCAGAGGAAGCAGTATATCCTTCACATCGGGCTCATCAGAGTCATGAAATGAAATAAAGGATTCTGCTAGTCTGTGGAAATCGCAGTCCTGATGTCTAGAAGTTATTTTTGGTCATAAGAGATGGTAGCGGCAACATTATGAACAAAATAAGTAAAAAAATAAGTTACAAACAACGCAAATAAACAAACAAAAAATACAATCTGCTGGGGGCACGTAAAACGTCTGCCTTCTTCTCTGGCGCCATTTTACAGCAGTTGATATTAACACAAGATAATACAATGTTAACAGATTAACAGGAGAGGTCTAGACACTACAATGTTAACAGATTAATAGGAGAGGTCTAGATACTATAATGTTAACAGATTAACAGGAGAGGTGTAGATACTACAATGTTAACAGATTAACAGGAGAGGTCTAGATACTACAATGTTAACAGATTAACAGGAGAGGTCTAGATACTACAATGTTAACAGATTAACAGGAGAGGTCTAGATACTATAATGTTACCAGATTAACAGGAGAGGTCTAGATACTATAATGTTACCAGATTAACAGGAGAGGTCTAGATACTATAATGTTACCAGATTAACAGGAGAGGTGTAGATACTACAATGTTAACAGATTAACAGGAGAGGTGTAGATACTATAATGTTAACAGATTAACAGGAGAGGTCTAGATACTACAATGTTAACAGTTAACTGGAGAGGTCTACATACTACAATGTTAACAGATTAACAGGAGAGGTCTAGACAGTACAATGTTTCAAGAATAACAGGACAGGTCTAGCCACATGTAGTAGGTGATGGTTATTTTGATTCATATCTTTGGACCATTTTTTGACCATGCTTGATTTATAGATTCATAAAGACAGTACGCTAATGTTATCAACATTTGATCACACTTGTATTAAGCAACGTCTGTTTTACAAGATCCACGTAATTTCAACGGTATCACATCTTCAAGATAGTCAAAGAGTCTTTTCTACCTCCAACCCCCTGGGAACAGAGTGAACATCTGGTGACAGTGCTGCTCTATTCTGGGACAAGCAGAACCACCCAGCCCTGTGTATGCAAATCTCAGTTTCACTCCCACAGCTATCAGTCTAGCAGTTGAACAGTTTCACTGTCTGAAATACCCTGGACTGGGCCAGATGTGAGGGAGTGACTGGTTTTAACCTCTATGGTGGATGCAGGAAGGGAGACATAACATATATGCCACCATGTAATTAATGACAGATAAAATGGGTATTCTACTTTATGATGATAGTTTATGTACAAGTAGTTTACATGTATCTCATGTTGAATCCAACATCAGGTCTCATTCACAGAGCTAACAGTACGTAACCTACTCATGAAAAAAGTTAATATGCTGCTGTTGATGATCACATCCATTGAATTTCCACAGCTGGTTGTAAGGTCCATTTGGGGATTTTCTGATGGCTTGGGAGCCTGAAGCGATTGTAACTTTCAAGTAATGTTCAATTAGGTGAATAAAAAGGGCATAAATACAATGCTATTTTTGGTTATTGGTTGTTTATTAGCAAGACAAAATTATAATTAATAATGGTGATCGTTTTTTTAAAGTCATACATCATGTAACTTCTGAACATATCACTTTATCTGTTTATTAGTGTTATGGTAATATGCTATGGTAACATATTGATATCCATGGAAAAGAGGAATACCAGTCAGTTTCCACCTTCCAGTGATCATTGGCACGGCCAGCCCGCTCATTAGGCAGGATTAGGCGGCCACCTATGGCGTTAGATTGACGAGGGCGGCATTTTCTGAGCTAAACTGACCAGTACACACATACAGTAACACATAAAACCTCACATAATTCTGCCCAAAAACAATGATAATTTCTCTCAACCAGTGGCATATGGGCTTTTTAGGTGAGCGCTGATGCAGCCCTATGATAAGCAGTGCCCACTTTGACAAAGGCAGGGGCGCAAAACATTTTGCTTGTCCATTCCCAGTGCGCCTCTCCAGGGTGCCTCTCCAGGGTGCTGTTGGAGAGACACATCACTGCGGCGTTCCACAGAAAATAATCATGTAACATAAATCATGTAGTGGATATAGGATATGGTAGAAAGAGTATAAGGCTTTTCTGTCGCCTACAGGACAGAGATAAAATGTTAAAAAGTGTAATGAGACGGACACTTACATCATGCAGGTTCCTCCGATCAATTTCTCTATTCATTTCACCTTTATTTAACCAGGTAGGCCAGTTGAGAACAAGTTCTCAGTTACAACTGTGACCTGGCCAAGATGAAGCAAGCAGTGCGACAAAAACAACAACACAGAGTTACACATAAACAAACGTACAGTCAATAACACAAAAGAAAATAACAATTTAAAATCTATGTACAGTGTGTGCAAATGCAGAAGAGTAGGGAGATAGGCAATAAATAGGCCCGAGAGTCGAAAATAATTACAATTTAGCATTAATACTGGAGTGATAGATGTGCAGATGATGATGTGCAAGTAGAGTTTCTGGGGTGCAAAAGAGCAAGAGGGTAAGTAATAATATGGAGATTAGGTAGTCGGGTGTGCTATTTACAGATTGGCTGTGTACAGGTACAGTGATCGGTAAGCTGCTCAGACTGCTGATGCTTAAAGTTCGAGAGGGAGATATAAGACCCCAGCTACAGAGATTTTTTGCAATTTCTTCCAGTCATTGGCAGCAGAGAACTGGAAGGAAAGGTGGCCAACGGAGGTGTTGGCTTTGGAGATGACCAGTGAGATATACCTGCTGGAGCGCGTGCTACGGGTGAGTGTTGTTATGGTGACCAGTGAGCTGAGATAAGGCGGAGCTTTACCTAGCAAAGACTTGTAGATGACCTGGAGCCAGTGGGTCTGGCGACGAATATGTAGCGAGGGCCAGCCGACGAGAGCATACAGGTCACGGTTGTGGGTGGTATATGGGGCTTTGGTGACAAAATGGATGGCACTGTAATAGACTGCATCCAGTTTGCTGAGTAGAGTGTTGGAGGCTATTTTGTAAATGACATTGCTGAAGTTGAGGATCGGTAGGATAGTCAGTTTTATGAGGGTATGTTTGGCAGCATGAGAGAAGGAGGCTTTGTTGCGATATAGGAAGCCGAATCGGGCGGGCGGGTGCGGGCAGCGATATGTTGAAGAGCATGCATTTAGTTTTACTAGCGTTTAAGAGCAGTTGGAGGCCACGGAAGGAGTGTTGTATGGCATTGAAGCTTGTTTGGAGGTTTGTTCACAGAGTGTCCAAATAAGGGCCAGATGTATACAGCATGGTGCCGTCTGCGTAGAGGTGGATCAAGGAATCACCCGCAGCAAGAGCGACATCATTGATATATACAGAGAAAAGAGTCGTCCCGAGATCTGATACCCCCATAGAGACTGCCAGAGGTCCGGACAACAGACCCTCCGATTTGACACACTGAACTCTATCTGAGAAGTAGTTGGTGAACCAGGAGAGGCAGTCTTTTGAGAAACCAAGGCTGTTGAGTCTGCTGATAAGAATACGGTGATTGACAGAGTCGAAAGCCTTGGCCAGGTCGATGAAGACGGCTGCTCAGTACTGTCTTCTATTGATGGCGGTTATGATATCGTTTAGTACCTTGAGCGTGGCTGAGGTGCACCCGTGACCAGCTCGGAAACCAGATTGCACAGCGGAGAAGGTACGGTTGGATTCGAAATGGCCAATGATCTGTTTGTTAACTTGGCATTCAAAGACTTAAATGCTGCTGACTGACTTCATTTAAAAACATATATATATATTATTTTTTTAAATTACCTCTTAGGCAAGTCAGTTAAGAACAAATATTTTTTTCCGATGACAACCTACCCCGGGACAATTGTGCGTCACCATATGGGACTCCCAATCACCGCCGTTTGTGATTCAGCCCGGGATCAAACCAGCACCTGTAGTGATGCCTCTAGCATTGAGATGCAGTGCCTTAGACCGCTGCGCCACTCGGTAGCCCAACTGATTTAAAGGGGAGATTTCCAGAGCCGGCTGCTCTCTGGAACTACCACAGTGGTGTCTGACTGAGGGAGGTTTTTGTACGACTCTGTATCACTGTGTGAACACCCAGACACTGTTGGGGTAGTGTAAACTCTGACAGTATTAATCTCCTGCATCTTCAGCCTGGACTCCACTGATGGTCAGAGTGAAGTCACTCCCAGATCCACTACCACTGAATCTAGATATAATCTAAGTATATTAGGTATTTAGGAGCTCCTCTAGGTTTCTGTTGATAACAGGCCATCCCCTTTCCATAGATGTCACTGTATACAGCACTGCAGGTCTTACAGCTGAATGTTAATGAGTGACCCAATGAAACCGTTTTCACTGTTGGAGTCTGAGTCACAATGACCTGGCCTCTGGACTCTGAACCAGAGATGGCATGTCGAATTAGCATTAAATTGTTCATTCATTTGTCCATATAGATTATTATCTTAAGCTGTAATAAGGTTATAAAGCCTAATATTGCAATGGTTTGCATCATTTTCTGTCAAATATATTACCTTGGAGACACAGGGAAAATATACATATGAAGATGGTGATTAAAGTCATGGTTGTTGTGGGTTCTGTTGTCATGAAGAACAGCTCTCAGTCATGAAGTGTTAAACTCACAGGGATATAAACACTACCAGAGCACTGAAGCATGTGCTGCTAATGCAAAGTGTCCTATATATGAGGGCTCACAATTGACCCAGCGTCGTCAGCGTTTGGCCGGGGTAGGCCGTCATTGTAAATAAGAATTTGTTCTTTACTGACTAGCCTAGTTAAATAAAGGTTAAATAAAAAAATAAAATATGTAAATATTTTTCCTGGACAGTCAAACTGATGCGATGTAGAAACCTGATAGCTATGTAATGACTGACATGGTTTCTGATATAAGTGCTGAATGGGGACTGATATATTGATTATAGACATATAGAAATGGAGCATATTGTTATTGCAGTGTTATTAGAGCAGATAGTATCTGCTTTATGTCTCCCTCCAGTGGTCAGGATCAGTAACTGCAGTCTGTGTGTGGACTATGATGCTGCTGACTGACTCTGATCGAAAGAGGAGATCTCCAGAGCTCTGACGTCTCCAGTCTCCTGCTTCACCTGCTGCTTTCTGGAACTACCACAGTGGTGTGAGGGAGGATGTATGGGTAATGTTTAGGGGCTTTAATGTATCTGTTTGAATCATGTTGATTAATTTCTAGCTATTCAAAACACAGGTCATCTTTAGGGGTTTTGATCATTGCACATCATCTCTATCCAGATTGGTTGATGGTTTTCCTTGAGTTACTCAACAGAGTCAACATGTAGTTAATAGTCAGGAGAAACATTTAGTGATCAGTTATGATCTAAGGTCTTCTAGACATAGCTCTAGTTTGACTCTATTGTTGTTCAGCTCTACTACACACTGTGTCATTGTACTGGATCATCTCCTCCCCTCAGCACCTGCAGTAAGTCCCAGCTGTAGCAGTACAGTCACTGTGCAGTCTGACTGAGGGAGGTTTTTGTAAGACTCTGTATCACTGTGTGAACACCCAGACACTGTTGGGGTAGTGTAAACTCTGACAGTAATAATCTCCTGCATCTTCAGCCTGGACTCCACTGATGGTCAGAGTGAAGTCACTCCCAGATCCACTACCACTGAATCTAGATGGAATCCCAGACTGAAGTGTTGTAGCAGAGTAAATAAGGAGTTTAGGAGTTCCTCCATTTTTCTGCTGGTACCAGGCTAGATAGACATTACCATGCACATCACTGCTGGTTTTACAGTTCAGAGAGACTGTCTGTCCTTCGAGAACAGCTTTCACTGCAGGAGTCTGAGTCACAGTGTACTGTCCTCTAGATTCTGAAAAACGGAATACAAATATTTATATGAAATTAATTTTACATATAGTAATCAATAGCTCTGAATCAAAATTTTAACATTAATATACATTTTGATGGCGTAGATTTAATTCATTTTAAACAAAAAATGTAAAACATTTTTTTTACCCTTGATGTAGAAAGCAAGTGTCCAGATGAAGATGGTGATAAAAGTCATGGTTGTTGTGGGTTCTGTTGTCATGAAGGACAGCTCTCAGTCATGAAGTGTCTCTTAAACTCACAGGGCTATAAACACTCCCAGACCACTGAAGCATGTGCTGTCTATGCAGAGCATCATCACTATGCAAATAATATTCTGGTCTTCTCCCCATCCACCGTTAGTCAGTAAACTTAGACCACTAAGGATTTATCAGATTACAACTGAGAGTCCATTACAACCTGATCTTGCTCCCACAATTGTCCCCTAATAACCATTAAAGTCTATATTAATATGTAAATAAATTATGTGAATAAAAAGGTTATAAATACAATGGATATTATTGGTTTAAGGGCTATAACATATGATTACTATCAATGTTGTTTAGCAAGACAATAACATAATGAATACTGGAGAAAATATTTTCAAAAGTACTATATAATTGTGGCAAAGAAGGGGGTCGAGTGATAAATGGCAGATATGTGAGAGCAGAACTAATAAACGGGCTCTGCCCGATCACTAAAATGGCCACCCCGATCAGAACTACAGATCACAAAATGGCCGACTGCCAAAACTACAAGTCCCAGAAGCAAGGGGAACCCTCAGAAGGTGGAGCCGACACACAGATAAAGGGTCAAGAAAAACCAGGAAGAGGAAGAGAGGGGTGGAAGGATCTATGAACCGTAGAGAAAGAGACAATAGATATTGGCTGGATTTACCGTGTATGAGCTGGACTGTTTTGGACTTACCTGTTGGCGTTTGGACCTGGACATACCGAGAACCCGATTCGTGTACCGAACCCTGCTATCCTTGACCTTGCCTACGACCTGGGTGGACCATGACGGAGAAACAAACACACAGGTACTGTCCTGTTCGAAAGAACTCTCATTCTGGGGTAATTTGGTGACAGTTTCCCACTTAATTTGTGACAAACGCTCATAACCTTGAAGAGGTTTGCCACACGTGGTGGAGAATGTGGGCATATGGACTAACCATTCCGCTGGTTAGGTAAAAAGAAAAAAAAAAAAAAAAAAAGTTCAGTTAGCACTCCAAAGGGGAGTCAGGTTTTTTTATTTTTTTTTGTGGCTTTGTTTGGTTAGGACAGTTTCTCAGGAAAATGAGTATGGAGGGAGCCATACAAGCCCTGTTACAAGCGGCGGCCACCCAACAAGAGGCAACTAGAGCTCAACAAATAGCTCATCAGGATGCAATGCGAATGTACCAGGACACGTTACAGGTCCAGCACCGCACCAACCAGCTGCTCAGAGAAGAGCAAGAGAGAAACACCCGGGAGTTAAGAGAAGGCCTAAAGGGGCTAGCGGACCAAATTGGGGCTCAATTACCAGCTGCAAATACCCAGAGGCGGGCCAATCATTTTCTTCAAAAAATGACAGCACAGGATGATGTGGAAGCATATCTTACCACCTTCGAAAGGACTGCAGAGAGGGAGAAGTGGCCGAAAGAAGAATGGGCAGGGCTTCTGGCACCATACCTGGCAGGGGACGCTCAAAAAGCGTATTTCGACCTGGAGTTGACAGATGCACAGGATTACGATAAACTAAAGGGAGAGATTCTGGCAAGACTGGGAGTGACCGATACCGTGAGGGCACACCGCTTTCACCAGTGGTCCTACCGATCTGGACAACCTCCCCGAACACAGATGTTCGACTTGATTCACCTGGCACGGAAATGGTTGCGACCGGAGACCCGTTCCTCCGCCGAGATTGTCGAGACCATCGTACTCAACCAGTTTCAGCGAGGTCTACCCCAAAAAGTGCGACGATGGGTTGGCCAGAACGAGGTACTTTCCGCCGACCATCTCGTGGGCCTAGTTGAACGGTATTGTACGGCAGGAACAGCTGAGCAGGCACAGGAGGAAAGATTCCCATTCCCCAGGCCTGGGCGAACCAGCGGACAGGGTAACAACGAACAGCGTTGACAACGAACAGCCCGGTACTACTGGGGCTGGGGTCGATCTGAATCCAGAGGATGACGATCTAGAACCAGCAGACCTGGCAGGGTCCTTGACTAATTTCGGGACGGCCCAAAACCAGGATCCAACCCTGCAGCAAGCCAGAGCAGACGTGCAGGTCGTCGATGGTACTCCCATAAATGATGGGATGAGGCCTAATAGTTTTCCCCACTTCATTATGAAAAAGGGTTTGGTGTACAGAGTCTCAAAAATAGGGGTTGATGTGGTTGAACAGTTGTTGGTCCCCACCCGGTACCGGAGGACAGTACTGGATCTAGCTCATGGGCACATTCTGGGTGGACACCTTGGTATCGATAAAACCCGAGACCGGATTGTAAGGAGGTTTTACTGGCCAGGAATTCAGGCTGAAGTGGCTCGGCATTGTGGAGAGTGCCCGGAGTGCCAGTTAACAGCTCCCCGACCAGCTGTTAGAAGCCCGTTAGTGCCACTCCCCATAATCGAAACGCCATTTGAGAGGATAGCGATGGATATAGTGGGCCCACTACCCAAGTCCGCCAGAGGACACCAATACATTCTGGTCATTCTAGATTATGCCACTCGCTACCCAGAAGCCATTCCCCTTCGGACGATGACTTCCAAAAATATTGCCAAGGAATTAGTGCTCTTGTTCACCAGGGTAGGGGTTCCAAAGGAGATCCTTACTGACCAGGGGACCCCCTTTATGTCCGGCCTTATGGCGGACCTTTGTAAATTGTGGCAGGTGAAACAGTTGAGGACATCGGTTTACCATCCTCAGACGGACGGCTGGTTGAGAGATTCAACAGGACCCTGAAGTCAATGCTCAGGAAGGTAATCGATAAGGATGGGAAAAACTGGGATTGCATGTTGCCGTATCTGATGTTTGCCATTAGAGAGGTTCCTCAAGCCTCACTGGGGTTTTCTCCCTTTGAGCTGGTATATGGGAGGCACCCCCGGGGAATCTTAGACATCGCCCGGGAAACCTGGGAGCACCAATCCACCCCGTATACTAGTGTCATAGAGCACGTCACGGCAATGCAAGACAGGATAGCCACAGTCATGCCCATCGTCCGAGAGCACATGAGACAAGCACAAGAGCACCAGCGGCACACTTATAACCGGCAGGCTACCCTGAGGGAATTTCAACCGGGAGATAAGGTGTTAGTGCTGATCCCCACGGTAGAGTGCAAACTACTAGCCACATGGAAAGGACCATATGAAGTACTGGAGAGAATAGGAGAAGTGAATTATCGGATCCGACAGCCAGGTCGACGGCCACAGGAACAGATCTATCACATAAACCTGTTAAAAGCATGGAGAGAGAGAGAAACACTAATGGTCACATACCCTACACACACTCAGGGGGCAGCCGAAGTAAATATTTCACCTACTCTGTCCCCAGCACAAGTACAGGAAGTAAAGACCCTGATCCAGAAAAACAGAGATGTGTTTTCAGAGGTACCCGGCCGAACTGAGGTTACGGCTCACGATATCGTTTCCCTACCAGGGAGAAAAGTGAGCATGAGGCCATATCGGGTACCCGAAGCTCGACAGGCCGCGATTAGAGCAGAGACAGAGAAAATGTTGACAGCTGGAGTGATCGAGGAGTCACATAGTGAGTGGTCTAGCCCAATTGTGATGGTCTCCAAGCCCGATGGGTCTTTGCGGTTCTGTAACGACTTTCGGAAGGTAAATGAAATCTCCAAGTTTGATGCCTACCCCATGCCCCGAGTAGACGAACTACTGGAGAAAGTTGGTAAAGCTCGGTACATTACGACCCTGGACCTGACAAAAGGGTACTGGCAAATTCCTCTGACCCCCAGGGCCAAAGAAAAGACAGCCTTTGCAACCCCTGACGGTTTGTTTCAATACACCGTCATGCCATTCGGCTTACACGGGGCCCCAGCCACCTTTCAACGGCTCATGAACAAGCTCCTAAAACCGCACCAGGCATACGCCGCAGCTTATTTAGATGACGTGGGAATCTACAGCCCTGATTGGGAATCCCACTTACCCCGGGTACAGGCGGTGTTAGACACCCTTAGAAAGGCAGGGCTCACGGCGAACCCTGCCAAGTGTTATGTGGGGTTAGGGGAAACAGAGTATCTGGGATACACCGTGGGAAGAGGGTTAATCAAACCCCAACGTAAGAAGGTGGAGACAATTAGAGAATGGCCGAAACCAGTAAATAAGAAGCAAGTTCGAGCGTTCCTAGGGCTGACTGGTTACTACCGGAAGTTCATCCCAAGTTATGCCACAGTGGCCGCCCCACTCACCGACATGACTAGAGCCAGAGGGCCAAACATGGTCAAATGGGATGAAAGGGCCACCAAAGCATTTAGGACATTACAGGAGGCTCTCTGCTGTAATCCAGTGCTGGTGGTACCAGACTTTGAGAAAGAGTTTGTGGTTCAGACGGATGCCTCAGAGGTCGGCTTGGGAGCAGTGCTATCCCCAGAGGTAGAAGGGGTGGAACACCCCATCCTGTTTTTAAGCAGGAAGCTGGAACCACGGGAAACCAACTACGCGGTCGTTGAGAAAGAGGCGCTGGCAGTAAAGTGGGCTCTAGAAAGCCTGAAATACTACCTGCTGGGGCGCCACTTCACCCTCATCAGTGACCATGCCCCACTCACCTGGATGCATAGGGCTAAAGAGAAGAACGCTCGGGTGATGCGGTGGTTTTTGAGTCTCCAACCGTTTCACTTTGACTTGAAACACAAAGCAGGGAAGGAAATGGGAAATGTGGATGGGTTATCCCGCATGCACGCTTATTTTGCTGCGGTAGCCCGACCTAGGGGGTCGGATCTAGGGGGGGAGATGTGTGGCAAAGAAGGGGGTCGAGTGATAAATGGCAGATATGTGAGAGCAGAACTAATAAACGGGCTCTGCCCGATCACTAAAATGGCCACCCCGATCAGAACTACAGATCACAAAATGGCCGACTGCCAAAACTACAAGTCCCAGAAGCAAGGGGAACCCTCAGAAGGTGGAGCCGACACACAGATAAAGGGTCAAGAAAAACCAGGAAGAGGAAGAGAGGGGTGGAAGGATCTATGAACCGTAGAGAAAGAGACAATAGATATTGGCTGGATTTACCGTGTATGAGCTGGACTGTTTTGGACTTACCTGTTGGCGTTTGGACCTGGACATACCGAGAACCCGATTCGTGTACCGAACCCTGCTATCCTTGACCTTGCCTACGACCTGGGTGGACCATGACGGAGAAACAAACACACAGGTACTGTCCTGTTCGAAAGAACTCTCATTCTGGGGTAATTTGGTGACAGTTTCCCACTTAATTTGTGACAAACGCTCATAACCTTGAAGAGGTTTGCCACACGTGGTGGAGAATGTGGGCATATGGACTAACCATTCCGCTGGTTAGGTAAAAAGAAAAAAAAAAAAAAAGAAAAGTTCAGTTAGCACTCCAAAGGGGAGTCAGGTTTTTTTATTTTTTTTGTGGCTTTGTTTGGTTAGGACAGTTTCTCAGGAAAATGAGTATGGAGGGAGCCATACAAGCCCTGTTACAAGCGGCGGCCACCCAACAAGAGGCAACTAGAGCTCAACAAATAGCTCATCAGGATGCAATGCGAATGTACCAGGACACGTTACAGGTCCAGCACCGCACCAACCAGCTGCTCAGAGAAGAGCAAGAGAGAAACACCCGGGAGTTAAGAGAAGGCCTAAAGGGGCTAGCGGACCAAATTGGGGCTCAATTACCAGCTGCAAATACCCAGAGGCGGGCCAATCATTTTCTTCAAAAAATGACAGCACAGGATGATGTGGAAGCATATCTTACCACCTTCGAAAGGACTGCAGAGAGGGAGAAGTGGCCGAAAGAAGAATGGGCAGGGCTTCTGGCACCATACCTGGCAGGGGACGCTCAAAAAGCGTATTTCGACCTGGAGTTGACAGATGCACAGGATTACGATAAACTAAAGGGAGAGATTCTGGCAAGACTGGGAGTGACCGATACCGTGAGGGCACACCGCTTTCACCAGTGGTCCTACCGATCTGGACAACCTCCCCGAACACAGATGTTCGACTTGATTCACCTGGCACGGAAATGGTTGCGACCGGAGACCCGTTCCTCCGCCGAGATTGTCGAGACCATCGTACTCAACCAGTTTCAGCGAGGTCTACCCCAAAAAGTGCGACGATGGGTTGGCCAGAACGAGGTACTTTCCGCCGACCATCTCGTGGGCCTAGTTGAACGGTATTGTACGGCAGGAACAGCTGAGCAGGCACAGGAGGAAAGATTCCCATTCCCCAGGCCTGGGCGAACCAGCGGACAGGGTAACAACGAACAGCGTTGACAACGAACAGCCCGGTACTACTGGGGCTGGGGTCGATCTGAATCCAGAGGATGACGATCTAGAACCAGCAGACCTGGCAGGGTCCTTGACTAATTTCGGGACGGCCCAAAACCAGGATCCAACCCTGCAGCAAGCCAGAGCAGACGTGCAGGTCGTCGATGGTACTCCCATAAATGATGGGATGAGGCCTAATAGTTTTCCCCACTTCATTATGAAAAAGGGTTTGGTGTACAGAGTCTCAAAAATAGGGGTTGATGTGGTTGAACAGTTGTTGGTCCCCACCCGGTACCGGAGGACAGTACTGGATCTAGCTCATGGGCACATTCTGGGTGGACACCTTGGTATCGATAAAACCCGAGACCGGATTGTAAGGAGGTTTTACTGGCCAGGAATTCAGGCTGAAGTGGCTCGGCATTGTGGAGAGTGCCCGGAGTGCCAGTTAACAGCTCCCCGACCAGCTGTTAGAAGCCCGTTAGTGCCACTCCCCATAATCGAAACGCCATTTGAGAGGATAGCGATGGATATAGTGGGCCCACTACCCAAGTCCGCCAGAGGACACCAATACATTCTGGTCATTCTAGATTATGCCACTCGCTACCCAGAAGCCATTCCCCTTCGGACGATGACTTCCAAAAATATTGCCAAGGAATTAGTGCTCTTGTTCACCAGGGTAGGGGTTCCAAAGGAGATCCTTACTGACCAGGGGACCCCCTTTATGTCCGGCCTTATGGCGGACCTTTGTAAATTGTGGCAGGTGAAACAGTTGAGGACATCGGTTTACCATCCTCAGACGGACGGCTGGTTGAGAGATTCAACAGGACCCTGAAGTCAATGCTCAGGAAGGTAATCGATAAGGATGGGAAAAACTGGGATTGCATGTTGCCGTATCTGATGTTTGCCATTAGAGAGGTTCCTCAAGCCTCACTGGGGTTTTCTCCCTTTGAGCTGGTATATGGGAGGCACCCCCGGGGAATCTTAGACATCGCCCGGGAAACCTGGGAGCACCAATCCACCCCGTATACTAGTGTCATAGAGCACGTCACGGCAATGCAAGACAGGATAGCCACAGTCATGCCCATCGTCCGAGAGCACATGAGACAAGCACAAGAGCACCAGCGGCACACTTATAACCGGCAGGCTACCCTGAGGGAATTTCAACCGGGAGATAAGGTGTTAGTGCTGATCCCCACGGTAGAGTGCAAACTACTAGCCACATGGAAAGGACCATATGAAGTACTGGAGAGAATAGGAGAAGTGAATTATCGGATCCGACAGCCAGGTCGACGGCCACAGGAACAGATCTATCACATAAACCTGTTAAAAGCATGGAGAGAGAGAGAAACACTAATGGTCACATACCCTACACACACTCAGGGGGCAGCCGAAGTAAATATTTCACCTACTCTGTCCCCAGCACAAGTACAGGAAGTAAAGACCCTGATCCAGAAAAACAGAGATGTGTTTTCAGAGGTACCCGGCCGAACTGAGGTTACGGCTCACGATATCGTTTCCCTACCAGGGAGAAAAGTGAGCATGAGGCCATATCGGGTACCCGAAGCTCGACAGGCCGCGATTAGAGCAGAGACAGAGAAAATGTTGACAGCTGGAGTGATCGAGGAGTCACATAGTGAGTGGTCTAGCCCAATTGTGATGGTCTCCAAGCCCGATGGGTCTTTGCGGTTCTGTAACGACTTTCGGAAGGTAAATGAAATCTCCAAGTTTGATGCCTACCCCATGCCCCGAGTAGACGAACTACTGGAGAAAGTTGGTAAAGCTCGGTACATTACGACCCTGGACCTGACAAAAGGGTACTGGCAAATTCCTCTGACCCCCAGGGCCAAAGAAAAGACAGCCTTTGCAACCCCTGACGGTTTGTTTCAATACACCGTCATGCCATTCGGCTTACACGGGGCCCCAGCCACCTTTCAACGGCTCATGAACAAGCTCCTAAAACCGCACCAGGCATACGCCGCAGCTTATTTAGATGACGTGGGAATCTACAGCCCTGATTGGGAATCCCACTTACCCCGGGTACAGGCGGTGTTAGACACCCTTAGAAAGGCAGGGCTCACGGCGAACCCTGCCAAGTGTTATGTGGGGTTAGGGGAAACAGAGTATCTGGGATACACCGTGGGAAGAGGGTTAATCAAACCCCAACGTAAGAAGGTGGAGACAATTAGAGAATGGCCGAAACCAGTAAATAAGAAGCAAGTTCGAGCGTTCCTAGGGCTGACTGGTTACTACCGGAAGTTCATCCCAAGTTATGCCACAGTGGCCGCCCCACTCACCGACATGACTAGAGCCAGAGGGCCAAACATGGTCAAATGGGATGAAAGGGCCACCAAAGCATTTAGGACATTACAGGAGGCTCTCTGCTGTAATCCAGTGCTGGTGGTACCAGACTTTGAGAAAGAGTTTGTGGTTCAGACGGATGCCTCAGAGGTCGGCTTGGGAGCAGTGCTATCCCCAGAGGTAGAAGGGGTGGAACACCCCATCCTGTTTTTAAGCAGGAAGCTGGAACCACGGGAAACCAACTACGCGGTCGTTGAGAAAGAGGCGCTGGCAGTAAAGTGGGCTCTAGAAAGCCTGAAATACTACCTGCTGGGGCGCCACTTCACCCTCATCAGTGACCATGCCCCACTCACCTGGATGCATAGGGCTAAAGAGAAGAACGCTCGGGTGATGCGGTGGTTTTTGAGTCTCCAACCGTTTCACTTTGACTTGAAACACAAAGCAGGGAAGGAAATGGGAAATGTGGATGGGTTATCCCGCATGCACGCTTATTTTGCTGCGGTAGCCCGACCTAGGGGGTCGGATCTAGGGGGGGAGATGTGTGGCAAAGAAGGGGGTCGAGTGATAAATGGCAGATATGTGAGAGCAGAACTAATAAACGGGCTCTGCCCGATCACTAAAATGGCCACCCCGATCAGAACTACAGATCACAAAATGGCCGACTGCCAAAACTACAAGTCCCAGAAGCAAGGGGAACCCTCAGAAGGTGGAGCCGACACACAGATAAAGGGTCAAGAAAAACCAGGAAGAGGAAGAGAGGGGTGGAAGGATCTATGAACCGTAGAGAAAGAGACAATAGATATTGGCTGGATTTACCGTGTATGAGCTGGACTGTTTTGGACTTACCTGTTGGCGTTTGGACCTGGACATACCGAGAACCCGATTCGTGTACCGAACCCTGCTATCCTTGACCTTGCCTACGACCTGGGTGGACCATGACGGAGAAACAAACACACAGGTACTGTCCTGTTCGAAAGAACTCTCATTCTGGGGTAATTTGGTGACAGTTTCCCACTTAATTTGTGACAAACGCTCATAACCTTGAAGAGGTTTGCCACACGTGGTGGAGAATGTGGGCATATGGACTAACCATTCCGCTGGTTAGGTAAAAAGAAAAAAAAAAAAAAAGAAAAGTTCAGTTAGCACTCCAAAGGGGAGTCAGGTTTTTTTATTTTTTTTGTGGCTTTGTTTGGTTAGGACAGTTTCTCAGGAAAATGAGTATGGAGGGAGCCATACAAGCCCTGTTACAAGCGGCGGCCACCCAACAAGAGGCAACTAGAGCTCAACAAATAGCTCATCAGGATGCAATGCGAATGTACCAGGACACGTTACAGGTCCAGCACCGCACCAACCAGCTGCTCAGAGAAGAGCAAGAGAGAAACACCCGGGAGTTAAGAGAAGGCCTAAAGGGGCTAGCGGACCAAATTGGGGCTCAATTACCAGCTGCAAATACCCAGAGGCGGGCCAATCATTTTCTTCAAAAAATGACAGCACAGGATGATGTGGAAGCATATCTTACCACCTTCGAAAGGACTGCAGAGAGGGAGAAGTGGCCGAAAGAAGAATGGGCAGGGCTTCTGGCACCATACCTGGCAGGGGACGCTCAAAAAGCGTATTTCGACCTGGAGTTGACAGATGCACAGGATTACGATAAACTAAAGGGAGAGATTCTGGCAAGACTGGGAGTGACCGATACCGTGAGGGCACACCGCTTTCACCAGTGGTCCTACCGATCTGGACAACCTCCCCGAACACAGATGTTCGACTTGATTCACCTGGCACGGAAATGGTTGCGACCGGAGACCCGTTCCTCCGCCGAGATTGTCGAGACCATCGTACTCAACCAGTTTCAGCGAGGTCTACCCCAAAAAGTGCGACGATGGGTTGGCCAGAACGAGGTACTTTCCGCCGACCATCTCGTGGGCCTAGTTGAACGGTATTGTACGGCAGGAACAGCTGAGCAGGCACAGGAGGAAAGATTCCCATTCCCCAGGCCTGGGCGAACCAGCGGACAGGGTAACAACGAACAGCGTTGACAACGAACAGCCCGGTACTACTGGGGCTGGGGTCGATCTGAATCCAGAGGATGACGATCTAGAACCAGCAGACCTGGCAGGGTCCTTGACTAATTTCGGGACGGCCCAAAACCAGGATCCAACCCTGCAGCAAGCCAGAGCAGACGTGCAGGTCGTCGATGGTACTCCCATAAATGATGGGATGAGGCCTAATAGTTTTCCCCACTTCATTATGAAAAAGGGTTTGGTGTACAGAGTCTCAAAAATAGGGGTTGATGTGGTTGAACAGTTGTTGGTCCCCACCCGGTACCGGAGGACAGTACTGGATCTAGCTCATGGGCACATTCTGGGTGGACACCTTGGTATCGATAAAACCCGAGACCGGATTGTAAGGAGGTTTTACTGGCCAGGAATTCAGGCTGAAGTGGCTCGGCATTGTGGAGAGTGCCCGGAGTGCCAGTTAACAGCTCCCCGACCAGCTGTTAGAAGCCCGTTAGTGCCACTCCCCATAATCGAAACGCCATTTGAGAGGATAGCGATGGATATAGTGGGCCCACTACCCAAGTCCGCCAGAGGACACCAATACATTCTGGTCATTCTAGATTATGCCACTCGCTACCCAGAAGCCATTCCCCTTCGGACGATGACTTCCAAAAATATTGCCAAGGAATTAGTGCTCTTGTTCACCAGGGTAGGGGTTCCAAAGGAGATCCTTACTGACCAGGGGACCCCCTTTATGTCCGGCCTTATGGCGGACCTTTGTAAATTGTGGCAGGTGAAACAGTTGAGGACATCGGTTTACCATCCTCAGACGGACGGCTGGTTGAGAGATTCAACAGGACCCTGAAGTCAATGCTCAGGAAGGTAATCGATAAGGATGGGAAAAACTGGGATTGCATGTTGCCGTATCTGATGTTTGCCATTAGAGAGGTTCCTCAAGCCTCACTGGGGTTTTCTCCCTTTGAGCTGGTATATGGGAGGCACCCCCGGGGAATCTTAGACATCGCCCGGGAAACCTGGGAGCACCAATCCACCCCGTATACTAGTGTCATAGAGCACGTCACGGCAATGCAAGACAGGATAGCCACAGTCATGCCCATCGTCCGAGAGCACATGAGACAAGCACAAGAGCACCAGCGGCACACTTATAACCGGCAGGCTACCCTGAGGGAATTTCAACCGGGAGATAAGGTGTTAGTGCTGATCCCCACGGTAGAGTGCAAACTACTAGCCACATGGAAAGGACCATATGAAGTACTGGAGAGAATAGGAGAAGTGAATTATCGGATCCGACAGCCAGGTCGACGGCCACAGGAACAGATCTATCACATAAACCTGTTAAAAGCATGGAGAGAGAGAGAAACACTAATGGTCACATACCCTACACACACTCAGGGGGCAGCCGAAGTAAATATTTCACCTACTCTGTCCCCAGCACAAGTACAGGAAGTAAAGACCCTGATCCAGAAAAACAGAGATGTGTTTTCAGAGGTACCCGGCCGAACTGAGGTTACGGCTCACGATATCGTTTCCCTACCAGGGAGAAAAGTGAGCATGAGGCCATATCGGGTACCCGAAGCTCGACAGGCCGCGATTAGAGCAGAGACAGAGAAAATGTTGACAGCTGGAGTGATCGAGGAGTCACATAGTGAGTGGTCTAGCCCAATTGTGATGGTCTCCAAGCCCGATGGGTCTTTGCGGTTCTGTAACGACTTTCGGAAGGTAAATGAAATCTCCAAGTTTGATGCCTACCCCATGCCCCGAGTAGACGAACTACTGGAGAAAGTTGGTAAAGCTCGGTACATTACGACCCTGGACCTGACAAAAGGGTACTGGCAAATTCCTCTGACCCCCAGGGCCAAAGAAAAGACAGCCTTTGCAACCCCTGACGGTTTGTTTCAATACACCGTCATGCCATTCGGCTTACACGGGGCCCCAGCCACCTTTCAACGGCTCATGAACAAGCTCCTAAAACCGCACCAGGCATACGCCGCAGCTTATTTAGATGACGTGGGAATCTACAGCCCTGATTGGGAATCCCACTTACCCCGGGTACAGGCGGTGTTAGACACCCTTAGAAAGGCAGGGCTCACGGCGAACCCTGCCAAGTGTTATGTGGGGTTAGGGGAAACAGAGTATCTGGGATACACCGTGGGAAGAGGGTTAATCAAACCCCAACGTAAGAAGGTGGAGACAATTAGAGAATGGCCGAAACCAGTAAATAAGAAGCAAGTTCGAGCGTTCCTAGGGCTGACTGGTTACTACCGGAAGTTCATCCCAAGTTATGCCACAGTGGCCGCCCCACTCACCGACATGACTAGAGCCAGAGGGCCAAACATGGTCAAATGGGATGAAAGGGCCACCAAAGCATTTAGGACATTACAGGAGGCTCTCTGCTGTAATCCAGTGCTGGTGGTACCAGACTTTGAGAAAGAGTTTGTGGTTCAGACGGATGCCTCAGAGGTCGGCTTGGGAGCAGTGCTATCCCCAGAGGTAGAAGGGGTGGAACACCCCATCCTGTTTTTAAGCAGGAAGCTGGAACCACGGGAAACCAACTACGCGGTCGTTGAGAAAGAGGCGCTGGCAGTAAAGTGGGCTCTAGAAAGCCTGAAATACTACCTGCTGGGGCGCCACTTCACCCTCATCAGTGACCATGCCCCACTCACCTGGATGCATAGGGCTAAAGAGAAGAACGCTCGGGTGATGCGGTGGTTTTTGAGTCTCCAACCGTTTCACTTTGACTTGAAACACAAAGCAGGGAAGGAAATGGGAAATGTGGATGGGTTATCCCGCATGCACGCTTATTTTGCTGCGGTAGCCCGACCTAGGGGGTCGGATCTAGGGGGGGAGATGTGTGGCAAAGAAGGGGGTCGAGTGATAAATGGCAGATATGTGAGAGCAGAACTAATAAACGGGCTCTGCCCGATCACTAAAATGGCCACCCCGATCAGAACTACAGATCACAAAATGGCCGACTGCCAAAACTACAAGTCCCAGAAGCAAGGGGAACCCTTAGAAGGTGGAGCCGACACACAGATAAAGGGTCAAGAAAAACCAGGAAGAGGAAGAGAGGGGTGGAAGGATCTATGAACCGTAGAGAAAGAGACAATAGATATTGGCTGGATTTACCGTGTATGAGCTGGACTGTTTTGGACTTACCTGTTGGCGTTTGGACCTGGACATACCGAGAACCCGATTCGTGTACCGAACCCTGCTATCCTTGACCTTGCCTACGACCTGGGTGGACCATGACGGAGAAACAAACACACAGGTACTGTCCTGTTCGAAAGAACTCTCATTCTGGGGTAATTTGGTGACAGTTTCCCACTTAATTTGTGACAAACGCTCATAACCTTGAAGAGGTTTGCCACATAATGTAACTAACTAACATACACTGAGTATACCAAACATTAAGAACACCTTCCTAACATTGAGTTGCACCCCCCCCCCCCCCTCCCCTTTTGCCCTCAGAACAGCCTCACTTTGTCTGGTCATGGACTCTACAAGGTGTTGAAAGCGTTCCACAGGGATGCTGGTACATGTTGACTCCAGTGCTTCCCACAGTTGTGTCAAGTTGGCTGGATGTCCTTTGGGTGGTGGACCATTCTTGATACACACGAGAAACTGTTGAGCGTGGAAAACCCAGCAGCGTTGCAGTTCTTGACACAAAACGGTGCGCCTGGCACCTACCACCATACCCTGTTCAAAGGCATTTTTGGTCTTGCCCATTCATCCTCAATGGCACACACACACAGTCCATGTCTCAATTGTCACAAGTCTTAAAAATAATTATTTAACCTGTCTCCTTCCTTTTATATACACTGATTGAAGTGGATTTAACACGCAACATCACTAAGGGATCATAGATCTCACCTGGATTTACCCGGTCCGTCTATGTCATAGAAAGAGCAGGTGTCCTTAATGTTTTGTATACTCAGTGTGTATAATTTTGTCTGTTGCTAAATGTTCATGGAAATGAGGGTGGCAGGAATCCTAGCGGTTATGAGCATTGGGCTAGTAAATGAAATGTTGGTTTGAATCCCCGAGCTGACAAGGTAAATAAAATATTTTGATGTGCCCTTGAGCAAGGCACTTAACACTAAATGCTCCATGGTTTCCCTCAATAATGTCTGATCCCTGGCTGTGGATGGCATATGCCAAGAACACATTTCCAACTCATATAATACACACATCTACATGTGTTAAATAAGACAAATGTAAGCACCCATTTAATTATTTAATATGGTATGGTAACATACTGTATTGATATCTATGGAAAATAGGAACGCTAGTCATGTTAAACCGCCCAGTGATCATTGGTCATGTATCGCCCCCTGCAGGGAAATTAGTGTTAATGTAGTGAGTTGTGTGGACTGAGTGGACTGAATACTGGACTGCAACTGAGAGAAGAGAGAGTCCACTGTGCAGAACTGCTACTCTGTCCCTGACTGAGTTCAGCTCCCTCCCTCCTCTCCTGTGTCTCTGATCAGACACACTGGGACTCTGTAGACTACCATTACAGTACACGAAACCCAGTTTCTCCTCTACATATTAAGAATATAATGTACAATATGTGTGATGTAACTTCTAATATCTTCAAGGAGCATCAGGAAGTCTGTTTTGGAAGATTACAGATTGTAACCGTTTTGCAGGTAGATGGGTTCATGGTTCTCCATGGGATAGTCAAGAACAAATGGAAGTGACTGAATACGATCTAACAGCTTTGAGTTATCAGAAATAACTATTGTTGTTCAGCTCTACTACACAGCCAATCTAAAAGCACTCTTAGCAAACTCAGTTCTTATGTTGGGGACATTATATAAAATACAGTTATGCTATCTCAGTCAGCAATGTCCATGACTCTGTAGGGTGAGTAAAGTTCTTAAAACTTCTTTGGGATAGGGGGCAGCATTTTCACTTTTGGATGAAAAGCGTGCCCAGAGTAAACTGCCTCCTACTCAGTCCCAGATGCTAATATGTGTATATTATTAGTAGTATTGGATAGAAAACACTCTGAAGTTTCTAAAACTGTTTGAATGATGTCTGTGAGTATAACAGAACTCATATGGCAGGCAAAAACCTGAGAAAAAATCCAAACAGGAAGTGGGAAATCTGAGGTTGGTCGTTGTTCAAAGCTTGGCCTATCGAATACACAGTGTCTATGGGGTCAAATTGCACTTCCTAAGGCTTCCACTAGATGTCAACCGTCTTTAGAAACTTGTTTCAGGCTTCTACTATAAAGGAGGGGGGAATGGGAGCTCTTTGAGTCAGGGGTCTAGCAGAGTGCCACAGGCTTGTGACGCGCAGTCACGAGAGAGTTAGCTCTCGTTCCATGGCTTTTCTACAGACAATGGAATTCTCCGGTTGGAACATTATTGAACATTTATGATAAAAACATCCTAAAGATTGATTCTATACAACGTTTGATATGTTTCTACGACCAGTAATCTAACTTTTGGGAATTTTCGTCCGACCTTTCCGCTGGAAGTTGCACGCGCGTTTCGATTTGTTTACCAAACTCCCTAACAGAAGGAGATATATGGACATAAATGATGAACTTTATCGAACAAATCAAACATTTATTGTGGAACTGGGATTCCTGGGAGTGCATTCTGATGAAGATCATCAAAGGTAAGCGAATATTTATAATGCTATTTCTGACTAATGTTGACTGGCTGGTTTGGGCTCTGAGCTCCGTACTCAGATTATTGCATGGTATGCTTTTTAGGTAAAGTTTTTCTGAAATCTGACACACGGTTGCATTAAGGAGAAGTGGATCTAAAGTTCCATGCATAACACTTGTATTTTCATCAACATTTATAATGAGTATTTCTGTGAATTAACCTGTTTGGCGTGCAAGCCCGACGTCGGTACACTTATGACAACATCCAGCTCAAGTGCAGGGCGCGAAATTCAAAAGATATTTTTTTTAAATATTTAACTTTCACACATTAACAAGTCCAATACAGCATATGAAAGGTACCCATCTTGTGAATCCAGCCAACATGTCCGATTTTTAAAATGTTTTACAGGGAAGACAAAATATGTAAATCTATTAGCTAACCACGTTAGCAAAAGACACCACTTTTTTACTCCATCAGTTTTTTACTCCATCAGTAGCTATCACAAATTCGACCAAATAAAGATATAAATAGCCACTAACCAAGAAACAACTTCATCAGATGACAGTCTGATAACATATTTATTGTATAGCATATGTTTTGTTCAAAAAATTTGCATATTTCAGGTATAAATCATAGTTTACATTTCAGCTACAATCAGAAATTGCACCGAAAGCAGCCATAATATTTACAGACACCAACGTCAAATACCTAATTACTCATCATAAAACATTTCTGAAAAATACATAGTGTACAGCAATTGAAAGACAGGCATCTTGTGATTCCAGACAATATTTCCGATTTATTAAATGTTTTACAGCGAAAACAAAATGTAGCGTTATATTAGCGTAGCCACAATAGCCAGAAACACTTGGGCGCCCACGACCAGTTCACATGCACGACAGATATTAGAAATAGCATCATAAAATGTTTCTTACTTTTGGTGATCTTCCGTCAGAATGTTGGACAAGGTGTCCTTTGTCCAGAACAGTCGTTGTTTTGATCTGGAACGGCAAATATCCCT